>NW_026623266.1:578807-697535 GCF_030028575.1 Malurus melanocephalus
AAGTGGTAGTTATCTTCACAGCTTTTCTTGGACTGTCTCCCTCCCATTTCATGTTAACCAATGAAAATGCCATCCCTCAGCCCAAAACAACAACTGAACCATCACTTAGCCATGGCATTTTCCAAGGTGGAAYATTCATGCTTTCTCTCATGCTGATTCATGTTTGGGAGTGGTTCCCCATAAATATCTGTCAAGTTAATTCACTGAACTCTTTCTACTCCAAACCTTACATCTCTTGGATACTTACAAAGCAAGTTAACAATGAGCTCAGAGGCCTGGTCACAATGCAGATAAATATTTAATGAGAATTAATAGCAGCTGATAGAAAGGAGAAAAAGTCCTCCTCTTTTGGAWTGCTCCATTAATACTTTTTAATTGAGAATCATATTTAGGCCTAAATAGGCTTGCCTATTTTATTTCAGGGTCCTTCAGTAGAAGAGATCTCTGAAAAATCCCAAAGCATGTAGGGGACAAAAGAAGTTGGAAAAGGCTTCAGACCTACAAACTTTTTATGGCATTGCTTAAACAATATAGCCAGTCCAAATATATAATACATACATATATATAAAAATAAAAAATTACATGATGATATATATAAACATATAATTCTATTATTCTATATAAGGGTTCATACCCAAATAACTTTGTATTCAATTCTTATTAGCTGATTTATTCATTGACCTAAATCTTTCCATCTCTTTGTCCAAGCTCTCAATTTCTACTACTATAAAAACCTCATATAATTAGTTACTGACTATACAAGGAAGATATGCATAAAATTGCACAGCAATAGATGGATGAATGTACTTTTTAATTGTTAGTTTAGGTTCTTACTACCTTCCCCGCCTTTTGTTGCACGGCTCCAATCATGCACACAGCCTGACAAAAGGCTTAGCATAGCACAACATGTCCAGTTTGGCTGAAAAAAACCAAGCCTGAGTTTCCTCCTATTCATGCTGGATATTTCATGCTTCTCAGGATTTACTACCAAGCTCAAATTCGTCTCTTGGCTCAGCTTTACTTTTCAAACACTGAAAATTAGGTCAAACTACCCCATCAAAACAATTTCTTGCAGCCCAGCCCCTGAGGCCGCCTTCCTGCTCTCCTGTGAAGGGAAGGTCAGCACTTCGTCTTGAGGTTTATTACACCTGSCTGCCTCTTTTATGACTTTCTCAGATGAGGCTTTGCATGCCACAAGGACCAGCTGAGTTCTTTATAGCTCAGCCTGAGCAGAGAAGAGGCCTGGCTGTATTTCTTCTGGCCCTGGGGGTGACAGACAACCTCCGACAGCGGCACAGTGTGACTGCAGATGACTGGTGTTACACCTTCTCCCAACACTGAAACACAACACTCGGGGTCAGAATACGATGACAGATGTTTCACATGCCAGGGAAAGAAAATAAAACTTGCAAGTTGTGGCTGGTTTGCARCTCTTCCCTCAAGAATATTATACTTCCAAACAAGGATCACAAAAATAAGAACCCCCAGCAGGTACTGGTTTTGGATAGCCAGAAGGCCTTGAGACCTATCCTTCTTCTTGCTTAGCCTTCCATCCTGTGCTCTCCTCTTACAAACCTCTATGAGTAGCCATGTATCAGGCTGCAACTTCATAAGGCTGCAGCATTCTTATTTTGTGAGAGAGTAATTGTCAGAAGTGCTCCACACTGATTTCTGTAGGAACAGAGTTTAGCTGATACCAAGAGCTACTGAAGTTTTTTTTCCCACGACACTGCAGCTCTCCATGGATGACAGTCTTCCCTACACTTCTACAATTATTTTGTCCTTATTGTGTCTCATTTGTCCTTTTTTTTCTGCTCAAGGGCTGCATTTGCCTTAGATCACGGTTTGATTATGAATGGTGTAAAGCCATTGAGTCTTTAACAAAATCATAGAAGAATGTAAGCCCAAGAAGCAGAAATGAGATCAGAAATGTACCTCAAGTGCAGACTACTTCCCTGCATAAGGGCCAAATGATTTGTATTCTACCATGTTAAACAGGATTAATACAATCACTYGAAAATTGTTGTCCATTTTAATTTCTTTTAATTCTAATCAATAAGGTGGCAGCAGAACTCACATACATGCTTTTTGAGTGAGTYAATTGCTTCAGTACTCCTAAAATAACGTCTCATAATCTTCACTTCTCATAATCAGTGACATGATTTTGAAAATCTCTAGCATTTAAGTAAGAAAAAAAAAATAGACTTGAACTTCACAGAATTCACGTAACTATTGCTGCAACCTCACCCTGACATGGCAGCAAATCAGGAAGCCTGTTTCAGAGTCCATCAATCAGGAAAAAGTCTCAGATAGAAGGAGGAATTGTATTTCCCAAAATGTCTTCTAGGGGTTGAAAGCTGTTTCAGGTGACAACACACACTCCCAAAGTCTCTATTACTGAAATGATCTTTTTCTTTAATCTTTTTTTTTTTCCCCCCCACCGGTTTAAGGTTGTTTGGGTTTTTTTTGGTGGAATTTTTTTTTCCTGTAGACTTCCTATGTCTACTCTGGTGTTCACAGCCAAATTTTTTGAATGCTTTTCTCTCATACATCTTTTACGGATGACTTTAAAGTATGAATTGCTGCCTAAACTTGCAGGTTTTGTCAGAGCAAGTTTAGTCAAGAGAATGTTCACAGAATGACAGCTGACTCATTCCTAGATTCCTAAAGATACGATAGCTATATTTTTTATTGTCTTCCATGGTTACATTTGTCAAAGACCCTATCAACTTTGTTTCTGATGCTCCTTAAAAAGCTGTCTGTTGCATTTTACAATGAGAACTATCCTTCAACTTATTAAGAGCACCAATGATCTGTAGGTTCAGAAAATCATAACCTTTCTTGAGTCTAAACAATGCTGAGTTTATTGTGTTTATGCAAAATTTCAAATAATACAAAGACAAGCTACATCCTCTGAAGGCAGAGTAGGCTTGACATGCATTCGACTGAATTTCTAAATTTCACATAAATGCATGAAAATGCTAAAGATTTTCAGCTTCAGCTACAACAGGGTAGTTGATCACTCTGTAAATAAGGCACAYTTGTCTGATGTGGTGTTGTTTTAGAAATTATGCTCTTTTTTAAAAAAGGAGATATTTACTTGGTTTTGCTTTTCAAGTCTTCTAATGCAGCACATTTCTTTAAGTAAATGCTGCTGCAAGGAAATGTTCATTCATAAACTACTGTTGCGTTTATTTCAGGTAGTGGAAAAACATCCCTTGCACTACACAACATACTGGGAGACACTTCCATTTGAAACTTGCTTTCATAAATTTTAGTAAGCTTTTTTTAAATCATTTTRTACTGTTTTTTAGTTTTCACATTTCTGTTTAAGTGAAGACATAGCTATCCTTTAAAAAGTAAAATATGAAAYCAATACTTGTTTTCTGCAGATATTCAAAACAATTTCCCTGAAATACTCTGCAAATTTTTGTTATGACTAAAATTAATCTCTCACAGGATAACTTTTTAATAACAAAAGRTGTTTCATAGAACACCAGTACCAGGACCTGGCTAAGGTTGTTACTGTCTTTGGCTTAGGGTTCTTGCCTTAGGATACTTCCATTTCAGAGGAAAAAGACTACACCTTCTCCCATGAGGCAAAATACCAACCAAAACAAAAAACCAACAAAACCCCAAAACCCCGTTCCAAAAACCACATTCACTCTTGTTCTGCAAGACCAGGCTTCTCCAAGAAGTACTTGACAGCATGAGGAAGTGAAAGCTGAGAATGAGACAAACTTAGAAAACTGTGGGGAATTGATTTTTTTGGCAAGGGATGGGAGTAAAAAATACTAAGTGCTGTGGGCAAGTAGAATGAATTAAATAACATGGTCTAAAAATGAGACAAAAGATTGACAACTCTGCTCCTGAGAGGAAGGGAGGATTAGATATGGACCAGGATTCGCTGCAGCTCTGATACAGTCTATGAAAGATTTTCTCCCTGTGTAAAAACAGAAAAAGTTACTTAGTTTGGCACATAAGATGCTTGTAAGGAGGAAATATCTCTACACATACCAAGCAGAAGAAGAGGATGATCATGTGAGATTGCTGTAAAGATCTAAGTACTTCAGCAGACTTTGTTCAGTAAGATTGCTCTCCAAGTACRTCTCATCTAAAAAATACAGCCCTCCCTTATTCACTTGACAGTGAAGCTATAGARGATTTTTTTTCTACTTTTCACTCAGCCGTGCTTAGTCTAACATCACTTACATAGTGGAGGTGTTACCTGTGACTCAACAATGCCCATTTCAACAACCACATCCACACTTCAAACAGCAGCTTAACACGTTAATGCTTTATCCCACTGAGACAAATAGGTGATTTTACAATATGCAATGCACTTTCATCCAATTCAGGATTTTGATAGAAAATGTTTGTTAAACCCACCTACTCAAAGCACTAAGATCTTTAAGAAAGAATTCTGCTCTGCAGCTCTTTCACAATCTGGCATTTATACTAGCATTGCTTTTATGTTCTGAAGGAAGAGTGATACATCTAAATAACCAAACCATTTTCTGCCATACAGTGTGTGGTTCTTTTGCCATCTCCACTCCAACACTAAAACTTTCTAATCCTGCCACATCCAGTTCTCTCTTTAGACTTCAATCATTCCCTGACGTTTTCAGGTATTTGCACATGCTATACTATATCGTACTTTTCTTCTCCAATGTTTTGTCCAAATCCCCAGTTTCAAAAGCCTAAACATCAAAGCCACATTTATGTCTCATTCAGAGAACAAGAACATTTGCATATTTATCAGAGAACTGTTGAACTCTTTTTTACTTTCCCATCTACTCAAGAGTAACATAATTCATGAAATTCTCACTTCTCCCACGTACACTGGCACACTCCCTGGAGTCAGAGTTTTGAGACTCCACAGTTATATTATGTTCCATATGGTACAGATTTTCATCTCTCACAGTGCCATTTGTTTTCAAGCCCCTTATCAGGTTCAGCACATTCATTACAAAACCACAATACACATGGCTACGACTGCTTCGTCTACSTACTCTCATTTGTTAGCTATAGAGTAATATGGTTTGCTCAGTGCTGCACAGAATTCAAAGAAGATGTGTTTTAAAAAATTATTCAAGGGACTGAATTTTTCATAATACACATGAACCTACAACACTGTAAAACAGCAAATCTAGTCAAGGAATGAAACCACTTCCAGAGTGAAGCATCTTATGGAAAAGTGACAGCATGTCCCCTGTTTCTACACAGATTGACGCAAAAGAAGTGATGTGAATTCTCTCCAGGTTTGGTTTTCACTATTTTATCTCTATTAAGCTCACATTAACAACCTCTGAGCTGTGACACACATATATGCCTAGTTCTTTCTTCAGTGTGTTTCTTGTCCTACTTCAGTATTATCTACAGAAATTGACTTTCCCAGCACCATGGAACCATATGACCAGGCCTGCTTTATTTCAGAGAGAGAACTGAGGCAACATATGTCCTCCCTTCAATGGCTGTATACAGTGACAAAAAAAAAAAAAAAAGTCACAATGAGCAGTCAGATGAGTACATGAAAAGTCGCATGAGAGAAAACCAAGTATTCAAAAGTTTTCATTAAAAAATTGGAGCAGGAAAATGCTGGTCTTGGGGAGTGAAAAGTTTCACTTCCCTTTGAGGAGGGGATATATCTATATATCTATGTTATCTTTTTTTGTCATTTAGTGTCACTCCAGCCTAGTTCTAGACTTCTCATCAGCCAGACCCGAGAGCTTTCTGAGCTCCCAGGGCTACACAATAGAAAGTGAAAAAGTCAGACCAAGGAAAGCAAAGCAGCCACTAAGTGATAATAGCAGCTTGACATAAGGGGGGTGGGGAAGAACAGGAGTTAAACACTAAAAAGAATTGAAAGAACATCAAGGCTTATTCAAGAGGCAAGCTACTTATAAAACTTTGACAGGATCATCACTGAAACTTTCACAATGCAATTATCTGCAAAAACTGAGGAAATTAAGACATGTTTAAATGTAACTCTATGACAGAAGTAGACAGTCACATTTTGTACGAGGACTTAGGGAACAGAAACCTGATCATACTGAAGCCATGGAAACCAACAGGATTTCAGCACATAGTGGCAGCAATTAAAAGGAAAGAAGAAAACTCCTACTGCAGACTTCAGTTCCTCTCTAATGATGACACCTCTCATACCCTTCTGCTGACACTTCAGCACTATGAAAACCCCAGTGGATATCTTGAGATTATGTGGAAACTCCTTGGTTAAACCAGTTTGTAGCTCTAAGTCTTTGTGTTGAGAAACTGCTGCATGCMTAAATGGGTTTATTTTGACAGATTGCATGATCACCACAGCATTGCTGTGCAAAGCACTTAAGGGAATTTGAGACCCCTGAAGTATCACAAGTGCTGGAATAAACCCAAGTTCTAAGTTACTGTCTAAGTTATTGTTCTTTTCCATTTGGCTGTCATATTCACAGATATGAAATGAGTGTATTGAGTTCTTGCAATTTGTTTGGGGGTTTTTGTTTAGTATATTCTTAACATATTCCAGCAATTTCTTGGGTTATATTTCTTTACTGGAATAGGTATATGCTTAATCATTAAGGTTAAAATTCTGAAATGTTTACATACATGTTAAGATTTTGATAATATTTTCTTTCCAACTCTTATTTAATCTCACACTGAGGCAAATGCATGAGTAAAATTCTTAATTTGCTGCCTTATTCAAAATCATGAYCTTCAGGGCATGTAATCTGGAATAAAAAAAATAAACTATTAATRAACTAAAAGGCCCCTAGGGCTCACAAGTTCAAGCACAAATCCTAGAGGCAAATGACTGAGTATTCCTGCTGTTGCATCACTCACCTTTCCACCATTGCACTGCTCCAGTGGTTAAGAACACAGAGCTTAGCATTACATTCTCTTTTAATATAAATTGAAGCAAACTTTTGAAACAAGTTTATATGTTGAAAAACATTCAAGACTTTTCTTTCAGGTATTTCCCATGCTGCTCAATTATAGATTTTACTGAGAAAAAATACAAGGAGGGATAAAAACCATAAAATTCAATACATTCATTTCCACAGAMACACATCTAAATATAATTTTCAAAACTTTGTGATGACCCTATTTTTTGGTAACATTTCATTTCGGTATCCATTTTGTTTCTTATTCTTAGTAAACCTGACTGATTATGACCCTGAGCAATCTGAAACAGCTTCAAAGCTGCCTGTCTCTGAGAAAGAGCTTGGACTAGATGACCTCCACAAAATCCTTCCAAAACTGAATTATCTCTGCTTCTATGAAACACAAGTGTCACAAATAAAAAGCAAGTTTCAAAAATCTGCTGCCAGCCTAGGAATAGCTCAGTCACGAAAATACTTCCCTTCTTAATTTTATCTTTACAATTATATGATACTAAAATGTTTTCTATATATATGTGTTTCTACAAAAAGTCCTTTTCCAAGATTTATAACTGTGCATTCTTAAATGCAGAGACTGTCTTGACACAATCACTATAAAAGTGAGATGAAACTCATGGCTAAAACTACACCTTGTATAACTTTAATGCAGTTCTTTGAAACAAAACAAATTAATTTTGTGCAATGAGAAATGCACAATCCTTTACATAAGAAAAATCAATCTTACAGGTGTCCTTCTGTGAGGAAGAAGTGAAGAGGAATCTCTAACCAGGCACATGTTTGCCAAACTTGGCTAAAAAATTCCTTAGGCAATATTTTCCTGTACTTCTAGAAATCAGTTGAGATAAGATTTACTGTTCCTTTACCTACATGAACACTTGTCAAATGTTTGGCAGTGTTCTCAATGCACTATGCACATATATAAACAAATACACAGAACACTGTGCAACAGATCTACACTACCATTCCCAACAGTGGCCATCTAATAATATACAATATCAGATTTTTTTGTTGTTGTTGGAAATTCAAAGGAATTTTAAAGTTCCCATGTCCTATTTCTTTCATGGTAATGAATCATATTGAGTCATATTAAAAATAAGGATAAGTTAATAGCAATTTTCAAGTTTAATAACATTATTTTTAAGGTGTTTGTCAGTGATTCACTGGCAGAGAACAATGGTCTTGTGATTCAAGTCCTTTCCTCCCCAGCTGTACGGATGCCACATTTGCCTTTGTGGAAGTGGTAGGAAGGCAGGCCGGGATACAGAGAGAGGCTAAGCCAAGTATTCTACCAGGAGAAGAAAAGAGACTCAAAATTACAAATGTACACTTTTTAAGAAGAAAGATGAAAGTCAGCAAAGACATTTTCAGTTGATCTCAGACTTTCTATGGAAAGACAACGGTTGGAGATGCCTCTGGGTCAAACACAGATGTGGCTTGAGCATAGATAAGCCTATTTAAGTATAGTAACAAGTTTGATGAGCAGAATTTTCAAAAGAATAAACCTACTCCTACTGATGTCTGACAGAAATGTCACCTATTTCAAAAGAAATAGGCTACAAGTAAACACTTTTTGAAAATCCAATCTTTTATCTCAGTTCCTAACACTTCAGATCTAGCTCTTAGTATCAGCTACATCGTTTTTGTCACTGGATACCTATTTTGTTCCTTCATTTGAGAAGTAGCCACTCTCAGAAATAAAGCTGAGATTCTTGTTATTGACAGCACGAGAAAAACCATGAAAACCCAGCTTCTACTGCRTTCCTGGAACATATTCCACATTTCACCCAGAGAGTAAACTAACAATGTAAAATAAAACCTAGAAAAAAATAACCCTTCAGGAAGTGAAAAKATCTATGTGACTCTGAGTACACTTCAGAAATGAGAATGGGTTTGAAATTTTACTCATAAAATAGTCACAGAAAATAAGCAGTGTGTTCCTGATACTATAGTCTCTCATGCTAACATTTAAAGAAACCTGGAAAATTTCAGAAAAGGAAGCAATTTCAGTTCATAAGAAAATTATGACTAACTCAGTATTTCTAAGTACCTCTAGCAGTGAAGCTTCCCCTCTTTGTTTTACTTATGAACACGAATATTAAATATTGCTGCTTCAAGACTTGTTAATTCCCATGTCCTCCTCCTAAATGAGAGGGAATTCTCATATCCCCATCAGAGCTAAGGAATTGTACTSGGTTTTGAAGCACAGCACTGAATATTACCAGCACACTAAAATCCTCAGGATTAACAGCCCTAAAATTCTGATTTGTAACATYGTCAGAATAGATGGAGCTCCAAGAATGAGAGAAGAATCTTAKCTTCTTTTGGATGGTTTGGCTTTTATTTTGTACAAAAAAAGGTGTAATCCATTTTGCTTGGCTTTTAAAACATGTTCAATAGAACATTTTAAATTAGGGTAAGCATGCCACATACCCTCCCTCTATACTGTATAGAAAGAGACACTTCTGCATTACAATTCATCAACATGCAAATTGGCACAAGTCAAAATGTTTCACAGACATTTATCAGTTGCAATCAACCTTTATTTAATAGTTTCKTAGTACTGGCATGCAATCGGTGCTCTAAAATGAGAGACAAAATTGAAGTAAGAAAGTGTTTTAAAAAGCAAGAAAGAAAGAGAATGAAATCAGAATAACCAGCAGGTCAGTGATGAGGAACTCATCTGTGCTGCAAAACCTGAACCAAACTGCTGCTGTGAACGGGCACCACTGGGGTTTACATTTCAAAGGAGTGCCCTAATCACTAGACACACTATCTCTGATCTAATGAATATATAATTGTATATTCAAAGTGGAACAGGTCCAACAGGAGAAAGACACGCCTGAGCAAAAGTAGGCATTCATCACAGACAAATCCCTGTTACAGATCAGGCAGAGGAGGCATGTCAATCCCATTTTCCCACACCCTGGATAAGTATTCTTATGATGATTGTGAATCTTTTTCCTTCCACTACACATATTTCCCCCAAGAAAACTTGTGAAAGAGAAAATTTCTGCCAAAGGTAGAAGAAKAGGTAGAGAAAAAGATACCTCAAAAATGCTGATGATGAATGTTTCGCATCCAACTCTCACCCTGCCATCTGTTATATTCAGCCAAAGGTAGAAACATTTAGGAGAAACCATTGCCGGTACCTCATCTTGCCTTTCTCAAGCTTTCTTCTGGAACCTCATTACAGAGATGGTGTCCCAAAATATTTAACAGAAGGAATCTTATTATTTTCATTAATATATATTAATTTTAATGGTTTTCTTAGGTTTGTTTAAAATCCTATTAAAAAAGCACAAGCAGGGTAATTTCAAGCACTAAGCATCTTCTCATTCCCACAATATGCATCAATGTCATCTAAAGTTAAATATACATTAATGCATATGCCTTTTYCACAGTACATTCTCATTACACTTGTAAAACTCACAAACTCTGTTCAGTGTCAGAATTTTATTTTACATGCCTAGTACACATGCCCATACTTGCATAAACCTACTGTCAATAATGGCAATCTCCTCCAAAAACCAATGTGGGGGGTGGTGGACTGGATTCTCCAGATGAAATAAGAATTGTCGTTAAAATTCTATAGCTAGAAAATAAATTACACATTGTCATTGCAATGTAAGGTACTTCTCAACATATGTATGTGAAGGGTAGAATTCCAAAGAAAAATTTTAAGCATCCTGTCAAATAATTTTTTAGCATCTATTAGGGCTTATCATTGTTATCTAACAAATAAAAAAGATCCATGCAGAAGTTAAAGATGGATTTTTTTTACTGAGAAAGTTGTGGGATTCATGCAATCAAAAGAATCTCACCACTGAACAGTACGTTTGACACAGGAAGCCTGCGGGATGTACTGTCACAGTGATAATATAAGACACGACCAAAATCTCTAAGTTATGCATATGCCAAAGCTGACACCACCAGAAAGGGTTAGATYCTGAATAAAAGCAACAATAACTGAGCTAAAAACCAGCTTTTCAACTGCCAAATCAAATTCTGTCACAGACTGGTGTTAAGAGAGAAAACCTTTGAAAAAGATATTTTTTTTCTTGGCAATCAGATGTGGTGGGATGCATAAGCAGGAAAGAGGGGATGGCTGTTCCTACATGCAGCACTACAATTCAGTGGCTGCCTCAGTTTTCTCTTTAAAGCAATGAGTGTTTTAACAATACCTGAAATGTTGTGGTGTATGAGTACACTCAAGATTTCAATTAAATAAAGACCAATCCTTTTTATCTGACAAAGATTTTTTGAGACATTTGGAAATACAGGGTGTGTATATGTGAAGTAAAACATATCCTACCACTTTTTTCTTGATTCTTTATATTTAGTGGGACATTCTCCAGTACAGATGTAACAACTTACAGAATCTCGATCCATATGAATCTCCCCCCAGCTATTTCCCTCCTGCATTCCCTTCCACAGCCGCTTGAAGTCACTTCCATAGAGATTTTTAAGATTTAAAAGTTTCCTACAAACKGACTTCACACAAGAGGACAATGGCACACCATGATGGACAACTATTAGTCTGTCCCCTTCACCTGTTCAAGATTCAGAAACACATCATGGGCTTTGCCTATTAGGAATTATTACAATTATATGCATCAGTACAAAGGGGATAATAGATTTCAATGCATTTAATGATTGAACACTTTTAAGCCACAGAAAAATTAAATCAGAAAAAGAAATTATTTTATAATTATGCAGCTAAACAGTGAGAGTAAATTTTAATTCTGATTAATACTTCAGTTCAGTGACACAGAAACACTGTAGATACTCAATATTGAACTAGTTCACAAAAAAACGAATATGCTAGAATATTCATTACAATTAATGCAACAAGTAGCTTCAAGGTAATTCTTTGTAGAATTCAAGATATGCTATTGAAACAAAAAATGAATAAACAGTATGAGGATTTGGAATAATATAAGAGAAATTTCTGAAGCTTTTGAAACAGAATTAAAARTTTTGGATGTGACTCTATAAGACAAGATTTCAACCTTTGCCTCAAGCAACTGTTAGATCTGTATGAAAAGCTGCAAAAACATGATACTGAGATTTTAGAGATATCATTTTACGTAGAAATTAATATTACCCTAGATAAATCAAATGCTTGGGTGCTCAAGTAAGAAAAAAATTTGACTTGGCCCTTTCTAACAAGCCTGATTTTACAAATGCCCCACCTCTGAACCTACACCACCATCACATGTGCTAACACACAGAGAGAATGGAACATGTTGCATGTTTGGCATCACTACCCACCCTTTGTTCTTTCAAAGTGTTCAGTAGGGATTTGGAGACAAGATGCTTAAAGGTCTTTGTTTCATTTAAATTCAAATATTTCTACAATAGCTATTTTAAATTATTTTTAAAAAAATATTTCCAGTCAAATTTAACCATAATGAATAAAGAGCACTTTGGTGAAACAGCGCAAGCATGTGACTAACCCACTTACTTCACTAAGAAATGCCTTTTTAAAATTTACTGACTTACAAGAACAAATTAATAGTTTCTCACTGTCACCCTGGATTCACACAATGATTCTTAATTAGTTGGAATTTTTTTTTTAAATGCCAACACAAAGATGAAAATCACAATGACAACAAAAATATCTTCCTTTCAACGAAGTATCATGGCATACTCAGAGCAGCAAGTCAGACTGCTTCATTAGGAACATTTAGACACACGGTCAGGAAAGCACAAAAATATTCAGATCTAAACTTAAGTTTGCTCTGCATTATCTGTGAATGCATATTTTTGTGTGAGTCATCCACAGAAAGTGAACTCACAGCTCAGACAGAACAAGTGCTATGAATACCAAATTTCAAAGTGTAGAGTGTTTATACACCATCTGTTGTTCAAGAATCCCATAACTATATTTCACAAAACTTTTCAAACTTAAATTTAYTGTGTCAACTTATGAAATAATTGAAAAAGGTTTTCTGGCTTTCATTTAATTGCACTGTAAACTTTTCCAAACAAGGCACTGTGCTGAAAAGGGGATTATTTTTTATTGTGTGGATAAAATTGAAAGGGAAGAATATGAGCACGTGGAAACATGAATAAAATCCTTTTTATCTCAAAGAATGATACCCCAGTGGACATATAAGATTTCCTCCAGATTTCATATGAAGCTCAGTCATTACAAATAGATTAAAAAAGAGCCCCCTTTTTCAGCCTTGCTGAGTATTAAAAGAATAAATTCAATTCTATTTAAAGTGGTCACAAAATACACTAAAATTAAGAAATTATGAGTTTTAGTGGTTCCACATTAATTCTATACTTCCAGAAAGCCTCTCCCTTGCCCATCCAGCAAAGACCCAAGCCAGCTTCTTAAAGAAGCCAGTCTGAAATTTACAAGCTYATGAGAATACCTAAATCAATACCAGACCATGTTTTCTAGGGAAAACACGGCCAGGGAATACTGCACTGCAAAAACCAGCAGATCAGTGTTTTCAGACATGGAGCATCTTCCATTGCTGTGGATAAATGTTCCATGGAAGTGCTTAAAGGTAATCCATCTTCAGGAATGGATCTGTRCTTATGCACTCCACATGTACGTCTCCTGACAAGAAAACCTATTGATTTTCCAGAGGTAAAAAGACTCTGGATTGGGCTCCTACACTGAATATAGAGTAGGCATCCTACCTACCCTCTCAGCAGGAAAATTCAAGGTTAGTTAGTATTGACTGGTAGTGTACAATTAGTCTGCAGCTCTGTTTACTTTTCCTTCATAAGCCTTCACAAAATTCTACACTCTCCCCAATGATTAGAAAGACTACTGTGTTGACTTAATCAGTCMATTCTTTCTCATCATGCCTGCAACYATTTTCGTTTTCCCTTTATAGCAAAGTAATCAACTCCTGAATAATAGTTCTAACACCAAAATTCAGTAGATTCATTCATCTGAGCTTGCTCTCATTAYATCTATTCTCAGAACACTTCCAYGGATTTTCTAGTTTCTTTTTTTTTTCCTGTGGAGTATGATTCTTTCCTTTTATTTAGAAGCTAAAATTCTGTTTTGCTTTGAATTCCTTCAGCTGYTTTTCACTCTCTTAGGTCTTACTGAAATCTTATCTGACAACTTGCAGAAGTAATTTAGCACTCCAGTTTTCAGTTTTCTRTACTTTGTCCTTCAAGTGATACCTACTAAAACATGTTTTCATGGCTGTTTCATGACRTTCTTTTTACATTAGCTAAGCTGCAGTTACGCTATAGTTAAAACTCATCCTGTTGTGGAACAACAAAGCATTTCTTTGACCAAGTCACCAATGAAAACAAAATTATCATTTTCCTCTTAAGGTTTGGAAAACTCATAGTGACTCCAAAAAAGTACAAGGCAGTGTTTCTTCCGGATGGTAAAACTGACACCAGAATGCTTCAAGTGCACCTGTAACTGTTTMCTGTGAGTTTACCTTTCAGAAAACTTGCTCCTTTACTCAGCTTCTCT
Organism: Malurus melanocephalus; assembly: GCF_030028575.1. Taxonomy (NCBI): domain Eukaryota; kingdom Metazoa; phylum Chordata; class Aves; order Passeriformes; family Maluridae; genus Malurus; species Malurus melanocephalus. Next base: position 593,163 of record NW_026623266.1, read on the forward strand.
TCAACAGAWGGGAGAGCAGCTTTCAGAGGCAYTGCAAGGTACTCYCCCTGGCTGAGGAAAGCTAATGAAATAGTATATGTCATCACATTCTCTGTCTGTCTTCTCTCAGGACTGCTACTTTTCCCATTATAGGACAAGCTTCTCCTATCAAAAATACTGGGTCACATTCTCCTTTCATAGCTCAAGAGCAGGTTGTGAGATCTACTGCTATTTTTTATGATTTTTCCACCAGAGGATGGAGAAGCCAACAGAAGTGCTGAAGCAGAAGTGAGGAATAGCAGGAGGTCCCTGAGATAYCAAACTGCTTTGCCTAAAAAGGTGGGGACACAGTACCCCAGGTACACATCCCAGCACTGARGAGAAAATAGGTGGATTAATAGCTCCTAAAAAGGTCCACCCATAGTTCATATCCCATTGGTGTGCCACCAGCAGCAGTGCAGCCACTCAGTCCCAAGGCAATCCCATCCTATTYCCAGTCCTAATGCCCACTGCTAAAGTAAACCCCAGGTATTAACCATTTCCAAAAAGTAAATTAATTCATTCCATATCTCCTTGCAACACTTCTCAACTCCCTGTTTAGTCTTGCTCTTTGCTTAACCTCTGTTCTATTCAATGATGTCATGATTCTTTATTTCTTCATAATATTTTCTTTTAAAAAAACAAAACAAACACTTTTYTGCTCTCTTGAATATTTGTCAGCATTTCATTACCACATTTCTGTTCTTCAAGTCTCTGCTAAGTCCTGTGATTACACTAATTTGGGTTTCATTATTTTGTCTGATATTGACTTTAATGAATTCCGGCTTTCTTTTAGTGTCAAAATAATGTGAAAAACTGMATTCCCTGTATAATTAAATCTAACAGAGATCTAAGGAAACCTTACATCAGGTCTAATGAGTCAGCACTTCAGATGCTGCTAAGTAAACTTGAATCTAAGAAAAAAGTTAAATTTTAGAGTCTTAGGTTTAAAAAATATTCACTAAAAACTTTTAAAGTCTTTTTAGTTTGGACATCTTCTTCAAGTGTATGGCAAACATACACTTAAAACTGTATTCATAAAATTCYCCAAGAGAGAATGCTTATTATTTCCTGAAAAGGGAATTTTTTCCCCAAACTAGGTCAGATGCTGAATATCAGACACTGCACAAGGCTGAACTGATTAGACAAAATAAAGAGGGACAAAGAGGATATTTATGAACACACAGGCAYACAGGGAGACGGAAGTGAACTTTTAAGAAGCCTGAGGAAGTCTTTGGGAAGCTGAACAAAGCAAGTAAGAAGGTGAGAGTGGACAGAAGATAAGGAGGAGAGCATGTTTTGATGAGAGAACAGGAAGCTGAGAGAAAAGGACAAGGCATGTAATTCTCAGTGCTAGAAGGGCTCATAGTGGTTTTTCTTTGGAGAAAAAAAATCCCATAAGCCTCAGAGAAGCCACTTCTCTTTGAGGCTTCTGGGTGTTGCTGTGTCCATTAATATTTATGACATGATAGTCATTAACAAGTGGCAACTTGGTGTAACAAGAGACGAGCCTCCCCTGGGAGCCACACTACCTTCACTTGTCCAAGCTGATCCTTAGGCAGCAGGGGCATATTGCCAAAGAAAAACTGAAGCAATCCTGAAAACTTATGCTGATACTACCTTTGCTTCCGTGTCTTTCACCAAAGGAGGTGAGATCAGCATTTACATCACATAAAATAAACCAATCTGGGGAGAGAAGGATAGTGAAAGAGAGAGAGAGAGAGAAAGCACCAATTACCTGCTGTTTGATACCTAAGAATAAGATGTGAAAAGAAAGAAAAAAAAAACTGTCTACAGAGTTCAGCAATTCCTAGGAAGGAGTTGAAATACAAAGAAGGAACTGCATAGTATTCTTACTGCTGGTTGAAAGAAAAACTTATTTTGAACAATGACATATACAGGAGAGCTGATGATAATGAGAAAATAAGCAGAGATTAATACAAAGAATAATATTTTTTTTWAAATTCACTAGGAAGGCATTATTCTACTTTTCCTTCTCCAATTAGCATTGGAAAAAATCACCTGAAAAGATTCAGCAAAAATTACAGCTAATAACATTTGAAATTTATGGTCGCAGGGAAATGCTACTATCTAAGCAGGTTGCTTTCAAGTCAAACTAGGAAAAATGCAGGAAAAATATTTCTGATCTAGCAAAATTGCTAATATAATGAATGTAATATATTTCATTGGCGGTATCACAGATAAAGTTTTCTGAAAAAATTCCCCTTGGAAAACATTTTTTTACAAAAGCACCTCAGAGATCTCTYATATAAGTGCACAGGAAAATATGGTCTTGTCTTTCTCAACTTGTTAAATCAGAAACTCCTTTTCATTTGAACCATTACTCAAGAGAAAGAGTGGTGTAACTCAGGAACACAGTTGGCAAATGAGAGAACGCACATAATCAAACCTATAAAAACTTGTCTGYGTAAAAATGACTTGCAATATATTTATATAACAAAATAAACATATGATTAAATGCCAGCCAAACTCATCTGCCCCTAAAGCCATCATTAATTTCATATAATTTAATACACTTGCTGCTGCATGTTTACCCATGTTTTCAGAATTTCATAAAATATGCATGATCAGAAGTTGATAATTGGCAATTGAAAGGCCTTTCTTTCATTACTTATTGACTACATTCTTCTCCTGAACTGGTTCTAATTAAGGGAGGGCTTAGCATTGTATGTCTACGAAGAGCGCCACAGCCCTCAGGTAAAAACTCATCTGTGCAGGGAGCTTTGTTATTGTCCTTTCTGTTTCAGTGGTCCCAGTTTTGTTGCTGCACATAAATTGCTCACTGTTTTAATTAGAGTTTTTATCATCAATTACAAGCAGTAAGAGTCACAAACAATATGGATGTGCTCAGGGGTTGCTAATGGGATCAGTGCTGTTCAGCGTTGGTTTTGGTGACACAAACAATGAGATCCAGGGAAGAAGAAAGTTTGACAACCACACCAAACTCTGTGGTGCAGTCGACATTCCAGAGGGAAGGGATTTCAACCAGAGGGACCTGGACAGGATTGAGAGGTGGACCTGTCTGAGCCTCATGAACTTCAACAAGGCCACTGGGTCAGAGCAATCCCAAGCACACACCCAGGCTGGGCAGAGGATGTATTGAGAGCAGCCCTGGGGAGAAAGAATTTGGGCTGTTGGCTGATGAGATCTCAACATGTCCTGGCAATGTGAAATTGCAGCACATAAAGCCAACCCTGTCCTGGGCTGCCCCCAAAGCAGTGTGGCCAGCAGGGTGAGGAAGGAGACTCTGTCCCTCTGCTCTGCTCTGTGAGACCCCACCTGCAGTGCTGCATTCACCTCTGGCATYCCCAGCACAGGAGAGACATGGACCTGCTGGAGAGAGTCCTGAGCAGGCACAAAGATGATCAGAGGGTTCCTATGGACACAGGTTGAGAGTTGGGTTGTTCAGCCTGGAGAACAGAGGGCTCTGGGGAGCCCTTACAGCATTTCCCAGTACCTAAAAGACCCTACCAGAAGGCTGGAGAGGGACTTTTGACAAGGRCAGGTAATCATGGGATGAGGGGCAATGGCTTTAAAATGAAAGAAGGCAGGTTTAGATATTAGGAATTTTTCCCAATTAGATATTAGGAAGGGATTCTTTACTGAGAAGATGGTGAGGCTCTGGAGAAGTTGTGCCCAGAGAAGTTGTGGATACCCTACCCTCTGGAAGGGCTCAGTGCTAGGTTGTTGCCACCTTTCATGATGTCCACCTGTATGTCCTGCTGTATTTTGTAAGATCATTAGTGGGAAGGGTTTTTTTGGAGAAGGAAAGARTTATGGAGCTGGGATATAATCATACCTTACTCGGGTGCTTTCACACATATTGTAACACAAATGTAAACRTTTTCTGTTAAGTGCTATGGAAACACAGGCACCAAACAAGTTTACAATCCAAGTGTAAGAAGATGTGTAGGATAGCGGCGGTAAGAAAAAACAGAGGGGTGAATACAGGGAAGCAATGGGATGCGCTGCTCAGCAGGTGATGACAAACACAAATCAGAAGAGTAAAGTGACACAACCCTGTTTTGGTAGACGTGGTGAGAAGAGCTATCAGTGATTTCCAGGGTAATCAATTCATTCTTATTAATACTTAACAGCAAGGTTTAGGAAATTTCTTCACAAACATCTTTTCCTCATGGATATGATAACTGGCATGAAAAGACTTGGAATGAAATATTCACCATGCATAAATCAGCAGATGTGAACTTAAACTCTCCTCCCTCTTCTCCCCATGATCTCTTCCAGCCTCAGCTGCTGGACAYAGACCCTGGGCTCTGACACTTCTGTGGCCCCACAGTCATGTGCTGCACTGAACTGTGTGCTAAAATTGCATAACTTCATATCTTTTATRGAGCTGTAGGGATCACTTCAAGCTAAGGAGCTCCAAATTTGTTATTTCGTAACATCTGATTTTTGACATGCGATTGCTTTTCTGCTTGGAATTAAGGAAAAAAAGAAAAAGTGAAAAAAAAAGTCAAAGAAGATTGACCATTAATGTACTAAGAAGTGAATTATAAATTAAATTAAATTAATTCTTCTTGCATGAAGTAGGTTTTTTAAATTAACCAAATAGAATGAGAACTAAGGAAAACTATCCTACTACCACTGAAATTTGGGTGCATTTCGAACTACTTTAATACAATTCTTGGCATAGAGATTTCCTTTTTTTCAGCATTGGAGATAGTGATGATGAGTGAGACTATGAATAATTTTGTTTTGGACTTAACGGGATAAACACATGGGATAAACACATAATCTCTGGCAAAAATAAGCAAGGTCAAGAACAAATCATGGACACAGAATGCACAGGTGAGAGGTGAAAAATATGCCTTAAAAATAACTAATAGGTAGTTTATGAAGCAGAATCCTAACTAGTGATTTCTTATTTGCCTTTCAGAAGAGAGGAAAGATCAATGGCAAAGATGAATTTGATCCTGTGCACTCATTTCAGGTGAGGACTGGAGTGAAAGCAAGTGGAATCTTCAAACACAGCTAAAACTACACAAGTGAAAAGTAGGAAGCAAAATAAATCACATTTCTGTCCAGTGTAAAAGAATTTGAAGCAGCATGTACCCTGATCTTCTCTTCTTGTCGAGGGACATTTGTTTTCATTATTTGATAAGGATAGTTCAGGGATAAATATTCCTTTTCTCAAGTCCATTAAGAGCTATTTAGAAAAATAGCATAAACTGAAAAGCTCGTATCTGGTACCTGCACATCAAGGAGAAAACTAGTTGAGAGCAGAGCTGTCATATCTTTTCCAACATAAGGAAAAGTAGTGAAATTATAGGTAAATACTGCAAAACTATTCACCAGTAGTTCTGTAAAATTTCATCAGCTTTACAGAAACAAGTCCATCCCTGAATGAACAGCAGTTTACTCATTTATCAGTTGTATTGTGCTAACCCTGCTAACAAAGCAGCTCTCGATTATACCAGCCCTTGACAAACACAGAAGCAGACAACACTTTCAAGGTGCTGAGAGCAGAATAACCTAACTGCAGGAAACACATCCAGCCACAGTTTGATACACCCACAGTGCCTTTCAGCASGGTCCTGAGCTGCTGGGGGTGTGCTAACCACAACTCACTCTGAGTCGTCCACACCACAGCTCGCTCCTGCCCTTGCTTCAGCACCAGAGGCAAATTGTATTGCTCCATTGTTCAGTGGTGGGGAGTGGGGAAGGGCAGCTGAACTTATTGATGCATAATCCAGCCACCTGCTCAGGTGATAAGAGAGCACATCTGTGGTTCTTACACAGCCCCAGGAGGGATGCAGAGGATGCTTTAATGCACCTGAAGCAGGTGTAGCTTCAAAATCAGTCTAGGCCTGGAGCACCAGTTTACTACAGGATGCATTCTGCATGCAAATGAGGATTTGATCTGCCCTACTTATCTGTCTAGATGGATTTTTAAAGTCAGGAATCCTACAGTGTTGTCTGTGAGTACATTCCTCAGGATCACAGGAAGAGGTCCTGGGTTTCTGAGTTGAGCCCTGTGGCTGCTGCAGACAACTGTATAAAGTAATTCACTTCAGAAATTATTTTATTGCAAGATTACACTACAAAGCCAGTGTTTAGAGGGAAAAGTTAATGGATTTAAAGGTTAGTTACTTTATTCAATTTTCTGCTGAAATTTATCGAGGATCAATACAGACTCATTTGTTATTTTATCAACAATTTCCTTTAATCTTCCCAATTACCTTTCCTCTCTGTTTTTTACCCTCAACTGTATTTACAAATTATAATAATCTCTCCTCTCAGACATTTCTTTTCTAKGTTTAATGGGACAAATTTTTAGAGTCTTTTTAGATGCCAGCCTGAATACCTACAGTATTCTAGTAGACATTTCCTGAACCTATATTCATTTAATTTACTTTTTTTTTAACCAAAGGAAACCAGACACAAATGCAATGTTCCAATAGATCTAATGATCCTTCAGCACGTAACTTTCCTATCTCTTTACAGGTACAGAAAACACCTCCTTTGATATCAGCAGACCTGCACATCTTTTTCAGTTTGTCCTTTTTACAACTACTTAAGATTAATTTACTTATACAAAACTACTTCATTAACATCTTTCCCACCTCTGTCAGCTAACGAGCTATAGTTACAAGGCAGAAGTTCTTGCTCTTAGTTTTTGGTACTTAACACACCACTTGGCATGATTAAATTTAAATACCTTTCTTTTACATCAGTGCTGGAGATTACCCACTGATCTCTTTAGCACACTTCCATCCTCCCCAYACTGAAAACTTTTCCCAATGCTGTGACATCAGGTAATTTCACTGACACAGAGTACGTCAAGTAGAAACGATCTGTGCTAAGATCATGACTGCACGGGGTGTATCTCGGGAATCATCAGACTCATTAAGAACTGTCCAACCTGACAGCTACCTCTTCAGAGCAATCCTTGTCATCTCCCATAAAAACAGGTACTATCTATTCCAGAGATATTTTACTAATCCCCACAGCATAATGCTTATGTCCAGCATAATGCTTATTATGTTTAAGTCAAGAAAAGGAGAAGAGATTTTCTTTTCCTAGGGACTCAGTAAAAAAAAAAAAAAAAAAAACAAAAAAACCAAAAAAAACTATCAAATTACTCTGGTACAGCATAGCTTTGATAAATTGTGTTGAATTTTATACCATTTTCTATTTATTTCCATGACCTGAATGTGAAAGAACATTCAAGGCTGTTCTAACTTTAGCATGCTATTTAGCTGCTACTATGGGCTACAACATATTTTCTTCTTTCCCAGTACACCAGCTTTCTATATTCTGCTTCAAATATGTGACCACTGCCTTGGTGAATGTATTAAAAACTTCATTCAGTTTATTTAAAACTCTAGAAAGGAAATCACCTTTCCTCCATATCTTAAATTAATTTTAGGTTCTTGAAGTTTTCCCTGCTCGTATGTTCTATTTTGAAATAATTTGCTACGTTGTTCATCATTCATACTCAAAGTTAGAGTCCTTAAGAAACATGGATACAAATTACGAGTTTGTAGATGGCACAAAATCAATCACTATGTTATCTCACTAGATAGTGCTCCAAAATCTACTCCCTGTTCCTTTTCTATTTGGAATTCCATTTTTTTTAGATTTCCATTTTTTTTTATTTTTAAGAAAGATCTATTTCAGCATGAATTTTGCTGTCTCAATTTTCTGTTGAATATTGACCCTTCAGATATACTTTTTGCYGCAGACCAATCTATTTTCTAATCTTAATATTCTTTTAGAAGCATGTTCTCCATTTTAGGATCTTTCCTTGGAGCTCTTTTTTTCCTTACTGAGTCGTTAAACTCATTCAAAGTTTTCTCCATTTCCAGTGTGTACCTGCACAACTTAAATGAGTAATTTGTCCATTGGTTTCCAAAAGTTCCTCCTCATACATAGAGAAACTCAAAAAACATTTTAACTTAAAATTATTTATTTGAAAGGACTTGTTCCTAAGTTCTTTGCTAAATTCAGATCTTCTCTGAGGTATTTGTCAATGAGACCTAAAATATTAACACTTTCTTCTGTTTCAGCTATAATCTGGTAAAGAAATACATTGTCATTTAAATCCAGGCATRTCTAATATCTGTTATTAGCACCACATGTCCTCCAAATAGAGAGGTCGTGTCTCCTGCATAGTCCCTTTCTCTCAGTAAGCAGAAATACTAACATTGAAACAACATCACCAAATTCAGTGAGAGTAAGGGGATACCAATAAGCAAAGTCAGGGTGATACACATGGCAAAATAATTTCTATACTATCATTAGTCTGTGTATTTCAAAAATCAATAACACATAGAAACAGGCTGAGTGCATAAAAGCCAAATAACCCATGGGCCATTTTTCCCATTCCCATTTCCCATTGTACATTGTCTATGTACAAAATTATTAAATTTATTATTTATGAAATATTTGCATGGAAGCATGAAAAATACACAAGTAATGATATTGATTGAAGTAAGAAATAAAGACAGAACAAAGCCTCTGCCTGCTGTGGTTTCTGTGAGCTCTTCACCCCGCAGACATTTGGCTGAAAAATTGCAAAAATTTTTTTGACCTGTTTGCTTTTATGAAACTACATCTATCAGCTCTATCAGCAGACTAAGTAAGGCAATTAGCCTATATCACCCTCTTCATTAGAGCCAGATCCAAAATCCATTAGTGACTGCGAAGAGCCTTCTATTGACTTCATGAGGCTTTAGATCAGATTATGGGTGTAAGCCTAAAGCAAAATGAACATGCCATCCTGTTTTCTCTCATGGTCTGATTTCTATTCTCTACCCATTCCTTTAGAATTTCTAATGKATGCCTTTTYCTTTTTTGCTTTCTTGGCATTTTTTTTTATTACCACCCACAATAGCATTTCCTTCTTCTCTACCCATCTAAGTTTCAGAAAGTACAGGATGCTGCCGTGTCTCTTGCTCATTTCCCTATTTTCAGACTATAGCTTGCTTGCTTTTTGTTTCTTAAACAGCCACATAATACTACGTAAGATGGAGCAAACTCTTCTCCAAATATGAGWGGACACTGGTTTTGGTTAGCATGTAAACAACAAAAAAGAATAATGAAGTGCATTTTTGTCAGTTTTCAGGTTTAATGGCAGTGCAACTTATAATTCCATKCTCAACAATACTTCTGCCTCACCAKGCTTGTTTCAAGGAAACTTTATTGCTAAGTGCTTTACTATTTAATTGATGCATTACAAAGATAAAAGAGAGGGGAGAAAATAAAATAGAAGAAAGTGAAGGGAAGATACAGGCACTTCTCTTTTTCTGATGACACAARAACAAAATAATTAGAAAGAATGGTTTCTCCAGCCATTTAAGTTTGCATACTGCTTTAAATTATTCACTGGGTTAATGCCTTCTTTCTCAATATCTCCAGAACAATGAACTGCTCTCTCAAACAATTTAATGCTACAACAGCGAAATTATTTAGGGTTGACTTACTTTGTCATTCAGTCTTGCCTGTGTCTAATGCCTTCAAACTTCCTTCCATGGAATTCAGACTCTACCTTGCAGCACAAATAGGTTGACTSAAAATCCACAAGAAAAACTTACGAGATTGGCTCCCGTTTTCTGCAGTAGTCTCTTCAAAYTGATGTTGACATAATTCTTGCCATCAATTAATTAAATTATATRTGTCTAGTGACTGCATTTTCCACAGTACAAACGTTAGAGATCCCAAATGTTGTGCAGTGCGGATAAGCTGCCCTTTCTTACATCCAAAGAGAGCTCATACTTGCTTTCCTTGCAGCACTTTTGTTTTGAAGCATGCACCATTGTCTATGATGCAAACACTGTGACCTTCAAATCCCTGAAATGCTTTGCAGTGCAGTTTTAAAAGGACTTGTTGTTGCAGGAGAGGTTTGGATCAGTTGTTCTGATCAATGCAACAACTCATATAATTTCCCAAAAGTGCTTGAATAGTGCCAGAAACTGAAATTCATCCAAACTGTTTCTCAGATGTATTCTGGTTAGGTATGTCAAAAAGAAAGACTTAAATCCATCTGTTAAAATTTCTTGTAGTCCAAAAAATACTTCTGTATCCTAGCAATGAAGCAAATGAGGATTTTCTTATTTCAAAATGAAAACAAAGCCATATTCCTTTCTTTATAGCAGACCAGGAGTCAGTAAACTGAGTACCACAAATAGCATCCTGAATAATAATTTTATCAAATATTTGGAGTACTAAAAAGACCCAGCACTTCATGAAGAGATAATCCATTTCAGGTGAAATAGACTGGGAGTTGAGATCCARTATACTACCCACTCCCTCAGTTCACACCTAGTTTGTATCTGGATTTTAGACTGAAACATTCTAAAATGAAAAATATCCTGGTAGTACCTTAAAAATTGCCAGTCTTCTTGGGAATGTKTAACATTCTTGGGCTACAGAAACAAACTCTCTCTAATTTATTGCCTTCCTGATACTCAAAATCATGAATTCTGACCCTGCAGTAGCTTTTCTTTCCATCTGCTCCTTTGGAAGTAAGGGTCAATCTCTATATCCTATGGATGCAAAKTACCTGAGGMCTAAAGTGCTTTCTGAGGAAATGGRAAGTGTGTTCATAGCTCCTCCCCAAGTTAAGGACATCTTCATCATCCATATCTCCTGGGATAGGAATGGTGGGATAGGAACAGCTACCACATGTCCATTCTTCTCTCCCCATAAAATGAGCAGGTTCAGACCACCTCTGGGCAATTCTTAAGCCATCCAGACTCACATCATGCTCATGAGTGGTGCCAGTTGAAAGAGAAGTGGTGATYTGAGGGCAGCAGCACTTCCAGGAAAGCACAAGACTGGAGTTAAGATCCCCAGCATCACTTGCAGCACATTCTGACATKAATACACAAACCCTGTAGTGCCTAAATTGTCAGGTGGTGTGCTCGAGTTTCATCTATGTGGCTGCTTTGACCATCTGAGCCTCTTTATCAATCTGAGCCAAAGAAACCCTTAAAAATTTGGCAGCTCCTTTTCTCTCAAATGCGGAGAAATAAATTCATGATGATATTATCCTGCGAACCACTATTTTTAACCTGATTGAAGAAGCCAAAACTCACTAATTCTGATAACCACTTTACCAGGTATCTTCATGGATGCATAACTGCAATTTTTGCTTATTTTTAAGGTACTATATAGGTCATTATTACACAGCAAGAAAAAAAATATATATTTTCCAAAGAAAAGAAAGAATTATTGCCAGATTTTAAAGCACTCTGAAAGCTGGTGCATCAGTAAGATAAAGGCAAAACCAGAAAAAAAATAAAACCTTCACTGGAAATTGAATCATTTGCTTATTGATGGCATTTTCAAGGGTATTTTTTGTTATTCTAAATAAGAATATATTTGTAAAATTTCAAGGTGGAGAAAGGATWTGGGGCCATTGAAATTTTGTTATTATTATTTTGAGGCCATTACTGTTTCAGTAATAATGTTTACAGTGCTAGTTCCATTTTCAACTTAACTTTTAAAATTATGGTTTGCTATTTCGTTTCTCAACAAACCGTTTATCTCCTGTAGATTTCTACGCAGTCTAAAATTCACCTGCAACTGAACGCACCTGCTTTGGAGCTTTATTTTTTAAAATTTCCTATCCACCTTTTCATGATTTTGCTTTTCACTACACACCTGACAACTAGGCTTTTTTTTTTTTTTTGGTCTTTCAGACACGGTTTTACTTCAAATGAGTTGCTGTACAATGAACTTCAAACCAACATTAACTCTGTCATATGCAAAAGAGTTGCAAAATATTGACTGATTTTAGCATCCTAGTCCTGCCACTGTATTGCACACTCCTGTTCAGAAATAGTTAATGTGTTTGTGCTCTCTGCAGTGCTTCATTATTCAATTTGACTTGTGCATTTTTCATGGGTGCACTCAGTTTTTCAGTGAACCAAGAGCTTTTGTATCTATAAATCTCCTTTGTTAGTTAGTCATGGCATCTAGAGAGTAGATTTACCTGGGATAATATGATAAAAGCAAAATGTTTGTTAAGCATAGCATAATAATATTACAGGAATGAAAATCTGACAAATTCCAAAGCACACATTTGTGTCCCATAACAGCTGTTACTGTTTTTATTTCCTCTTCATGTAAGCTGCTTTTGTCTAATGCTTATTTCTGTTTTGAAATTTTGTTTATTTCAACGACTTTTTCTTGGCAACAGTTTTCAAAGAGTATGTATTTTTGACAAATACATTATGGTTATACTCTATCCCTCCTCCACTAAATTTTGAACAGATCTGAACAAGCTAAGGACATTTTTCCTGAAGGTTTCAAATAACCTATTAAAAAATCACTTTGGCCACAAGGATTTCAGCCCCCACCTATGGAAGACTGTTTTCCAGTGATGACACACTGATACATCATCTGATAAACATGAAGAATTTGTGGGGTTGGCCTTTTACTGACTCTGGTCCCCATGAAAATGATAGCTTTTAACAAAAGTCCTTATGCTATGGCACCCGAAATACCCTATTCCTCAGAACAAGGAGATAAAGATATTTAATTCATARACACAGTTTTGAAAAACTCTTACCTTTTTAATTATGTCCAAGTACACAATCAATGCCTAAAAGCTAATCTAAGACAAAGGACACAACTTGATCATTTACCTTGAACTTTTACCTAATATAGAGTATAGGACCTACTTAAATTCCCTCTGGAGAAAAATGTCATTTAATTCCACAATGTCTCTTCCATATGCAGAGCAATTACTGTAAAAAGAAGACAAAAGCCAGGATAGGCTTGCAGTTTCCCCCTTATAGAAATGGAGCACACATCAGTCTCCTTGCACTGCCTGGGAACATTTATTTTTCAAGCAAAATCTGTAGCTTTAATGCCTTCCTTACTAATTGTCTTCTGCTTGTGATAAAAGAAGGATGGCATTAAAGGCTGGTAYGTTGTTTCATTTTGTTTGCCTTGCTGATCCCTGAAAAATATGCCACAATCTCAGCTGCAGGTCACACATATAAACRCCAACGTGGCTGAACCTGATTTTCACCACTGCCATCCTGCTGTGTCCCCTGTCCTTCCCAAAATGTCTGGTTTTGCCCTTTATCAGATCAATTAGTGTTTGACAGCCCCTTCTGAATTCATTAATGTTATCTCCTTCTTAGTATTTACAATATGCTYTTTTTYCCCYTTTTTTTTYCTATCRCATACCTTTCCTAAAACTTTCATCCAGTCCTGCTCCCTTGCCAATGCTGACCTATKAATGTATTTGTGTCCAATCTCAACAGGTCTAAATTCAACATCAAACCATCCTGTTATCTCCTTCCAAATAGGATGAAGAACATCCTCTTAAAGGTTATTTCTCATTTAAGTGCATGTCCATTAAAGCCAAGTCACCTCCTAATTTCCTCCCCCAAGAAAATAAAGTTATGAAGGCCCCTTTGTCTGTCACTGAGGGTTTTCCAAGGTCCCAAAACCCCTCAAGGTCTCCCCTAAAGACACTTCAGTTATCAGTATMTTTTTCAGATAGAATTAAGCAAAACTTTCCAATAGTTTTACATATCAGGTGCCAATTTCTGTTGTATTTCACATCCCAAAACCCGTTCTAAGCTACAGCTCTCATTTATGGATTGTAGGTTTTCACCAGACCTTTGGTGACAGCAKTGGACTAAAAATTTGCATTTGGTTGATGACCAGCCAAGGAGGCCYAGGACTTGTTTTCTGTGTCATTGCTTTCAAGAGTCCATGATTTCATACACAGGCTGCTTTTTCTTTCTTGACACATGACTTCAGACTCAGACAGTGTAAAATACCTCTGTTTTACCAGGAACAGTCTGGCAATTCTTTTCCTCTAACCTACACAGACACTGAGATGAATCACTCCATCCATTTACCCTTTTAAAACATCACCAGGGTGTTAGCTCTCTTGCAATATGTTCAAATTTCTTCAGTATTCAAAGACCTTTTGAAAACTCTGCACAACAGATGCAGATGCTGTTCAACTAACTCCTTTAGAAATCAGGTGGAAAATCAAGGCCTAGCTCATTTGCATAATTAAAGACAGTTTTGAGGTTTATTCATACACATTCATGTTAGACTCTGAATCCTTGCTATTTTTTAATTTCTCTGACTTCCTTCCACCTAGTTAAAGCAGCACTGAAGTTTCAGGAAGAACAYATTTTTTCTCAGCCTGTTTTGATGAATATTTCTCTGCTGTTGGGAGAGATGAGCAATGGMATTGTTTGGAGGTGGAAAATGAGGGGAAACATTGATTTTTGATGGCCTTTGTTACCTTAGCTCAATGCAGCAGTCACATATTCTTCTCACTGTAGCTCTACACACACACACAACCTTAACTCACTCGTTTTTCCCTAAGACACATCATAAAGAATACACCTAAAAAAGCCATATTAATTTTCTAAGCTTCTTCTCAGAAAGGCCTTCCTCCCACTTGAATTATAACAATAAATCTCTAGATTTCCCATGAGAATGCTTAATATAAAATCTCTAAGCGTATTCATTTAATGCAAGTTGTGTAGGTTCTCCTYGCTTAAAATTCCAATTAAGATTTCAATATTCAGTGTTTTATTTATMTTTTTATTGACAAAAACATGTAAAAATACCTCACTGTGTGATRTAGCCCTATTTCTGCTTTGCAAATACAATAAAAATATCTATTTGTCAAATACTTATTATCATTCCTAAATAAATATGGGATGGACAACTAGTAAGTGCACATATTTTAGCCTTCTTAAAAATTCAAGGGACATTAGGAGAGTATAAAAATGCTATCTTGTTTCCCATATTTCCTAAACTTATTTTGTAGTACTATTAACATCCTTGGTACCAATGGAATAGGTACTTTTCACTGTGTACTTTTCAAAGTGAACTTCWAAAAGTAGGCTACTAGAATACAGATCCTAAGACATGTGTGTTTTTCATGCTATTTTAGCAGTTGGCCTGCTTTCCTGTGCTTCATGTTTCTCCATCATGAAACAGACAGAAACACAAAGTACATGATCATCCTCCTCAGAGTTAAGAGAAATATATTCACTTTAAAGTACTATTCAACATCAATAAAGATTAAAGTTACAAGCCCATAATTTATTTTACTGTTTTTGGGGTTTTTTTTTGGAGGGGGGGAGAGAGAGGGATTGTTTTTTTTTTTTTTCTTTGTGGGTTTTGCTTGTTTTTTTCCTATATAGTGTAATCCCTGTTAATGGCAATCTTTTAATTAAATTGCTATCAGGAGTATGCTACCAGGAGCTCTCTGCTGCTTTGCAGATGAGGTACAGGAGATGTGGAACAATTTAAACTCTGCAAAATTAAAAACCACTCAAAAAATAAATTATTCATAGAATTCAGTCTGAATTCATAGATCACWTTAAGTTGCATAAGGTGACTTTCAAGCCATGCCTGAGTCTCACCAGCTAGGTCAAATTCTTAGGGTAAAGCAATATCTTGCAATATAAAACATGCATAAGCAGCATACAGTTTATTTTCATCTGCTTATTGCTTCACATACCTGGAGTTACCTTATCCATTTGACATCCAGTTTCAGTTTCAAACACAGGGACACATTTGAGAGGGAACAGTCTAGATCATACAATTTCAAAGAACTTTCACATGCTACAAAGTGGGCCATTGCTCTTGCAAAACTACTTTGCAAAAAAAAGCACATCAGATAAATCCTCAGCCCTCTCATGACAAGCAAAAGCTTTTCTTCCCTTCATAGAAGCAAAGATAAGCTGTAAGTGGTAGTTCTGAGTGGAGCACAAATGATCTTCTGACTGCTTCAAATACAAATGCATATGAACAGAAAATAMTTGCAATGCTGCACCCAAAGGATAAATTAGAATTTTTTTATTGGGATAACGTGTCAAGATGCACAGTGATGACAGTGGTGGAATGCAGTCTGGGTAATCCAGCAAATTTTCCCCTTATTCCTCTACATCTTTGCAATCTATTTCCCTACCAAAATGGCATACTGATTCCTCAAGGTTGTACAGCTCCAATTTATGCATTACAATTGATTCTAAATTATAATAAAAATGAAAGGCAATCTTCTGCAATGAAAAACATTACTTTTTCAAAGGGAGAAATCCAGCACATCAAAGATGCCTTTTTAAAGTCCTGCCTCGAAAATGACCATCTTTGCTGCAAGGTGATTATTATCATCTCCAGAATGAGTCATTTTCTACTGGTAAATTGAGGTTCATTTTCCTCATTTACTTAAATATACATATTTTAAATCTACATGCTATTTGCCAATGACAGTCACAAAACTAAGTGAAAACTGAGTCAAACCAATGCTTTGTAGCTTGCTTTTTTATTTTTTCTCCCCCTGCACTGCTTTCTCAGCCGCTCTGCAAAAAGATTCCAACACACTTTCTTGGAAAGGACATGCATAAAACTGATTTTTTAGTGTATACATACCCTCCCATTAGAGCCACAGAAAATTCTATTCAGAACTGKAATGTTTATTTGAAAGACACACTTGCAGCTCTGCTCACTAGTGACTAGTGCTGACTGATGGGGAGTGTCACATGGYGGGGACACTTCAGGTTTCCTTGGGTGGTACACTGAGATTGATTTCTCCTAGCAGAGAAAAATTCAATTTTTCACAGAATCATAGAGTCATTAAGGTAGGAAAAGACCTCCAAGAWCATCAAGTCCAGCCTTTGACTGAATACCACCATGCCCACTGAACCATACTGTGAAGCGCCACGTGTACTTGCTTTTTCAGCATTTTCAGGGATAGTGACTCCACCGTTTCCCAGGGCAGCCTGCTCCAAAATGCCAGTTTATGCCAGTTAGGAAAACTCAAACTGAGTGAAGCATAATGCCTATTTGTTTGCACTTCCTGAAAATCAGGACACAATCCAAGCACTGAGAACACCCTAAAATCTGGTTTAAACTACTGCAAAATTATTTCTGGGCAAAATGAGGCTGGAGGGAAGAGGTCTTCTCCTTTGCATCAGACTGGAGGACTMGGATACAGCACCAAAGGCTGCTCTGTTTCACTGTACAAAGCTTTTTTTCCCTTAGACCAATATTAGGAATTGTGCACTTAAGTATTCTGTTCACAAGCTGCAATAATCTACAGGTTTGACTCCACTGTCAAGGCAGCTTCACAAACTGCCTGTGTTAGATGCTCACTGTCCAAACAGAAGTGAGATAAAGCTTAGACTTCATCAGCTACAGATAAAAAACAGACAGAGGTCACATCTTAAATAGGTTCATCTGGAGCAAAGGCAATTTTCATGTAAAGTTGCAAATAACACAAAAAAGCAGCAGAMTTACTGCCTGAAAACTGTCTGCTGAGAGCACGTAAGTTTGGAAAGGGGAGGAAAGCAATAAATGAGTTACGCTAAAAATGATATTACCTGAAATCATATTACCTGAAAAATAAAATGTCAATATAATAATAATAATTTTAAAGCACCAGGAGCARAACATTGCCTCGAGGCAGCTATGATTTGCATGAAGTAACTTTTCAAATAATAGGTAACTCAAGGTCTCAGTGATCTTGGCAAAGTAAAAGGGATACAATTCAAGTAGAGATAAGCATGAGTAGCTCTTTTTCCTATACTCATAAGGGCAGGTTTTGAACTCTTAAATAAATTACGTTTAACTTTTCAACTTTTCTTCATTTTTTTTACATGGAATATACCCCTTTTCCCCTGCAGTTGATTTATTTTTTTTTTCTGTCACTTTTAGAATACTTTCTAGTATTGTTTTAGTGCCATCTTTCTAGTGACTGTATTTTCTAATGACTTGCWCTCTCTGAATAAGTTCCCTATGARTTTTCAATGCAGAGAATTTAAGTAACTTCAGGCTTGTGATTCAACATACTGGAGAATGAAATGTACGCCTCTGGGAACAAAATAGCTCAGTGTGTCAAGTGACTGTTAGTAAATTTAAAAAAATAAAAAAAAAGACAAACAGTCTCCAGTTTTCTTTGTCCGCTTGAGCATTCTTCAAAGCTTCAAATTATTTTGAAGCCACTAAAATGCCATCATGAGCTTTTGTAACAAATTATTCAAAGTTTCTCACTTAATAGGAAAACTCTCCTAATCTTCTGTGGACCTGAGGACTCATTGAAACGATCTGTGAAACCTTCATCTGAAGAAACACTCAGAAATTACTATGTGAATCAGTAACAAATTGAAACATTCAAAATTACACATACAAATGAATAAATCCTAATTAACTAACAGAAACAGAGTTATTCTTTGATTTGGAAAGCTTGAGTCATCACGTGTAAATCCAAGCTAGGTATTTTTCACTCTGAAATATAAAGCTAACATACATGCATGGGTAGAGACATCATGCCCTTTGAAGAGTTTAAGTGGCATTGCARTGCTATATCCAAAAAAATAAACTATTCTGATTTATCCGAGCTAGCATCCATGAAGTGTTTTTCAGACACTTAGATTTAAAAGCAGAATTCCAAGAAAATAATAAGAAAATATTAGTTTCTTTGATAGGCACCCCGAGGGAGCYAACTGAATAGTATTTCAACTTCTTTTTCTAAGCACATTGTAGCAGTTAATTTTTCCCCCTATTCACTTATAGCCTTTTCCTCTCCTTTGTCTCCCCTTTCTCTGCTTTGCAGATTTCCCATCGTCCCTACTGGGATGTGAAGTGCTGCTACTCCACAGCTGGGAAAGGATGTGTTCTCTGTTCAGCTATGGTGAAATACAAGGCAAATCTTCCTCATTAACAAAGGTTCGAGGCAAAGCCACTTGCTAAGGCTTCCTTAGCATTTGCCCTGGATAACACAGATCCTTCTGGCAGCAGGTATTCTGAAGCAGTGCACACATCACAACCACTGTTCCTCCTAGTCCTGTCGCTGTGTTCAGGACACAATCAGCGCTGCAGCAGTGCAGCTCCACTTCATCCTCCTCCTCAGCAATGCCACTCTTAACAGCAATAACAATAAATAAAAATAGTTTGCTTCCACCTCGAAGAGGGATAGAATATGTGACAGCTGTTTCTTTGCTTCTCTCAGTCTTCACTTTCAATAGTTTYCAGTAAGACAGTTATGTGGGTTTATTGAGTTTCCAGTCTCAGACACTGAATGTGGAGGATGACAGCTCAGAACACCAGGCAGGAGCCTCTGTTTCTCAGAAGGCAGAGCCCACCCTCTCCCAGCTCCTCTGTCTTTCCCCACATACTCTGGACTGGCACGTTTTGTACCTCTACCACGMACAGGTAGAACAGGCCCCCACAAGACATGTACAGCTCTAGAACCAGGAATAGTTCCAGCATAATGACTCTCTGACAGARTAAGAACAAAGTTTTCCAGTGATTAGTTATATTTTGGGTACCAAATTAGGACTGCTCTGAGGTGAACAAAAATCACATGCTTTGGGCAAGCAATATTACAAAAAAAAAAAATTTAAAAAAAATCATCAGACTGTTCCAAAGATCTTAATTTAGGTCATTGAACTAAAGCAACCAAATTCTGCAGCTGTTTCAGAAAATATTGACCTGGTATTTCAGTGCCCCATTAGCAGGACTCGTGTAGTTCCTTTCATTGCTCACTCCTGCACAACCTCAGGTCAAGGTAAAATCTGGTAAGGCACAAGATGTGAAAGGAGAACACAGACCTTGCTTCAACCACTGCATTCAGGGGCCAGAGCCTGGCCTTTCCAGCCCTTAGATGAACAACAGCCACTGACACCACTGACCAAGTTGAGGCTCAACTCTAAACTTAAATGTGACTGGAATTAGAATGCAGAACAGAATTTCCTGCCCAGGGATTGCATGCACTACATATATATTTTCAAGAATCGTTCTTAGTTTATTTTCTTATTTCACAGAACTTTATTTTGTATAAACATAGAGAAATATGCTTCAGAGACTCTATATGGATACTCAAGAGATCAGTATTTCAAACTGTTTGACCAGCTATGAAAAAGATGGGATTTTCATTTTCTGTTTGCTGATAACTCAGTAGCATGCACAGACACTTTCCCCTCTTCTTGTAGACCCCTTCCAGGATAAAAAATTCTGTGGTTAAGCTTTCTAGCAGTAAACACCTACAGGTCACTATTCTATAATGAATCTGGTATAAACTAGTCAACAAGGAGGATTCTGTCTTTGAATTGTAACTTATTTCAGTCTGAGGCTGAAAGAATAAATACCACTTAGGAAGAAGGCAAAGCCTATCAAAGAAGAAATGTACTAAGGGCACAGAGAAAGCTTTCAACTATAAAGAAATCACTTACAGTTCTGCAAAAATAAACACTCAGAGAGCAACTCTGAGTTTGGTGGAGCGCATCAGGTACCTGAGGGACACTCACTTTAAAAGATTTACTTTCTCCTGTTGGAAGATGTCAGAATACTCCACTGGGGCTGTTGATGGYTGGATATTGATTTGTGCACCCTGGATTCTCAAATGCATCTACAGCATACGGTTATAAACATAGAAAATACCTTTTCCTACTGGCTATTTCTTGACCACTCCCTTCCACTCCGTTATTTCTGAAACACTTAAAGGAGGACTTTCCTGGCACTGTGGTGTCCTACAGTCTCAGTCCTGAGAGGTCAAAGCATATTGGTGCATGAACTGCTAAGACCTTAAGAAAGGCGAAATGGTGAAAATTTTGTTTCCCAGATGTACAAGCAAGTGGTGATTGTGGTGGATGAGAAGCTGGACACATCCTGAGTATATCCTGGACCGCATCCAAAGCAGCGTTGGCCGATGGATCAAGGGAGGTGATTCTGCYCCKCTACTCTGCTCCGGTAAGACCCCATCTGCAGGGCTGTACCCAGCTCTGGGACCCCAACACAAGAAACATGRATCTGCTGAATGCAGAGGAGACCATAAAGGTGATCAGAGGGCTGGARCACCTCTCCTGGTTGAGAAAGCTCGAGTTGTTCAGCCTGGATAAGAAAAGGCTCCATGGAGACCTTGTTGCAGCCTTTCAGTACCTAAAGGGGGCTTTGCAGAAAGATGTGGACAGACTTCTTTTTAGCAGGGCCTGTCGATTTAGGATAAAGGTTTCAAACTAAGGCAGATTTAGCCTAGATCTAAAGAAGATGTTTTTAACATTGAAAGTTGTGAAATATTGGAGGAGGTTGCCCAGAAAAATTGTGGATGCCTCACCTCTGGAAAACATTCAAGACAATGTGGGATGAGGCTCTGAACAAGGTGCAAGATGCTTGGACTTGATGGTCTTTAAAAGTCCCTCGTAACCCAAACTGTTCTATGATTCTGTGATCTCTACAAACCCCAAGATACATAGATAAGCATAAAAAAATAAGACATTATGTCAAATTAAAATACTCACGTCATTGACTACAATCTAATTCTCACTGCTCTCCAGTGTTCAGTGGAATGCACCTCTTCATATTTTTGAAAAATTCTACATTTTCACATAGGAAATTAGTAATGAAAACAGAATTATTAATAACACAGCAGTGACTATTTCTTAGGTTTTACAAGTATTCCAGTAATTAAAAGGTGAGGCCTGGAATAAATTATTTCCTGAAATGTACATGGATTTCTTTTTCCACTGCTTCCTCACAATTTTTCAATTTTAGCCTTTAAGATATAATTTCACTGAATGCTCTGAGTTGGAAGGGACCCACAAGGATGGTCAAGACCAATTCTTGGGTGAAAGGCAAATACAGGGATTGAACACACAACTTTTGGTGGTTTCAGCACTACGTTCTAACCAACTGAGCTAAATTCACTTATGACTAGTTTTAGCCTTTCTAGTTAAAATTTGAGTAAGTCCTTCAATTTGGTGAAATGTGGAAACCCAACTTTTTAGAGAACAATAATCCTGAAGTAGAAAAATTAAATCTTCTCAGGGTGCTTGATGTCACTGAACTATCAAGTCAAAGGAAAGAAGAGACAGAGTAGATTTTTAGGCTCTTTGCTGAACAGAGTATGCAGTGGATATGGAATTTAATTTATCAGAATTATCACAGCACACTCCAAGATAATAAATCATCATTGAGAATTTATTCTTTTAGAATAGATTCTATGAATATATTTAACCAGATTTTCTAAGGAAATAATTATGTTTTGTGAGCATTCATGCCTGTCTCTCCTTCAGCTGTAGTGAGACAATAGGCAATTGCAATGAAATCTGAAAAAAAAAGAGGAGGAAACAAAACAAGTTCCTAAAAACTGTGTAACACCATAAGGTTCATTAAAAAACAGGGTCATTCTGCAGTGTAACCTGAATTGTTATGATGGGCCAGAAAATTCACAKGAGTATAAAAGAAAATGAAACAGAGACACTTTGTGCATGTCTCAACCCTGGGAAAATTCTCAGTCAGAGCTCGACCTGTTCAGAAACCAAGGTCAGTCAATCTCAGGATGCAAATGCMTTGGGAACTAGAATATTTTATTCTAATGTTGATAGAATTTAGTTTTTCTGAATAGTCTATTCCACAACACTGAATATAATTCTCCTTTTATAGAGAAGAAAAATACATACTGAACRTGAAAAGAATCTATGAAAACAGCTTTATCAATCACAACTGCCCTTTTTTTCCTAACATCTAAAAAGCAGGCAAGGTTAGATGAGCAAAAAGGTTCTGAGATCCGAACTTAGATGTTCAAGTTTGCATGAATCCAATATGAATCATTAAGTGACCCACTGTCTTCCTTTACTTTTCTTCAGGGTAAGTGTTTATGATATTGCCTGATATTCCAACCTCTATTAAAATYCTCTCTTCAGCATCTCTCTGTGAACATAGCACTTGTACCAAGGAATCAATCAATTAAAACTTTCCTCCAGCTTTGGGAAGTTGGTTAGGCCTTATATCAGAGACTATTTGATTTTCTTTTACACCAACCACTGATTTACAAATACAAATCAGTCTCTTGATAGCGCTGGGTATRTTTTTTTCAAGTCCTTCAGTAATGGAAGGTTAACATCACAGCACTAATATGAATCATTTTATGTAGAGTTTCCTTTTAAAAACGTCTCTAATACTCAAGCTAGAGCAAGGTACTGTTTTATTTTGAGGAATTTTGTCTCAGTATGCATTTGGACACTGCAGTCTTTTTATGAATCACAAAGTGTTTGTCTACACCTGGATCTGTATTTTATGCTGGTAAGCTAGAAAAAAAACTCACATATTCTCTGAGGTATCTAAAGGAATTTAAACTGGTTTTTTTTTCCACATAACAGAATTTGTTTGATTTCTCTTAACTCTGTATCCGCTATTTAAGTAGGTTCTTATGAGAGCTCTAAATGATTTAATGAGCTCAGACGTTGGTGAAGGTACCTGAGAAGTGGCTGGCACAACTGAAGAGTAAAAGGATAAGAGCATCTACTAAAGAGAGGGCTGACAGGGGTGTACTTACAACATCTTTAACTGAAACAGCACTCATCACAGATTTAAGGTGGATCTGCCTCAAATTAATCATCTATGTCAGGCCTCACTGAAGCCTTTTAATCTCAAATCCCCAAGTAATTTTTAACTGCAAACTAGGGCACAACATTTTAAACAGAAACAAATGAATAACATTTTTTCAAAGAGCAAAAATTTTTTAAAAGGTCTCTTCACAAGCCTACTGTATCCTTGTAGTCAACTTCTTGGCACACCAGCATGGTCTTGGGCAGCTTGGGGATGCTCAGAAAGCCCTGCATGGTCCTTCCCACCAGATCATTAGAACAGTTTGCTCTTGGCATTTTTTGGACCCCAGCTCCACACKGGACACTTTCTGCCAACATGCACACAGTAGTCCTATTTTACCCCAAGGCATGGAGACTTCTCTTCACCCTTGGGCAAAGTTCACACCAAAGCCAATAACTCTCTTCAAGAATAGATACCACAAATCCATGCCACCTATGAATGAAAGTGATCTCCTAAAATTAAATTAATGCTTTCTGTAGAGAAGAGAACACTGGGAAGTGCTCTGAAGTAATCAATCCCTTACCACCTTCCCTTTCATTCTTTTCTTRGAAAAAAGCAGGTAAGAGTGCAAAAGTCCTAACACATCCTCAGCCTATTTCTTACTTTTTTTTTAACATTGTAAAATATTTTTAATTATACTGACCATTTCAAAATGTGCATAAATTTAATGAAGAAAATGTTTGATGGTTTTGTGAAAGCAGAATGCTGTGACTTGAATTATTGGAACTTGAATAACTGGAGTAAAACGTAAAGTTTATTACTAGCTGTTTGATATGGGCAAACCGCATTTTTCTCTTTCAACAGCAGCAACCTTAACATATTTTGCTGCTTTGCCATTAAATACAGAGAGATGATTTTCCTCTAATTTCTAAAAGCATTTTTGTGGAAGAAAATGGGTAATCAACAAGGAGAATGTCTTTTTTTTCTGAAAACACTTTTAGTCTGACATAAATGACAGCTATTTGAAGGCAATCACTTGTGTTTTACATCTCACACAAAAACCAGCAGACACAGTACCCTGCCTCTGAGACAAAACACTGATCCATGTGACAGAACATTTCAAGCAGTAGTAATCAGAAGCCACAGATCCAACATCATCAAGAAAACAACTGGAACACCGTCCATTAAGATCTGTATCTCTTTTTGCTATTGTTRTTCAGCCTTTAGCTGATATTACACTGCACTGTGAATAACCAATTATCCACATCTGACAGGTACAGGAGATGCAAATCACATTTGTTCTGCGACRTGTACAGTGATAACTTACACATCTGTTAAAAATAAAGTGCTTTTCAAAATATCACCCAGGAGGCATGTGTTCTGGTTTTTGTTCAGTGACCTTTGGAAACTAGTGTGATGAATAACTAGYGAYGTGCAAGTGAGTTGAGACACAGTASATWAAAAGKGCCTGTAACCTTATGTGCTGTTTGTTATGAAGATGGCTATGATAAAAAGACATATTGCTCTTTCATAATTTGCCTGAGAGAGCAAATCAATGAGAATATAAACCTGAATCCCTTTAAGTTGAATGGTTATGGAATTCATTATCCTGGACAATTCAAAATATAACATGCAGAAAAAGTGCAGTGAATGATATAATTTAAGTAGCTAATTTAATCGTAATTTGCTACTTTACAGGCATTTGTTCATATGGCATCAGTCACATTCTGCCAAATCTGTCCTTCCATTTAATCACTTTATGTAAAAAAACACTGAACTGTGCTTCAAGACGGAAAAACTTCATGTTATCAAGATGTTGGTAGAATACTGAAGGAATTCAGCAATGACATTCTTACAACCAATAGAAATCTTTGTAGGCATTATGACACATGACAAAGCTTAGACTTTCTGTCTCACACTATACATGTCCCATTTGGCCTTGATCTCTGTCAAAGCTGGCACTGTAAGGACAACAGCTACGTAATCAAAAGGAAGGGAAAAACACCAGATCCAGGGAGACAAGGTACAGCACATTTCTCTTTGCTTTTGGTGTTACTTTCAAATCACATTACCAACAAAGCCTTCACAGCAAGCCCTGGTTATAGCTCAGGTAATTCAGCCTTTGAATAAACATATCTTTCACACATAGATATGCTCTACAGCTTTTATGTAGCCACTTGAACATTAAAGACCCTTTTGAAATTTTTGTTTTATAKTACACACCCTACACACCCTCTATTATGCACATATGCAAGGAAAACAAAGATTTTTGAMGAGATCTTAATTCCACAGTTCCGTAATTCCAGTTGACAAGCTAAAAGGGAAGTTACCAAGCATGGAAGCTTTTCACAACAAAAAAATGCCCAAATGAGCACTGACAGAGTAATGGGGAAGAAAAGCATTTTAAATGCCAGTAGCTAAACCTGAAACTTACTAGCATGAAAGACCTACCTGTTGTATCACTCACATTTTTATACTTTAGAATAAACATAYCTTTATTCAAAATATGACGTTATTCTTAACCACTTTCAATTTCATAATTAATTGTATTATTTTTAGTAGAGATTGTATTTTTTTCCTATAWGAGAGAAAAAATTATACTTACCCTCTCCAAAGTAATTTCTTCAAATTCATATTCAATCTCTGTTCCATTGACCTAAAGAAAATAAAATCAGAAAATTGCTTAAATCCACATGGAAGGTAACTTCATGGATGTACTTTAGAGCTGTTCCRGTATCATCAGTTTACTGAAGCAGATTTTTCAACATATAGGTAAGGAGTTCTAAAGCATAGACTGATTAATTCCCCTTTGTCTTGGGGTTGTGTAATTAAGCCTATAAACTTGAAAACAGTAAAAGTCCATTATGTAAAGGATATATAAATTACTAACATAATATGACTGATATTTGATATAGTGTGTTTGTGGACTTCATGCAAATGTTTAAATATGTTCCAAGGTAATAATACCTAGTCAAAATAGAAGACATGCTTCTAATATTCTCACAATAGAAGAAAAATTATTTATGCATTGTCTTACAAGCTCCAATCTATATTGCAATACAAAAACAGACAGGAAATTCATAGTAGTCATGCAAAAATCACTCCCTGATACATACACTGGAATACATCTTGTTTACTATAWTAACCTAGGGCAAGAACATGACAGAGGACCTTTGCAAGAGACAGCTGAATGGCAAAAAGGCACAGAATGTTAATGTGATTCTTACACTGAGTCTCAGTGTCAAAATAAATTAAGCTACAAAATGTAGAGCACAGAAATGGATTGTGCTGGACAAGAAATCTATCAGCTGAAGACATGACACTGATTTAAGCAGTATTCCAAAACCTTGTTCCAGTCTGACATGGATTCCTTTTGTCCCTCCAGGCAACTCACTCAACATACCTTTCTTCCTTTTCTCATTTCTTAAATTGGTAGAGCATCTGAGAAAGCTACAAAGGCACACCACACTGAAACTAAACTGCAGAGCAATGAAAATGCTTCTATCATTAAAATATCACAAGAATTTCAAAGCATCACTTTGATACAACTAGTGAGCAGTTTTTTGATTTGGCCAGAAGGTATTGGTAGATTAAAAAAAAATATATATATATATATATATACTATTTATGCTATTTTAGGTTTTGTAATGATGTGATGTGCCATGGAAAATAGCTTGGCTTTAGTGTTTTCCTTAATTTATACTTTACGGAAAAAAAAAAAAAAAATCAAGACCTAAACTGAAGGAAAGCATCAGGATTGAATTCATCTTGCAGGAAAAAAAATKGTTATTTCTCWGAACAAGAACATTTATCACTCCTCCCCACTCCCAACTGCTAATTTTCTGTATTAAATTCCTAACTGCAGTCATAAAACAGTGCACATAAATCATTCTTTATCTAGTCAAGCACCTTTCAAATGTAATTAGGTACTTCTCTTGTGAATATTATAACAAGGTACACGTATCTGCCAAACAAAAGCTTCCTATAAAATCCACCAAGTATTTAATTTGTTTACAATTCAAGATCTGATAAACCATGAAATCAGTAACAGAAATACAATCCCCAGAATCTCTGTTGAAAAGGTAAGAGAGAGAAAAGTCCAAACAAACGACTTATGCTTAACAATTTCATGAAAACACAGCATCAATGAATAAAATATTTAATATGTGCATAATATTTGGGGTTTATAGTTTATTATGATTGGGTAATCACATCATATTTCACTAAACCCAGACATGAACAAAAGAATTTTACTACAGGACGTTTTCCTGTCCTATGTTATCACTCGAATGCTTCCTGCATACACTCTTTATTAAAATAGGCAACTTACTATGTATGAACATCTTTATAGCTATTCCATTTTTTGTCCTTTCTTGTCTAATGATAATGAAATCAAAGCTGTCTCTACRTCTCTGTTTTCATGAACTTCTCTTTCATCTTAGGTTGGTGGATAGCTCTGATCTATGTCTTCAATTCCTCAGTCTTGCTCTATAAAGCTGTCTTTGCTTCACTGCTTATAATCGCTTTTCCTTTGCATTAAAAACTCGTTAGTGCAGCAAAATGGGAAAAAGAGGGATATAAGAAGTGAGCAACCTCTATGGAAAGATGRAAAGAGAAAACACAAGCTGAATACTCAATTTGTATGTGCACACAAATGATATCTTGCTTATGACCATCGGAGGGATTTCTATTATCATCCACAGTGGTGATTCTGAAAATGCCTTCAATTCAAATCGAAATTAATTGCAGCAGAGATCCATTATCAGGTTCCACAGCAGCAGGGGTGATATGAATTAAAAAGCTGATCTTGATCCAGCTCCTTCTGTTATTTAAACATACATGCCTGCATATGCCATTCACTGCCCTGTTTGTTTTGCTGGCTGTTCAGCAAACCACTGTATTTATTTCGTAAAGGATCTAATAAGGCACTGTACCCACCTGAGGCAGGTGGAATGATGCTGTATGCAGTACCACTCATTGCTAGCACCATTTTATTTCATATTTAGACTCTCTGGCTGCACCTACACTGCTAAATTATAGTGGATTTTCAGCCAAGTCTCAGTGCTTAGGGCTGTTTCTGTCTGGAGCCTGCTGGAAGCAAATAGCCAAGGAGTGAGCCAACAGTTAAGCAGGAAGAGAATCATGGCTCCAGCACTGGAACTGGCTCGTTGGTGTTCTCATTTATCAGCATATGGACATACCCTCTGTTTTTGTACATTTTCACTTGACAGTCTCTGGCCTGACAAAGCACTGAAACAAGCTGTCTGAACCCACAATTTACATTTCTTGGAAGCAGTGGAAACCTATGCTTGTGTCTGTCTTTGCATGGGTTTTCTAGTCCTGATTTTATATCCAATCACAATAACACAAAGTAAAATTTACACAGCCTGCGTGATTTTAGATAACTATGAAAAATTACAAACATTTTCATGCAGTTTTCTCCACAATCAATCATCAGCATTCCCTGGCTGTTTGGGAAAATTCTTTCTCAGCTTCCAGGAGTGCAAGCTTGTTATGACAGGTATCTTTAACCTCAAGTAAAATTTACATTTATAATGCTGAGATGTGAGGTAGTCATCTAACTCTATACTCAAGTGAGAAAAACAGGCACTTGGAGTCTCAATTGATTTTATCCTACACCAGAAATCTCAGGTAGGTGAGATGAATTGTGCCCTGAGGTTTCCTTTCACTATGTACAGAGCCTAAAAAWGATGTGTGAAGTTTGGTGAGCACTTGCCTTAAATCTGTGTTCTCTGCATTTCTCCTGGCTACAGAACAGTAACAAATTTCTGCTTAAGGGATGCTGTGTGTGTTTCATAATTATGCACCACTGGAAGGCCAGATCTCCAGTTTAGCAGCTTTTCTGATTGCTTTTTTGGGCTTGTCTGTACCTGTAGCTGGCAGCACATGCCCAGAACGACATCCAGCACCTGCTCCCACAAGCCCAACCAGTCAGGATATCCACAAGGAACAACTGAGTTTTTGCCCTTCTCCAAAAGCCAAGAAACACTGCTATTGGCTTCCCTCTCTGACTTGGAACACTGATGGGCACTCTTCTGAGAAAGATGCTCAACACCTGTGACAGAAAGGGGCCACAGGAGTGGGTAGGAGGCGCACAAGATGAGGTTCATGGGAGGATAAACCAACTGCAGTCCTYCTTCAGGGCACAGGGGCTGCAATCAACACATGTCTCATCCAGGAACATGCTTTATTTCCAGCAGAAGAAAAAAAATACTACTGACCAGGACAAAATGTAAAGGTGCCTTGTGGGAGCAGATCCACATGAAATCTTTAGATAATTTTGAGGGCCGCTGTTGCACAGTCAACAAACACTTGCAATGCCAAGGTTCTCAGCCTCCTGACCTTACATAGGTTTACGATCCAGAGTGCGATGAATGCATGGCGCTGCTAGAATAAGTTACCACCATTTAATTACGCCCCAATGTTTAAAAGAAACCCTTGCAAAGGCAAGGTTACAGTTACCTTTCATTTACAGCTGCACCTGTTATTCTAGAGGACTTTCCAAAACTTGTGACAAAAAAATGTCTTTCAAGAAAGAGAGATGTACTGTATTGTAACTGTCTAGACTCCACCATTCATGAAAGATTTCCTCTCATTGCTATTAAAATTCATATTAAATATTACTTACCTAAGAGAAAGAACTAGTAATCTTCAAATAACACTTACTTTCAGGAGAATGAAAGATAAGGAATAGGTGAAGAGAGGATTTTTTGTGAAAAATATGAAATAAATCCTAGCACACAATATGCCAAAGTAAGGACCTGACAAACTCAGATTTTTTTTGTACCTTTATGTGAAGATTCTTTCCAGGAGGTTTCTGTCCATTACTGCAGTTTAAGGGTGACATAAGCAGCTGAAGTAGTCCCTTACTGAAAATCAAGTCTATAGATTATGCTAAATTCCTAAAATCCTTGAGAAAAACACTT
The DNA here is from genome assembly GCF_030028575.1 of Malurus melanocephalus. Taxonomy (NCBI): domain Eukaryota; kingdom Metazoa; phylum Chordata; class Aves; order Passeriformes; family Maluridae; genus Malurus; species Malurus melanocephalus. The sequence continues at coordinate 623,432 of NW_026623266.1, forward strand.
CATTGGCTTTTTCATTTTCCACCCCATACTCTGCCACTTTATTAGAGCTTTTAAAGATTTTTTTCTGGTAACAACAGTAATAGTAATTTGATACTCTTTAATTTTACTTCTGCAATTATTTGATTTGATGGACTTGTTTACACTCAAAAAGCAACACTGCGTAATTCTTTCTTGCTATACTTCTACCCTACTACAAACTGCATCCACCCACTCAATAAGATATAAATTTCATCATTTAAATTTTAATGATAACAACTGTATTATGATAGCAGCAACAACAGAACAAAAASATGGACATTTTATACAACTTCAATATTTCTAAACCCCTGCACCTATCCTTTCTAATACAAATCGCCATTAGAGCTGTTTGTTATGCTAAGTCTTATTTTCAAGAAGAGACTGCTTTGCCTAAATAKCTGTAGACTTTTATTACAAGCAAAACTCATTTTAATCACATTTAATTGGCTATTGTTTTTCAGACATCTCCAAAAAAGAAAACTGCTTCTTCTACATCTATTGTCATATGCATAGGAAGATAACTACCTGATTTTCATTSAACATGCAAATTTTATTGCTTTGGCTATATGGTTTCACTCAAACCTCAGCAAAAGAAAGATTGCCAAATTCTTGTTATACAAGTAATGTCAGGRTATATTTGTTCTTTAAAAGTTTCCAACCTGCTCTACAATTAAAATGGTCACAGAATCAGAGAATCATAGAATSGTTAGGGTTGGAAGGGACCTTGAAGATATCTGTTTTCAAACCCGATGCCATTGGACATCTTCCAATAGACCATGTTATTTTACAATTCATAAGGAGCAAGCCCATTTGGATATCTAACAAGTATTAGATTTAAATAGCCTTTCACAATTTCGGTTTTCTCAGCAAAACTAAATGGTGATCCTTATTTAACCCTTTGACAASTCAAGACTTGGGTTATTTCTTTATTAATTGTCAAAAAAAAAGCTGCTGATTTGCTTTAGAGATATTGCTTTCCAAAACCATTAGAAGTTTCCTTTCTCACTGCATATAAACATACAGAAAACACCCTCCTGATTTCTCTGACTTCAAGTATGGTGACTCTGTGTTTTCAAGCTGTCCTAAAAAGGCTGTCAGAAAGTTTTCCATRCTAGTCTTTATCTAAATGAGTGAGTGCATTTTATGGGCTTTTAATACAAGATATCCCATATATATTTTTAATTATGGTGCATTACTAAGGTAATTTCCTTCTTTTTTCCCCATGTTTCCTTTAGGAAACAAAGACAGTATGTTATGTTTTTTTTTTTAAATCAAAATTTACCATAACCTAAAACTTTCTTGTGATAAAACGACTGTTCTGGTGTGAAGAATGAAGAGTAAAAGATGTTTTCAAAGAAATTTATACTTTATCAGAAATAGGTCTTTGTGGATCCTTCCACAGATGCCCTAGGAGCACTCAACCACCAATCACTGTACATCCTTTAGGGAAGATACTACCCTCAACACCCGATTAGCAGCACTCCAAGAAGCCAAATCCAGCWCTTGGTCAACACCTGCAAAGATCTGCAGACAAGTCATGATCAACTCGTACCCTTCTCAAAGGGTGCTTTTTTTTTCACTCATTCTTTCCTTCTCAGATGTCTCTTACATCCTTCAGGAGTTAATTTTTAGTCAGCCTCTACTTCAGTGAATGCCAAGATACTTGCCCTTTCCTCTTTCTGCCTCCCTCACTCTTATCCTGACCTTTCTTGTTTTCATTCCCTTGGAGAAAATACCCATCTAGCAAGTAACCATTATCACTCTTCTCTGGTTGATTCCCAAATTGCAATTTTATTTTACTCTAYCCCATTTCTCAAATCTTGTTCAGAACAGTCATTTTTTCTTATCTATTGTGAATCACCGTTCCACAGGTGTAATCACAACCTCTATGCCTCCAACTCAGCTTCCYGATTTCTGATTTTCATTCCTTTCAGTTTTTTCTTCCTTATTACCCCCCAATTTGTTCTGTTTTTCTCTCACACACAGATGGAGATACACATACATATCAATTTAAACTTACTTTATCTAATCCTATTTCATCCAAAGTATTATTCATGATTAGTATTCTACCTTCTCATCTCTTCCAACTAAACTTTAAAAATAATCTTCTCCCGTAACTCCTATTAGCCACTCATACACTCCATGTTCCTTGATTCTTTTCACTAATGCTTCATCTGCTTTACCATCATTTCAAGACATTCTCAGAATAAAAGATTCTCTTCTGGTTTCCCTTACTCTCTGCTCTCACTTGTYATAATCCTTTTCAGTATTCAGCAACAATTTAGATTTATTTTTTAGCTGTTCTGTTACCACAGAGCTGACACTTCCGACAGTAAGAAAAACAAATATGTTGACACCCTTCTCCAAGGCATTCTTGTTATTCTATATATTTTACAATGAGCCATMAATTTTTCTTTCACCTTCTCTTTGTTTTGTCCTTATTCTAAKGCAAGCATTATTTTAAGTGTAAGGACTCGATACAGCTAATGCAGACTCAACACAAACTTCCCAGTTTTATAAGCATAATACAGGAGCAGATAAAAGCAGGGATGATGCTTCCAAGTGGGATTAACAGTAAATGGAAATGGAATTACACCTGTGTGTGAATTCTGTTTAGGCTAGCACTTCCAGCTTGTACAAAATTAGGACCAACAAAAGAAGAGTGCACAGTTCTGCTTTGGTATTTACAATCTTCTCTCTTCTGCTAAGAGAAATTCATACGGCATCATGTTACCTAGCTAAGAGGTAGAGATCTAAGTTAAGTGATCTAGGTTTTGGGGTTTTTCCAGGTACTGGARAGAGGAATCAAGGGCAGGGGTGGCTGGTTTATGCCAGTGTCTTATTTTTGGAAGGAATTATTGTTTAAAGAGCATGCTTGCCCACTGACTAAATGGAGTTGCTTTAGTCTTTTTGTCTTCAAGGACTTGCATCCTAAAAAAAAAAAAATTCTTAAAATCATGGCTTGGAACCAGGCAATATTTAAAGTCCCTTCCAATCCAAACAGTTGTGATTCTATGAAAATTCCTTACTTTTTGTATCTTMTACTTAGAATGTATATCATTGCAGAAATTTGAAATAGTACATTGCAGAGAACTGGAGGCAGCAATTTCTTTCCACAAAACCACATTCTTTCTTGTACAATTCAGSTAATTTACTATACAGTTTCAGAAGTGCACAATCACTTTGCCTCTTATTTTCTTTGGTTCTTCTGCCATTGCTGACATGATAATATATGAGTTATCACAAATGCTCAGTTTGTTAGGTTCTTCTATCTCTGCTCTATTTCAGATTTAGAAGAAAATCCATCAAACCTTTCAAAAAATTTGAACAGTYCATACATTTCTAGAAATTAYTTTCCTGGTATAATCTATCATCCCRTGCAYAAGATCCATARAAATGGAAAATTGCTGTYGCTTGATCGACCTTATTTCATCARSAAAGATTWAAAAGTAYTTKTAAATTGGGACTTAAAAAGTAATTTTAATAATGTTTAAGACTTTAATTTGCATAATTTAATTTTAAAGATTGGCAACTGTAAGAGTGTTGAAAAAGCAGAAATTAATACATGTGGGTTAAGTTTGAGTCATCTAAACACTAGATAAAATTGTATCTCAGTTTTAGGGAGAAATCAGTAGCATAGTAACTGGCAAAATTTTAGGGAAGGAAGGAATTGCATTAATTGGCTTCATACTTTGGTATCCATGACGTGATTATACAGAAATCATATAATGAAATACGTGTAACAGACATATAGGTACACCCCATTTCCTCAATAAATAAATATACAACCAACATAATCTAATCTTTTACAAGTTGCTAAATGGGAACATACTCTGACTCATATTTTTGTGCCTTAAGGTGTCTCCCAGTACCTTTTTTTAGCTTTGAGAGATAATACACCTTTGACTGCTCTCTTACCCCATTGYCTATGAAAAGCCCCCACAATCAATGAATTCTCTTGGGTTCTTTTGTTCCTATTTGCTAATTTCAGCACAAGCACTGAAGGCTAAACTCTGCTGTCAGCAGCACTGGTGCAATCCCATTGGTGCCACTGGGCTTGTACTTGTGTAACTGAAGTTGCATTTATTCATCCAGGGATGTAGTTACACCTGTACACGGGAGCAGCCCTGAATAAGTGAAAAAAATGCCTGCACTAACAGTAAAAATGAGTAATAAGGAATATTCACACACATAAAGCWCATGTACATTTATAAATGAATATGGATTCCACAGGACAAGCTTTTTATGCATGACTCAGTTGCTTTACAAATATTTTTATAGGAGCTGAAAGGTTCATTATTTCTSTTAAAATCTTGGAAGGCTCTTTAGTGCATGTATGGGAAGGGAGCCACAATCCTCTGCACTCTACAACTAAAAGCACAGCAGAACAGTTTCCTCATACCCAACTAATTTTGCTGTAGAAAAAAGAAAAATACACTTGGAACAGCTGAGACAAATTCAGTGGTTTTCTGCTCCTCYTCCCAAGCTCAGGGAAAGAGAATTGATGCAACTGTTGTTCACAGGGATTAGCAGTGTACACTCTGAGAAGAACGCAGCCTGACTGATTATCACCAGTTCCAGTCTAAGCCTAGCCAATATTCAAACTGTTCCAAATGCCTCTTGAGCTTTCTTCGTAGGAAAAATTGGTTTGCAACAGTTTGAGAGAACTTGAGTTTTTCACAAAAAAATTTTCAATTTAAATCTAAGGAGAGAGGAAAATACCACTTTCAGTCTAATTTTAGACATGATGAAATCTTGAAAGTTGAACTTGAAAGTTACTCTGAAAATAATTTCTATGCATTGCCTCAGTATTCTAAAAAAAAGTAAATTTAAGATTACCTATTAATATACAAGAGCAGAGATGAGAGAAGCTTTAATAAAGAACTGAGGAAAAAGCCAAAAGCTTGAGAAAAAATGCTGACACATAATCCTCTTTAAAACAAGCATAAAAAGGTTTCAGAGCTCTCTTGCTTTGAGTAAGCAATGATGAACAGACCTATCCTGCAAGAAATACTCTAAGAATATTTTTACTACACTAAAATGCACAACTGCAACACAGACATACTCTGAAAATTTAATGYAATGCAATACTACTTTAAAATGTCAAGCATTTCATCATCTCTTTCCAGAAGTAGAGCATATTTTACCAGTTACATGAAGTATCTTTTATTACATTCTCCATAGGTTTCCTGTCATAATGAAACCCCTAATTTCCACATSCAAGCTAAACTACTTGGTAGAAGAGATGTGGAAAGTATTCTGGTTCTTACCTCAACAATGGCCGTGGCCAGTGACTATCATAGCTAGATTTGTGTACAAATCTTCTCCTGCATATCAAAYGCTCTGATATGCATGAGGCCCTAACCAGACACTTTACTTGCTGTYACTGCACTGTGCATGTTCCAGCATGTCTGCTTCACACACAAGTTATTGCTCAGCATTAAATTGATTTCTGCTTCATCCTGGGCTCATCACAGCCCATCAGAGAGGCACACACATGGGAGCAGAGAGGCACAAGGGCAGGCAGAGTGAACCCACTTTCCCTTCCTCTCCCAGGGAAGCCCCAGCCCCTGGCTCAGGGTGACACCCAGCACTTTGGGTCAGCTGGGGAGCACCTTGCAGCCTGGGGAGGGATGGAAGTGGTTTGGAGAGGAAGAAGCACAGGAAAACAGAGGAGTAAGTCCATGAAGGGGGCCARTCACATGCAGACAAGGCTGGTCAGTCCACTTCCCTGTCCCAGCCTTGTGCCACTGAACATCTGTCATGTCTTCTATTAAACTCCATTTCTATTAAACTCCATTTTCTTGGGTAAGGGGTTCTCTGTGAGTGTGTTTGTGTGCAGTGGTGTGCAGTACCAGCAGCTGGAGGGCAGAGGGATGCCTACAGCAGTGGGTGATTGCCAACAAGCATCAGGCTGGGCTAGCTGGGGAGCCAGTGAAGCAGTCAGAAAGCAGCGGTGTGCATATATAACTGGAAATAAGACAAGGGGAGAAGCTGGCTACAGAAGGGGCAAGGGATCCAAGGCAACTGCCCAAGACTTTAGGATCCAGGAGTTGACTCAGACCAATTCCTTTATGTGTTTTACTCTGCAGGAGTRAGAGCAAGGATCCAGAGCCAGCTTACTGGATGGATTACGTGTCTCAGCTCGGTAACTGGAGGAGTCACAGTCCTGCAGGGTATGAGTATGCTGCTTTGTGCAAAGGGTTCAGTACCAGCAGCTGGGCAGGGGCTGCAGCCTCAGGTGCCTGCCTCTGGAACAGCAAGGATCTGGGGCCAGCTCTCCTGAGCCAACCAAGTGTTTAAATCCAGTTCCTGGCAGTTTTCACACCACACACACGAGTATGTGCATACACATGGAGGGGTGGATATGGGGAGTCCACGGTGGTGCATTTTTGGTGTGGGCACTGAGTGAGTGCATGGTGTGGGCATGGAGTCCCAGCAGCCTCGCCTCCATCCACCCACCAAATTCAGCAACGCCCAACATCTTGCAATAATTCATGCACATGCACTGCAAACGTAGCATTTTTTGTTATCAGAGACAAMGCAATGCAATGCTAAACTGAGAAAAAAAATTCTTTGTGGACTTGTTGTTATGTATCTGCTATTTTCACCAAATCAGAAGGATAAAAAATGTGACAGKAAAAGCTATTCTCACAATCTTTTTGAATTATTCTTCACTAAGAAAYAGCAGGGGAAGAACAATGGCTAGAAAAAGATCAGGAAATAAGAAACTGTGCTCAAAGTGTAAATGACGGTGCACTTTATACAATGTTAAAGCTTTAACTTCAGTAAAGCAGGGGAATGTCTACAAAATATAAATTAACTCAATTTCAGCTACAGCCAAAAATAAAAAAAGTGGAAGTCAAGAATGACAGAGAAAGTCAAATATTATTAATTTTCTTTCAATAGATCCGCATATAGAGACATAGTTTATTGAGATGTGACTGAAACAGGGATGCCCAGTTCTGACTGAGGACCAAGCTATCYTATTGATGAAATCAGTTCCCCTGAGACATGACAACAGCTCCTGAAGATTGGTCCTTATTTTGAAAGAAAGATGAACATCTTTTAACAATGTCAAGATATATGGGAAAAAGTTCCACAGACTTGAATATATTTGTATCCTCCTGCGTGAAATTCAAATTGGTGGAGAATGAAAGAAGAGCACTTCTCTGACTTATTTTACAAACAAACTCTAAAGTTATATACAATGCTTCTAAAATGAAATTCAATTGTATTGAAAGCACCACCTGCAAATTACACTCCTCCTCTAGGGAAAGAGCAAGAGGTCACAGGGACAGTTGAAGACTTTTACTATTTTTGGAATAAGAAAGAGCACTACTAAGACACCAGATATGTGCTCCCACTAAAGAGAAAGAATACAATGAAACCAGAATGATTAATCAACCTTACACTGTGCACATTATTTGAAATATTAGTGCAGCTCAATAGTTTCAAGATAAACTCAGTGTTATATGCTCACCTTTCCACAACTTTTGCAAAGTCTAAGTTCTGAATTTGGACATCAGACAAGATTAATTTTGTCATGACCACACTAYTGCTCACTTAAGCTGTGCAAAGAATAAGACAATCACACTTGCCAATATTTGATAAAGGATTTCTGCCTATCAAACATAAAACATAAAATACTCAGCACAAATAATTTATGATTAAAAAGAATGAAAAAATTTTAAACTGTTGTCATCTTTATGCAGAACGATTTACAAGCACAAATTATTTTACAGATGATTGAATATATTAATGGAAGACACAAAAGAAATGCACTTCAGTTATCATTYCTCTTTACTAATAATCTCAACAAAGTGGAAATGTATCTCATGTGGGAATCTTTATTTTCTATTACCCTCAAACTAAGTCAATCTTCTATAGAAAATTACGAGGACTGCAATTTCTAAGATCAGGAAAACAGATATTATCTGTGGCATATTTGGGTATTCTACTCTATGCTAGGTCATCTAAACACTGATTAAAAATGTAATCTACTATTAAGTCTGATTCACCAGATCCCTGCATTAAAGTAGCATGGGGTTTTATTATGTAAAATGTGGATTAGAAATKAGTCATATTCCCAAACAGTTTATGCTCACAACTTGCAACAGTAGGGACTTCAGARTATTTGCTGAAACTGTGCTGTGTTAGTTTTACAGCATGGATCAACTAATCCCTGGCTAACAATGGGAGGAGATAAGAGAGCACTTAAATGGCTAATTTTGCAATTTTATTAAAAGGGAATTGTGTTCTATTAAGATTTTTTTATATTGCTACAGGGAATGAGTAAGAACACACTCTAGCTATTCTAAATTTTTTTAAAAGTTACCATAAATAATATGAAAAAATCTTCCTATAAAAACACAGTGGATGATGTTAAGAGCAATACATGAAAGCTCACAAGAGAAGGGTGTATTTTCTATCCATTGTTATTACTGTTGTATTATGTACTGTCATGATAAAAACCTCGCCTTGGCTGAATGTTAACAGGTAGTTTGCAAGGTAAAATTTCAAACAATTCTAGGCATAAAAAAGTAAATAAACTTAAAATTACAAAGGAGTTCTTTAAAAGAAGTTTCAGACATCATCTAAAATTACAGAAAAAAACCATTGTAATCAGGCCATCATATGTCCAGTAGGACATGAAGGCAATATTTTTCTTTTTCACTTTTCTTTGAAATTAGCTTTCTCTTCAATACTGAGCAGTTATTTTCTCTTTACTTCTTAGATTATCCAAGGTCAAAGGAACACATCTGTCTCTGGCAGCAATTAATCTGAAATTCTCCAAAATGAAGTATTACGGAAAAGAAAAAGCTTTCTTCCTTTTGTATAATTAAAACTGTTAACATGATGACATCTGTGCTAGCTCTTCTTTCATTTTTTTCACAACAGCTTTCAGTTAAGTACTATACCTCTCTAATACACTGAATACTGACCAATACAAATCACATTGTCTTGAATCACGAAAAAAAAAAGGCTATTCACTTGTACTCTTTATGGTGTTTCCCAGTTCACTTCAGAACTGTAACTTCATGACAAAGTAAATCAAAATAAAGCTATTGCTATGGAAAAATAGCCTTGTGCACTTGAAGAGCTTTATCAACGTCTTAGAATCACACAACCGTTTGAATTGGAAGCAACTTTAAAGATCATCTGGTTCCAATCTCCTTTCCATGGCTTTTAATTACATATATATACATATAAATAAATATATTCCAATCAAGTGTTTTATGCAAAAGACAATGGGTTTGATGGTTCAAGACCATGAATTGTACTATAAGCATATTTTAAAAAGGTTGTGTTTGCCACTGGATCCTTGCAAACCTACAGACCCATCTGACTTCAGCCTTCTGCTACAATATCCAGTAAGGTTAGCTGTGGGCCTGTAGTGTAACGTATAAGAAATTACACAAAAACAAAAGGTAATTCAAGGCTAGGGAGAGAATGACAAAACCAAATTCAAACGACATTTAATTTAGGTCAGGTCGGGCCATGTAATTGTAGGCTGCATCAGATCTCCAAGTGCTTCRAACAACTTTAMCAGGCATGCACTGCATTCTGCAGARTGTGYCAACATCACAGACAAATTTTTWAAGATATAGCTGGKTGTAGAGGAGGGGATATGTATATACTATATGTATGCATATATACTCCCATATCTATATAGCATAAATTATTTTTCTTAGAATGATAMAAAAATCCTGACCGTGCAATGCCGGGCTGGCTTCCCCCAGCAGAGGCAACAAGAACAAGAGTGGCTCAACAAGAACAGGCTTTACAAAATCAAAGCACTGCTCCTCTTCCAAGGGGTTTATTACACTGTCACCCAAAGGACCCGACAGTGGGTATCCAGACACCTGCTGGCAAGTTTAGTTTTTTGTCCAAAAGTCTGCTTCACAAACTTCAGAGTATTTGAACTAAGACTGAGAAAAGCACACCCATGATCTGAGCTGAAATGCTAAAGTATTTGTCCCTCAAGTAGTCTAAATCCAAAAAGCATGAAGCATTACACACYCTCGATGCTGTGCCCACCTGAGACAGAGGGACACAAACAAGTGTATGATGAAATCTCTACCAATAAATTTCTCTCTCCCAGTCTGCTAGTTGTAATGTTTCAAACATCTACAGAAAGAAAGAACTCTTTGATTGATCCAAAAGTCCAGCATAATTGACAGGCAATTGAAAAGGGACAGTAATATAATTTTGCAAAAGTGTGAAGGAATAATTAGATACGTGACCAAGGGATGCATTTGCTTGTTGGATTGACAGGATGTTAATAATTCTACCTACAACTAGACACAATGAAGGCTTTCAGGTTTTTTTATGTAGCATGGTATGTAGCACTCAAATACACAAAGTAGTGCTCATTCCTGAAGARAGCAAAAGAAATCCACTAAAATCAGGAAGTTCTTTTACTTGAAAGTAAAGYTCTGTCCCTTAATTAAAAATTATGTCTTTGATAAGGCTTAAATATTAAAAATTGCATCCAGAATTTAAAAGGAAAACACATGAAAAAYAATCACTTTTTTACTTCAAAAACCACTCTGGCCCTTCTTAAAAGGTGATTCTTCCTGAAACAGCATATGTTAAAATAAAAGGTTTGGAATAAGTTTATTTTCAGGTAGAAAAACAGTGGRTATGAAATACAGGTAAAATAAGTAATAAGATCCATTCCGTACTTTTGCTTTGGGGTTTCAACAGAAGCAGCCTATTTTTTATGCTTTCATACTAAAATCCATTTAGATTATCAGACAGCAGACTGAAGACTTTTCTATTTTTGCATGTTTAAGGGGAGTTGTTTTATATTAGTTCACTAGTTTTGTATTCTGCAGCACCTTTTCCACTAATGATCACAAAATATTTTATAAACATTATTTAAATCAAGCCTGTCAATACTGCTATTATAGAAGAAATATGTCTGATCCTGCAGCAGAAACAATGACATGGCAGGGCAAAAAACATTGTTGTGATAGATTCAAGGGCCAAATCCGAGAAACCAGGCCAATGCAGCTTTTAAAGACTAGCACAGAGCTCTCCACCAGCTTTAGCTTTTCCATTGTAATGCACATCAATGACAGGCTGAAAGAAGTGCATAAATAATAAACAAAACTGCAATTTACAATCTGGAAAACRTAACTCATTATAGATAATAAGATGYGTAATCYGACTTTCAAGACTATGATCAAACTAATTAAGAAAGAAGCACCAAAATTTATTTTGAGAAGTCAATGGAAAAATTGACCGTGATACACCTATATGATATTTTTATATATTTCAATATGATATTAATAAAAAAACCCAAACTCCATGAGCTCCTACTTTGGAAAAATTCAGATCCTACTCTTTTAGACCAGATTTTCCTTCTAGTCTTCTATTACCACTGTCCTCAAAAATTTGCTCATCAGCCATAGTCATTGYTGTGGTTTAATCCAACAGCAGCCAAATCCCACACAACCACTCCGTCCCCCACTAGCAGGATCCAGGAGAGAATCGGGAGGGGCAAAGGCAGAAAACTTGTGGGGTGAGATTAAGACAGTTTGATTGGGAAAGCAGAAGCCATGCACACAAACAAAGCATATCAAGGAGTTAATTAATTGCTCCTCATAAGCAGGCAGGGGCTCAGCCATCTCCAGGAGAGCAGGTCCCATCACCTGTAACGCTGACTTGGGAACACAAACACCATTACTTTAAACATCGCTCCCTTCCTCCTTCCTCCCTGCACTTTATTTACTGAGCATGATGCCTTATAGTCTGGAATACTCCTTTGGTCAGTTTGGGTCACCTGTCCTGGCTGTGTCCCCTCCCAGCCTCCCTTGTAACCCCAACTACCTCACCAGTGTGGCAGTGCAAAAAGCAGAAAAATCCTTGGCTCTGTGTAAGCCCTGCTCAGCAATAACAAAATCACCCCTATATTAGCAACYCTGTGTTCAGCACAAATCCAAAACAGCCTCATACCAGCCACTGTGAAGAAAGTTAACTCTACCCCAGCCAAAACCAGCTCACCCCTATATGACAWTTAATATTTATTACACAATTCATTATATAAAGACATGCTTTATTGTAAAAACATAAAGGCCACCTCCCCCCTCCAATTTACTAATCTAGKTCTAGGATGCACCTACATTCATATTATCCACTAAAAGCCTTTAGAGCACTGACTGTCTCATAAATTTGCAATTTTTCCCCATTCTTTTTACAGTCAGGTGTGGCAATGTGCTCCCATCCCCAACACACCCTTTACATTCCATAATGKTATTCCTGATCAAGTGAGAACCATAAATGGTGGTCAGTCAGGGGTATACCTGATCCTGGTGGCTGAATTTGGCTGCGCTTGGACTGGGGGGAGACAGAAAACAACATGATAGCCAAGAGCAACATTTGGGCAACACACCCAACTAACCAAAATGCTGGTTAAACTCTAACTCAAGGCAAATTTGGAAGAAACTAGCATCTGCAGTCAGTATGCAAATAATATGGCTATGACACAGCCATCTTACTCCATGAAGAGTGGACAGCCCAAGGCCTGCTGAACTCTCCTGCATGGCACTGGGCTGCACACCACAATCTCCCCTTGAGTAGCAAYGCCTCTCAAGGTTAGTCCTCAAGGCTGAGAGCTTCCTTATCACATCAAATACTTAGTAAGTGAATTGGGAACAAGCACACTGAAAGTTRGCAATCTTACAGAAAGGATGATTAAACACTGGAATGGGCTGCCCAGGGAGGTGGTTGAGTCACTGTCCCCGGAGGTGTTTAGGAAAAGACTGGATGTGGCACTTTGTGCCATGGTCCAGTTGATATTGCRGTTCGATCAAAGGTTGGACTGGATGATCTCAGAGGCCTTTTCCAACCAAATTGATTTTGTGACTGTGAATACATAATCSTTTAGACATCATCCATTGGCCAAGTCTGAGGCTAAGTCTGGATTCAGCTGGATTTTCCCCTCTGAAAGGAAGTTTGGAACAYAATGGGGTCCTTTCTGATCCTCATGGCTCAATGGGAAGATCCCCCTGAAAATTCTGTCTTGACTGTTTTCTATGCAGTAAACACTCAAGKGTACCCAGCTATTAATACTTGTTAAACTACTGATGCATTTACCCTTGAACTTCAGTAACTCTCTTATATCAACGGAACAGTTTCTTATCACTTGAGAGTGAAGTGCATGACTTCATCCACAATATCAGAATAGGAAGAATGTTTTTTTAGCCTTAGTTTAAGCCTTTATGTGCCTCCTTCTAATGTGCTAAATCCACGTGCACTGACTGAAGGGGAGACAAGAAAACTGACCATTTTTACTAAACTCCCCATTTTGGCATTATCATGGCCTCCACACTTCCCTGAGCAGGAGGTGTCACTGCCTTGCTCCAGAAGGGTCTGAGCTCACAGTGTCCTTAAGCCGGGATGCATCAAAACAGCTGCACAGCCATCTCTGCAGCAAGTGTAAAACGCTCCAAAGATCTGAGCACAGCTCATGAAAGCATAACCTACTTGAAAATTACTTCTTCAGGGCATGCCCTGARTGCATCTTCACAGAACTCAGCATAGGTAGTACAGTTAGGAAAGTAAACCATTAATAAAATAAAAATAACTCAAAAACGTAATAATAATAAAATAATAATTTGAAAGAGCAATGTGAAAGTAAAGAAATAAGATTAATTCATTGTGACTAAAAGAAGCATAAAATACATATTCCTTAGATCTTATCACTGTGACAAGATGGGGGAGGAAGGGAACAACARTACCTGAGTGAACTTATGTTAATTTTTTTCTTACAACAAAAAGAAAATTCCATCAAAAGATAAACAGAAAGACTCCCTGCAATTTCTGAAAGTGATGCAGCAAAACCAGCCTTAYAGCCACTTTTAACTGAGCTATGCAGCTTTTTGGAAATCAAAAAAGAAATCAATAAGGCCTATTCTGTRAAACAGAGAAAATGAGATGATTCATATGTTATTAAATTAATGCTTCTCATTATACAAAGAGATCTAAAATTTACAGCCAAAGAATAGAGAACAAACAAACTCCCACAAATGTTTAATTGTGCTTAAAATGCCACAGAATAATTCGTTTTGTACCATCGAAGCTTCCTATCAAATTTATTCCCACGTCCAAGGCTAGGCAAGCCAAAGTTTTCAAACCACTGAACCTAGAAAAAAACTTAATTAACTGTTTCTTCTGTTACTTGCTGCAGGCCCAAATTATAAGGAATAACACACACTATAATAGAATAAGGCCTTCTCTTTTATCTCATCCAAGAAAAGCATACTGAYGAAAACCAGTCCCACAAAGGATGATTTTTTTTTTCCAAACTATTGAGTTGAAAGGTTTGTAGAATGTCAACAGTAGCAAAATGTTTAATTATGTGCTTTTAAATCATTAGAGTGTTAATGAGACAAATCACTCAGTTTACCAGTTGTACACCAACTGCAAAACGAAAATTTCTTTCCAGTGGAGCAGTGGAAAGAGCATGTTTCTGACATGTGAACATGCTTTGTGAACGCTGACCATTACTGTGAGGGATCTCTCTCAAAAACACTCAGGAGTTTTTGGAGGAAGATGGCAGAAAGGACAAGCAGAGCTGTCAATGAATTGGAAATGCATTGGGGGTACATCCCATAAAATGAAACAACAGCACAGGTTGTGCCAACAGCCTCATGAAGTCATGAGAAGTCTCCATCTGGCATGTAACAACACTAAAAATAGCCTGACCTTATTTAGGGAGCTACCAGGCTGTCAGCCGTGGCCAGTAATGGCAGAAAAAATATCATTTTGATTCACCAAAATTTGAAAATACGTTCCAGTGTTTAAATTTGGAAATAATTTCTACACGGTATAAAATGGATTACTTAACATTGTTATGGTAAGTACAATGAAAATTACAGTTATTTAAAAGAAAAAATTAAGAAAAATTATATTTTTTTAAGCAGGTTTTTTTTTTTTTTTTTTTTGTTATTTTTTTTTTTTTTTTTCTTTTGCTATAAGAACAGCATTAACTAGATTGGACAGCATTAACTAGATGTCATGAAAAGCATCTTAGAAAATCCCAACAGTCATGAATCAAAAAATAAGATGTCAAAATATTTTGTGAGACATATTGCTTGCATATGTATTCCTTTGCCTTTAAATTTTATTAAATAAGTTGATTTAGAATGGTGCTCAGATTTGTGGAAAGCAAACTCACTCAAAAGAATTCAAAGGACAAGCATCTCAGACTAGAGAAAGACAGAGTATGGAAAAAAAAGATGTGAACATTGGAAACATGACCCAATTAGTAGGATCTGAAAAATTCTGGTTCTTCCCATCCAGTCCTCCAGTACTCCAAGTTTGTACTTTGACACAGCGAGCTGAGTGTCAGGGATGAATTGCAGGGATCACTATAGTCCCAATGAACAGCATTTAAGGGTGTTTAAAACACTCTACAGTTCTGAGAGAGGATCAGCATCTCACATCAAGGCTGCTTTTAGCTTTGGACAGAAAATATAATCATTTAACATGGATGCTCTGATCTATAAAATACTTTGTTCTCATGGTGTTAGATGTTTATTTTATGACAACTAAAAAATAATAGTATCATTCAGAAGTGCTAATAACCTAGCCAGTTAAGTCTAAGGATACTTAAACAATCACCAAAGATGTTCTTGGGCATTTACAGTTTTCCTCCAGGCAAGTCTGGAAGTCCTGACAGTGCTGAAAAGGCAGCTGCTTGACACATGTTCAAGTTTCAAAATCATAATTAAATCTAGCTTTCTGTTATCTCTCTGAACTGACCTCATCCAGAAAAATATTTTAGGGCATATCTGCTAAATTACATTTCCTGTAAAATAAATTATATGATGATGGGTGCACTATCATGCACTTAACTCATACAGTTTGGAAAATTTGTCTCTGTATTTCCAAATATTTAAAAGAGAGACAAAATTCCCCTAACACCCCATGATGTTATGGGCTGCATTGCAGCACCCACACAATACTATTGGCTGTACTGGGTTTTGCTGGGATAGGGTTTATTCTCCATAGTAGCCAACGTGGAGCTTTTATATAYATTATAATTCAATGTGTGGCTGAAACAATGCTGATAACACACCAGGGTTTTGGTTCCTGCTGAGGAGAGCTTGCACAGCATCAAGGCTCTTTTCTCCTTCCCATTTTGCCCTTCCTGTCCCAATAGCAAGTTGGCTGGGAGTGGGTACAGGGTTTGGAGGGCTCCCAGCCAGGACAGATAACCCCAAATGACCAAAGGAATATTCTATATCACGTGCTGCTCTGCAATAAAAKCTCAGGGAAAGGAGGATAAAGGGAGAACATTCATGGTTATGCTTTTTGTCTTCCCCAGTAACTGCTACACATCATGAAGAATCCCTGGACCAGGAGGGAATGCACATACAAGCAAACATGGATCTGGCTCAGGAACTACAGCATCTCCCTTGCATAAGAAATATCATAAAATGAAACCAAACTGAATTAAACTGAACTACTCCCAAGAGCAAGAAGGAAAACACAGGTCTCCCAGCCCACTCTCTCAAATACTAGTTTGGAGGAAGAGGTCATTTGCTCWTAGCTTGTTTTCTGTTTCATTTTAGATAATGTTCAAGCATACAAATCCTGAACAGAAGGAAATGCTTATTTGTAAAGCAATGACCCTATGTCCTGTGGGACACTATGGTGGCCTGGGCTCTTCTTGGACCTTTCTTATTGTCTMGTGTAAGTAAGTCCCTCTGTGGTGGCACTGCTGTGTCCAATATCTAAGAGAAAGAACTCTTCCAAGGCACTGGGTAAGAGCAAGGTGACTAATTCAGAGTTGTCTGTTTCTACAGTAAGYACCTTCTGTTTATTTATCCAGTTCACGTCATGTGCTGGAGACTAAAACAGCCCACAGGTTCTTCTCAGTCTACTGTCAACACTTCTCTTGAATGTGTTGGGTCATTTGCTCCTTATTATTTAAGAGAAARGAACTCTGGTATAAAAGTGGCATAAAAGTGTGTAAGTATTGATAGGATCTGTTGTGGGAATGAATCATATTGATTGAGCATCCTGTCACTAGTGTAATTGCATCTGTATTTAGGAATTCTAACACCGTAGCTGCAGAGGATCCYGGGCACAGCTCCAGTGCTGAAAATGAGAACTGAGGCTCACAGTGTCCCTTTTGSAAGGCTAGAGAACACTAAGTGTAAAATGTCTCATCAAAATACAGGAGAAAAGCCAGACAGACCTATTGAAAGTGAGACCACAGCAGATGGTTCTGATGTTAGGATGGAAAACTGACAGAAATGATAGGAAGCCTTTAAAAAAAGCTGAATGCAAATGAACAGAGAAATTCTATTTAACTTTTTCACCCTTCCCAATAGTTCATATTCCCATCAAGGGAYTTMATTCTTTTCTGCTTTACAGCACTGYCATTCTTCTAAATTGCTCTTGGCTGTGGTCTTTACCTGTGTTCTGCACCATAATTTCTAAGTTTTATGAATTGTCAGTAACGAACCGGTCGGGACAACCCCTATTAAACTTTCTCATCAACAGTCTTTTGAAAGACAGAGCCCAGCAACATGATTGGTGTAGGCAGATAAATAATTAGGCTTACACATTGGTATCATAAGAAACAGATGTGGACAAAACAGGACMGATGAGAGACATTAATTAGGAGCTTTAAAAAGATAAATAAGAYGATGCAAGAAGAAAGATTAGATACTGGCTGGCTAGCTTTGTACTACTTGTTTTTCTTTCCTCCAATCATTTAAGCCTGCTATTCTCTTTGTGGTGCTTTGTCTTTTTCTGTGTCCTTTATCTTTAACTATAGTTGATTTTGCAGTCTAAATGAAAATAATATCAAATGCTTGTAAAAAACCAGATTTTTAAAAAATCTAATAAAAACATATATTTATTTTAGGATAATCATTTTCCTCTAAGTCATAAAAAAGAAGAGACATTAGTAGGAAAATATTAAGTCAGTTTGGGCTGTTATTTATCATGAAAAATTTTCATTGACAAAAGTACAGACAGAAAAATGAAGCAATATTGGACCATTTTAATWTTACACTGTGCATCCAGGTATCTATTAAACTAGCAGGGTGTGCACGGCTCTAAAAGGAAATATTCATGTCACTGGTAAGAATGACAGCCTTAATGAAATCACGCATCTTTTTTTCAAAGGAAGGCTAGTTTTAGTATGTGTAAGCCACAAATTATGTGTATATAATATGCTATGATTCACCYGAGTGCAATTATTATTAGCAATTTCTTTTTCTAAAAGAAAGAATTTACTGTATAACTATGACAGAAATGATTAATTGTAAGATTTGTTTATAAGGTAACTTCCATGCAATACCAAACAAAATTTCTGTGTGAAAATAAACCAACTCTACATATTTATGAAAAAAAAAAAAAAAAACCTTAATACTTACATAAGGGATTGTGTCCAAAGTGTCTGTGTTGACAATTATAGGGGCAGGGCTTGCCTGAAAGAGAAAAAAAAAATTAAACACATGAAATTCATTGATATTGAAATACTTACAATGATACATTAAATTAAAAGTCTAAAAGTCTGTCTTCCCATTGAATTCAAATTGTACAATAGTACATAACTGCGGGTACTGCTCAATCAATTAAGGATGAAAGAAATAGATTCTCAGYGTCCAAACCACAGCTCACTGTGGTCTTTCTTTTCTATTTYATTAGGCTTTGGACTACTTCCTGAATATGTAATACCTAGTAGCTCATTTTTCAGAAGAAGTGTAAGAAACCTGATGTATTCAACTTTAAAATTAGGGGATGTAGGGTTTTAACTTCCCTACCTGACAAGTGCACATTTCGTGTTTGAACCAAGATGCTGATCTGATCTTTGCAAATGATAGACCCCAACCTTTAATGTTTACATGACTTAACAGTATTATATAGGCATGAATAYATGCACACACAGCATGATACTTATGTCAAAGCTGTCAATTTGGTGTGGTTCACATACACTCTGCTGAGGTTCAGATTGAAATACAGACCCAGTTTAAAAAGATTAATGCATCTGCAAAGCTGCCCAACCTGATCTTTAATTTCTTGATGTAGCTCATATCCAGGCTAGTTGAAGCCACCTGAAATTCCCTAACCTCTTCCTCTTCCCTTTCTGGGAATCAGTGGCACTGACCCAATGCCAAGCTCTGATTTGACCCAGCTGCATACACTTGGTTCAGACTCTGGAGAAAACCAGAAAGTTGTGAGAACATGTAGGTCAGAGGCAAGCACYATCAGTAAAATGTCAAATGGAAGCAGGACTGCCGAGATGGGATTGTTAATAACTCAAGGCTCTGGGGAAGGATCAACATGTAGTGTTKGTAGTACAGAAAGTGATGGAAGGCACTCTTTCTTAGCTTTCCTAATGGCTGCTTGGGCAGCAGAGACTCTTCAGGCACTGTACTGGGCTGATGAAAACACTAATGCTTAGCACAGMAGCTCACTAGCTCTATTCATCTGCACTGTATATTTATCACTGAATGACTGTTCTGTACTTTAAACTCRTGCAGACTGCAGCGTCTTTTTGTGCGTGGTAGGCGTGAACAYGGCACTGCTGAAAACACTGATCCTGTTTCTGTCGTCAAATATTTACTGGGGGATTTCAAAACCTAACAACCCRAATTAAGAATGTGACATTAGTGCAACAAGTCAAATAACGTGAGACTATCACAACTCCCCCCTCAGTTTTTGTGCAGTCGTACAAAGATAATTCAGTGTTCCAAGAAATTGTATGTTACYGGACACCAGCTACTGCTGATTAATGCCATTATTTCTGTACAATGGAGTGAGCTGTGAATTCAAACTGAAATACATACAATTTGGTGTGTCTGCATTTCATGGCATAGAGCGGTTTCATGGTAAGGTATCATTTGATATTAAAATGGTTAGTATCTGAAAAGATATTATACCCTCACACCCTGTTATTCTCACTGTGCCCCCCAAAGTGGACAGACTCTAGTCATAGGTAAAAGCTGAAGGCCATATGATTATAATATTTTTGGCTTTAGACATGTGGAATATGCCTATAATTGCATTACCATTGAAGGCTAAACCAACTATTTCCCTTTTAGGATCATAGTTTTTTACTCACATTAACATTTAGCTGAATACACCTAAAAAAGGACTACCCCTGCCACAGGAAGAAAAAGCTTGGGAATTTTTCACASTATTGATTTTATCTCCTTTTTATTTTTATCAACAGTGTTGGTCTACCACCAACTATAAACAACATTTGCAATTTTCAAAATAAAAGCACCTTTCAATTGATTTAAAAAACAGTATCTACTAAAATAACTAACATCTTTCGAAAGTAATTTTCCAAAGCATTTTCACAAATTACTTCAACCTACTGAGGAACACAGCCTTTTATCCGAACATGATTTTCCTGAAGGAAAGCCAAAGAATCAGAAACTAGCAAATGTGGGAACACTTGGGCACTGGACAGAGGCTTCCTAGTGCAGTCTGACAGGGATTAGATGTCCCTCACACTGCGGACAGTGCAGCCCAGTTTGCCTCCACCACTGCAATGGCTGACTCAGGGGCACCTTGTTCTCTCTACAAGTCAACTTGTTCAGTCTCTACAAAGCTTAGCCAGACTGTGCCTGGCTGGGACTGCTCCATGTTTTATTCTGTCATGAGGAACTCCTGCATGTTTTCACAGAACTTTGTGAGGCTCCTTCTCAGCCCATTCCCCCCTCTATTGAGATGCCTCAGATGAGCAGAGAACAGCTGAGTGTATCATCTTGTCTTTGCATCTGGTGTTATCTCAAACTTYGCTGACAGTGCTCTCTATGTAATCATTCTGGTTACTAATGGGGATTCTGAACATCATTAGTACCTCTATCAATTCAACATGAACACCGTAAGCAACTTGCCATTAGTAAATGGACTTTGGCTACATGACGAGACCCAAAGGGTCAGCAGTTCAGTGTCTCATTCATATTCCAGTACATCCATCCATTTAGCTTCTCTCTTATCTGGCTATGAAAGAGAATTTCTGCTGAAAGCCTTGCTAAAATCAACGCAAATGGAATCTACTGATTTTTTCTCATCCACAGAGCATCATAGAAAGCTGTTAGGCTGGCAAGGTAAAATCCAAACACTTGTAAATTGAWCTCCCTCTTTATAATCACCTCCCTCTGTCTTCCTTGAGCCTTGACAAAATGTTCTGGAGGCCCAGAGGATGGACAACTACCAYGATGTTCCATTTGTTAGTTTACTACCTAATCCCAATCCCTAGATTATCACTTGGTCCATCATCCCTTCCAAAGCAAAAGTCTGAGCATTTAAAGCTGCTCCTCTGAATGATTTGATCCTTTCCTGACTGATCCTCCTACAGAGCCTGTAAAGAATCAGTTTTCAATACAGAATATCTCTCAAGGTTAATTTCAGTAACACTGTGCTTACTGTATTCTGTACTGATTGGAAAAACTGAACTAAACTATCAAACTGATCATTTTCTGCAACTGGGGCATTTTTCCTGTTCAGACAGATGGGCACGAAAAAGTTCACGGAGCAATGGTTTCAGATGGATACAGTGACTATAAGCACTCACTCACAACTAATGTCATCAGCACATTCTCCTTTTCTGTTCTTCCTGTTTATATCTGTCCATGTGATTTTGTGCATGTATGTGTGGGACAATGCTTCTTGTTATGACTTATCTTTTTAGTTTTTYGGAGGGGTTGTTTTGTTGGGGTTTGTTTGTTTTGTTGTTTTTTTTAAATGAGAAATATGATTTAATACAAACATTTTGATTCAGTCTCTCTGAAATATGGTTATTTGAAGAACACTAACTTCCTGAGCTGCAAAATTGCATTAAAGGGCAGGAAATGGAGATGATTTCATTAGGTAGGCCCTGTTTGTACACACACTTGAAASAGAAGTAGGAGACTTCAATCATGCAAAGTTGAGTTTGCGTCACTGGAGAGAGCCCCAGATACAGTGAGAGCCATGGAGTACACAACAGCATCAAAACTGTCCTGTAACCACAGTGAAATTACTGATGGGATGAGTCAAAAGACAATCTGTATCAACCAGGAGACAGAAAGATTTTACCTTCCAGGATGACGTGTCTTTATCTATGCTGCCTTGAAAACATGCCACATGCACTCGTTCACCAAAGTCTCAACAAAGATAATCGGGTATCCCCTTATGGAGAACATTGATAAATCTATGAACAGGATTCATCAACAGAACTTCCAACYGTGCATAAATTAACAAAGGCATGCAAAATCTGTCTAGATTCTCTTGAGAACCTCTGCCTACAGCATCCTCAAGACATCTTATCCCTCAGTCCATATACCCACACAGATGTACACATTCTCTGTCTAGGTTTGAGGATGGGTGAGAAGAARTCTTTTTTTTTGGAAGATGATGACTTTATTCCTAACTCTGAGCTTTGACCCGCTCTGCAGTCTTGACCAAGACACTGAATTACACTTTACCAAGTAAACTGCACTTGACCAGATTTTCCCAGCTGCAAAATAAAACCAAATCAATCACCAGAAGTGTGAATACTATTGAGTGCAGTGAATTGAGTGATCCTATTTTCCCCATTCCTCACTCACTTCCCTCTCCATCCCAAACCTTACCTATACATTAGATATTATAATAAGCTGACAATGTACCATGCATGCACACTTACAGCTCCTGCTCCCTGCCCTTGACTGGAAGCAGCGCTTTTAGCTGAGCYATCTCTGAGCTTTGAAAAAAGGCATCACACTGACAGCTGCAGTGACAGATTGGAATAGCTGACACAAAACTTGAATAGCTTTGGGAAAAAAAAAAAAATGGAAATTTTTAAAATTCTTCTTCTTAAAGGACTTGAGTGTAACAGACTTTGCTTCTACAAATATGAGATTGTTCTGCTTGCAGCAAGTCAATCTAGTTGCTTTTCTGCCAAAATCACAACTTAGAAGCACAATAAAGTAAAAGCCAGTAGAAACAGAACAAAAAGGCACATGATCTAGTTCATGAACAATTACTCCTCTAACAAATCCTCTACAAGCGTATGACATGGCTCATACCTTTCAGACTTTACCATGAGTGCTAGCATTATCCTGGTTGACTGGTTTTGGTTACCCTACTCACTGTTTTAGAGACCATCTGTATCATATCAAGTTGCTTTCTCCAGCACTCATAACTCCTGGTTTTAACTACTCCTACTGTGCAATGCTGTATTCAACACCAGACCATGAAATCACAAGTGTTGTTGTGTGGCAACTACTGTATAAAAATAAGCACACCACATTATTTCTTAACAAGAAAACACAACCAAATATGTGATCATTTTGAAATTGCCCACCTATTCTTATTCCTAGCTACAATTCTAATTTCATAGAATCGTAGAATTAATAAGGTTGGTAATGACCTCTAGGCTCAAGTCYAACCAATAACCCAGGACTGTCAGACCCAACTCTAAATAGTGTCCCTAAATACCCCACCAACCTGGCTTTTGAACATTTYCAGGTATGGTAGTTCCACCACTTCCCTGGGAATGTCATTCCAAAGCTTGACCCCCCTTTCAGCAAAGGCTTTTTTCTTAATATCCAATCTAAATCTCCTCTTGTACAACCTGAGGCTGTCAGAACGCTATACTGCCCTTTTTTTTTTTTTTTTTTTTTTTTTTTTTTTTTTTTTTAGTAATGATCATTACTTACATTATTACATTTAATTAAACTCAAAATAAGGAGGTGGTGAAACTGAGAGTTTAATGATCATTACTTACATTATTACATTTAATTAAACTCAAAATAAGGAGGTGGTGAAACTGAGAGTAATACAACAGTGTATGTATTACCAGTGAAAGTGAGTTGTCCGTGGCTTATTGTCATCTTGTGCAGACAACAAACTCTGTGGGCTGTATATCAGATTAAAAGCTCATCTTTCCAGGCAGCCAGCCCTAAACTCTGAAACATTCTCTGGAATATATGTTTGCAGTTTCATATTACTTCCAAATGTTAGCATTTTGTGTCTTAGTAATACAAAGTAGAGCATTCCCTATATTTGTACATGAATAGGGCATGCTGCATTTCTCAGACATACAGTGTCAGACTGTTTAAAGCCTTAAAGTAATACTGAATTAGTTTAAATTCACTTCATATTTTCAAGAATTTCCTTTGGCAATTGCAAGAAATAGATTTACATTGGCACACAATGGCAGGAAAGATTAAATGACAATGTAGATGTCAAAACAGTAATTCTTTGGCATGCTATGAGGCCTCAAGATCACAGAATACACAGAAACTTTTGTCATATTAACCACTGATTTACGAAGTGTAAGACTAAAGGATAAAAAGTCATTTCATTGCTATTAAAMAGAAAATGTAAAAGATGAGAACTGCTTTGAACATCTAAAGAATGACTTTTCAGCAAGCAATCCTACCTCTGCTTAAAGACATAAAACAGAAGTCAAAAGCAGCTTTGCTTGCAGGCTACAGCTGCCAAGAATAGAAGAAAAATGCCTCAAGAAATCCTCAAGACCACTCCCTTTGTACATAATGCTACCCATATAAAACCATTTAATTTAAGTGTAAATTGCACATTTCAAAGGAGGTAGCCTTATTTTCAGACTTGGGGTTTTACATTGTTTTTACTTAATCTGTAGGAATTATTTCCTATTTAAAATTGTATTAACTGGCATTATCAAAAAAACAAACAAACAAACAAACAAACAAAAAAACAAACAAAAAAAAACAAACAAGGAAATTCTAACATTTTGGTGTGTATCCACAGGCTATCAGAAGGAATGGCAAGAAAGCACCTACTTCACAACTTCTAAAGCCTCCCCTGTAATGATCTTAACCGTTAGCAGTTAGAATTAGCAATGATTAACATGCAATTTTTCCCCCAATATAAGATCCAGTGAAGGACACAGAAATATCAACGGGAAAAGCTCTCTGGGCACTGGTACAGGCTCCCCAGGCAGTGGTCACAACACAAAGCCTGCTAGAATTCAAGAAGTGTTTGGACAATGCTCTCAGGCACATGATRTGATTCTTGGGGGGTCCTGTGCAGGGTCAGGAGTTGGAATCAATGATCTTGTGAGTCCCTTCCAACTCAGCTTATTCTGTAATTCCTTGCTAAGRCACATGAACAAACTCAAAACAGACCAGAAGAAAAGCACACATACAGATTTTAGGCATACTATGTCACCCAGCTGAGTGCCTTTTTTTTTTTCTCTAACAGCCTTGGTGCGCACAAAGATAGAACTCCTTCCAGAGAGAGAAAAACAAAAGCAAAGCAAAACTGCAGCCATTCTTTCATGAAGTCATAGAATCATTTAGGTTGGAAAAAGGTTCTAAGGTCATAGAGTYCAAATGCTAACCCAATCCTGCCAAGCTCAWCACTAAACCACGTCCCTAAGTGCCACATCTACAAATACTGCAACAACGYTTTCTCCAAATGCTGAGCAGAGCCAGAGGAAAAACACGTGTGATCCCAATACAAACAATGGAAGGGCTGGATCTGAACCGTACTTGAAACCTAATTATGGTATCTTCTCATGTTTGGCTTTTCCTCCTTTCTCTTCAGAAGTGAATGCTGCTCAACATGAACTTTTTATTTTTAAAATCATGGTACAACAAGCTTATAAAAAAGCTGTCCAGTATCTTATTCTGTTACTTTTTAATATAATGAAATACCTGAAATTTGAGTGTAACTTTTATTCCTGCATGGGGCTTTTATAACCAGCCTCAAATCCACAGAAGCAGATGGACTAAAATTTATAATGCAGATGAAGAAAACAACAACAACAAAAAAAAGAGAATGCAAATCTAAACAGGGTAATTACTTCAACAAAACTCAGTATCTTTTCAAGAGGTTACCAGTACATAAAATGCAAAGAATCAAACACCTGCGTTCAAATAATCCATTGCATCAACCTCTGTAAACAGCAGCCTAGAAAGGATGGAATCAGTGCCAAACAGTGCTCATCTCTGCTTAGCAAAAGCAGAAGTTACCAAGACTTACTGATGTCACCGGTAAAACTCTCCATAAAGAGAAAAGAATAAGAAATACAGAAGTTTTAGAGTTTTGGAAACATTTTAATAGCACAAACAGCAAAATCACCAATGAGTTTGTTTCAGTGCTGAAGTGGCCATTGGAAGAGCTGGGGATTATTGTGGTCCATAAAATGCATCAAATTAACTCACTGATTCTGGCAAAGTATGTATAGAGGCAAAGCTATCTTGCCAAATCCTTTCACTCAATGAATATATATTTAAGTACATAGGAAGAACTTAAAAGAAACACACTTGATTTTGAATATCTGCAATAAACTCAAATCTGAGTTGGTCTGTGCTGGAACAAAGAATATTTTGATTTTTAAGTCAGCAGAAGTAAACTTCCACACTAACGTCCTCTGGAAAAATTTTAATTGATGTCCCAGAGTGCCTCTTTATGTCCCAGAATCTCTAAGTGATGAATAAAATTAACCAAATAATTCCAAATATATCACTTGCCCAACAGCTCGTTTCAAACCCTAAATCACTGCAGGACCATGGCACTCACACTACATCAGTTTAAAATATAAACATCCATGTGTGAAGTGCAGATATCCAGGGTTCAAGGGGAATCAGCCCTTTTACATGGTTTAGCTTCGTGTGGCATAAAATGCATTTCTCAATGGAGATGCTGTGTTACATAAATTACAACTATTTGGTACTTTACTACAGGGCTTGCCAACCGTTTTTAAATCTGTTTCCTTACTGATGTTCTTCTGCCTGAGAATCTGGGAGCTCTGTGGGTGGCTTGCAGGACAGCCCATGCCAGAACTGCCAGTTTTTCTGTAATTTTACAGGTTGTAGCACGCAGTGGGAAGATCACAGGCTGCCAAGCTTAGCCGGAGCTCTCATAGTGAACCTTTGTAATGCCATCAGGTTGTTACTGATTAAAGGGAATARTCTCTTCAGGATGGTGGCATCTTGGTTGAGGATAGATAGGGGAAATATGCATATGACATTTTCTCTTTGTTTTTAAGACCAATTTCTCTCATAGTTTAAAAATTTTGCACAGAGAAAACAAATCAGTGCAATTTCTAGACTTTATATCTTGTTATTCCTTACGCTGTACAGTCCAGTGTCTTGCTTAAGGAGTCCCATCTATTGAAACATGAATTTTTGTCTCTTCTGCCTTCCTTCTGCTCCCTGCTGGATGGAAACAGCAAAGGAGCAGTGGGCTGCAGGCAAGGCTTCTGTGAGGAGAAGCCAGTGCTGGACACAGGGGATTCCAGCCAGTGTCACAACAGACCAGTGCAGGAGAAACAAGAAGGAAAAGGTGAGGAAAAATGAGCTACAAAGAGAAATAAGCCTGTCTTGACCCCATCTCCAACCCCCTGTGTGAGGAACCCTAAGTCCCTCATCTCACTGAATGGACTGAGCAAGACCTGAAGTGATGGCYAGAGGAAGGGAGGTGTCTGGAGGGAAGGTGAAGCTCACAATGAAGTGTTTCTCCCTTAGTGTGAGTTTGTTTGCCATCTTTGTTTCTCAATATCCAACTCAATAATTAAATKATTACATAAACTGCCAAGAAAGTTAAATTCCCAAAGTCAAATCTGCTTTGCCTTTGAAACACCAATTATTCTGAAATTTCACTGTAAAGCAGATGTTTATTCAGCACCTTTTATTAATTCATCCTATTTTCTGATAAATCTACCKATCATGTATTGGAGGGGAGACTGGACCAGCAGCAGAAAGCAAAAGAGCCAGGTCTTCAGCTATGAAAGAAAATGTGGAGTGGGCTCTGAAGTGAACACCTGACTTGTGGCTCTGTTTGTATGACAGTAAACCCAAGCTAAGAAAACTGCCTTTCTGYAAGGTGAATGTGGCAGAGAAGTAGAAACAACAAATCATAAAATCATGGAAAGGGTTTGAGTCAGAAAGGACCTTTGAAGCTCATCCAGCCAAAGGCCCCTGTGACAAGCAGGGTTATCTTCAGCTAGATCAGGTTATTTTTCAGAGCCCTGTCCAACCTGACCTTGAATATTTCCAGGAATATGGCATTTGCCACCTCTGAGCACCCGTGCTTCTATTTTACCATCATGGGGAAAAACTTCTTTCTTGCATCTAATCTATATCAATCATCCTTCAATTTTAACCATTAGCCCTTATCCTGTCACAGCAGGTTCTTTTAATAAAGTGTTCCCATCTTTCTCTAAGGCCCCTCCAAGTATGTCAAGGCCACAATAAAACCTCTCARGAAAGAAAGAATGGAAGCAGCACTGTGGCCACAAGGAAAGTTATCATGTAAAAACAGAAACATGTGAAGTAGTAGTCAATTATACTTACATATATATTTATATCCTTATAGATCCCCTATAAAGAGGCCTTTTGCCTGGAGAAAGAAAACTGTAACTACTTTTCGTAACATATAATCTGCATTGATGTTGGCCTCTTAATTCTTCGAAACAGCATTAAACAAAAAATTTCAAAACACAAAATCAAGGCAACGTATCACCATAGGTTTGGAGAATAATGAAACAATGTAAAGGGACTGAACTTGTGAAGAAGTAACAATGCCACAAAAGGAGCTCTATCATATCTCATTGCTTAAGTAAAGCAAGTCACAGAGGCCATTGTAAGTCTGAAACACAATGGAAATTAATGGAAGTAAAGAAAAAACAAGTCTTTCGAAGAAGTTGTACAGGACCGTAAAAACACCTTACTTAAAATTACAGGCCTGGAAAAAAAAGAAGGAAATTCCTCTTGAGAAATGATCAAGGGAAAACTGTCCTTGTGAGCTTGAAAAAAATAGATTATGCGTGTAAATAAATAGATCTGTACTAAAAAAAAGCCAGACTTAATAAAATAGATTAAAAGCAAAAGGAAGAAATGCAGAAAAACTCACAAAAACTTTGATGTTATGGTGATGAAAAGCACTTCATATCATACTTACTTGTTTTTCAATCAACATTTTGAATATTTGTCAGTTTCTTGCCACGGGCAGTGAAGTAGATTTTACACACAGCTACAACTATATAGCAAATTCAACAACGTATAGTATAGTCTCCCTAGAGGTGAGGCTGAAGCTTTGTTGCCTAAAACACCTTGTACACACTTAGGTTAGCACTGACATGAGTACTGCAGGCAGTACTCATATTCCGACAGATGGGTGATGTGACCTATGAGGTCTTTCCTCATCTTTACATTTTAGTATTCTGTCATTTCTGAACAGCATTGTTTTGGATAGAACTGAATGCAGAAACACTGAGTAAAAAATTATTGTCTTAAACGGAATTAAAATAAGTGGGAACAGTGACTTATCTAGCAGCAAGAAACACGGTCCTTTTTCTCATGATGCAGGCACAAAAAGTAACACAAGGCAGCACTTTGAAACAGGACTGTTCCTAGGTTATATAGGTTACATCTTTTAGTTACTGATTTCAATATATACTTTCTGCTTTGTGAAACACAAGCATTTAGGATGCTGCTCTTTGTGGACATTATTTGCAGTGACCTGGACAGGATGAGGAAAGTTCTTCACTCTCTGGATTTACTGTATGAATGGATGTAATTAAAAGCCACTTATTGCACAAAATGAAACWACTTCCCTTGTACAAAGACAACATGCACCTTTCACTGTATCSAACAACAGATGTAACAATCAAAGACATAAAACCTAGATCCACCAAGATCAAGAAGATGGGTTTGAAGACTAATTAGGGGAACTTCAAACATCACAATAACCCTTCATGCACTGAGCAGGATCCCCCAAAACTCTGGAACATTAAAYGGTTCAGAGCATCAAGGCAGCCTCTTCCTCTTATTAGCAACAGCAATAACAATAAGAAACAACTCCTGGATATCTATCTCTGATATGACAGTGGCTTGATTCTCTTTTTTTAATGGAAAAGCTCCAGGAGAGGGCTTTCAGAAATAAGCTTTGATAACTGTTAAAATGGATAAAGAAAACATTTCCTGACAAMGGAAACTAAAAGTGCACTATATAARCTAAAATGCACTATACATCAGGTGCTAGGAGAGAGTACCTGGAAAAGGACTAAGCATAGCATTTAGTAACACAAACAGAGCTGTCTGCTTAGGGCARGAGACAGGCAGAATACAGGAATCAAAGAGCGCAGTCCTAAAAATATTCAGCTTCAGGAACTCAGATTTCTCTTGTGCCTGTACAAAAGCATTTCAACCTCAATAACAACTCATCATCTATCCCAAGAAACTGGCATTCAGACATGAGGCAGCCTTTCCCCCGAACCATTTGGACAAATCCAGTCTCCTCCTACCCTACCTTTTAGGCACCAATCCCACCCTCCAAATGAAACATATCCCCCTCCTCCAGTAAATTATGATGCCTGCCAGAAATATCACATTTACCATTCTCAGCCTGTTGTAAATCCTGACTTTCGCCATGGGACGTCTGGGAAAAATTAACACCTAATGTGATGGTCCTTTCCAAAAGCTAAGCAACTTCACAGTCAAGTGCACCAATTCTGAGCAGTAACATATAAAAACCCCACTGCAGACCTGACCCTGATACTAAATAAATGTTTGGCTGAGAGGACAAGAAATGGGAACATCGTGTGCTTCAGAGGAATGGGAGAAAAATGACATAGAAAATATTACAGCAAGAAGAACACAGAATCTGTAGGAGGCACAAGGTTTTTTTAGGGCAGCCGTAGCAAGGAGAAAGCAAGAGAAGTCCAAAGTTAAAGTCAGCCCATCCTTCTCATGCTACTGTATGCTTTTTGACACATTTTGAAATGTCTTGTTCAATTACAAGCCATCTACTCATACACAAACGGGGTTCAAGCATTTTTTCCTATCAGACCATCTGTTATTGAAGACCCTTTTGCTCACTTATTAGCTTACACAGTTACTTACCTGACAGTTAGAACTGAATAATTCTTCAGGTTGTTGATCATATACTTAACAGTTCAGATATGCATCTCTTATGCACAGTAGTATCAGCACATTTTCATTTAAAAATACTCCACTGAATTTTTATTTCACATGAAATGRAGACATACAGAAGAAGGACATTCTCCTTTCTAGCACATTCTTCCTGGCTTACCTAACCGGTCACCAAAAGCTGTCTGCTATTAAAATATTTCTACATTGCCCATGACATTAATAAAAATAAATAGTTTCTTCAAAATATTTGGAATTAAAAGTAGGTACGTATTGATGTAAACTTAAAAGAAATCACTAGYTTTATTTTATACACAATATACAGTATTACTCTATGCTATCTGATGATAAACAGAAATAGCCATATGTTCAGCTTATATTTATTAACATTTATTATCATATAAAAGCCCTATGTCAATAATATGTTTTTCAGGAAATAAGATTTATATGGAATGTAGCTTTCTCTTTCCTTGACCATAAAAGTAATGATAAAATAGAGATACTGGCAATATATTTTAACTCCAGGTATATAGAACTATGCATTTTCTCTCCAGAAAATCACCAGGTTTTTAAAGACAGTTCTTTACTACTCATTCTTTCATCAGAAAGAATCACAGAAGAGCTGCGGTCAGAGATCTGAGATCATTCAGTTCAACAGAGTTCAGTTTAATCCATTTTCCCCCCAAAAGGAGCCTAACCTTTACAATTTAAATTTTAAAACATGCCTTATTTTAGAAATAGGTTACAGTTTTCCTTACCGGGACAAAAGAATCAAATGAACCCTGCTCCCGACTCTCAATAGCTGAAATTGTTTTCAACCAGAGGAGATAGCTTGAAATATCAGATATTTCAGAATGCTCCATAGTGAAAGCTGCAAGATTAGCAGGACTGAGGTGAGGCAGACTTGGAAAAGGAGGGCTTTGGCTGTGTTACATAAAGTTCTAATTAGATCCTTGGTACAAATTGCTATCCTAAGAATAAAAAGTTAATCAAAAAGCCTCATTGGAAGAATAGGAGGGCAAGATTATGAGCCGAGACAGCTGTTTCACTTTGGGACAATCGCACAACTGCCTAACTAGACTGTGTGCCACTATTCAGAAATGAAAATATKTGTGTGAAAATTAAAGTCCTYCCTTTGTTTTACATTGGACCACACYTGGTTTATCTCAGCAGAGCTCAGGAGTCCCGTCTATACTGATATTCTAATGCAGCGAGASCCTAGATCTCAGACCCCCTCTAAAGTCACAGCCAAAATATTTTCATGTAAAGAAGGAACTTTTGAAAGGAACTGGCGTGATAAAAAGTTTTGAATACAGAACTGGCGTGAGAAAAAGTTTTGCGAGGACTTTTGGTGACAGCCCATAAGAGCCAACCTACAAGCATTTGTTTATTGTGTTTAAATCTTAGAAAACTACACTGATAACCAGAGGATAGCTGCTGGATGATTTCTTACCTCTCAAAGGATGCAGTTCCAACCTCTATTTCCAAAGTACAGCTGAGAGGTCTCTCCACCTGTTCAGGTTTATATTCCCTGCACTTATGGGTGGTACTGCAGATATAAAAGGACCGCTAACAGGAYGTGAGCAAACAGCCTGAAGTTGTGTCAGTGGAGGTTTAGGTTGGATASTAGTATGAGATTTTTCACTCAGAGAGTGGTTGGGCACTGGAACAGGCTCCCCAGCAAAGTGGTCACAGAATMAAGCCYAGCAGAGCTSAAGAAGCATTTGGKWAATTCTCTCAGGCACAGGGGGTGACTCTTGGGATTGGTCCTGYGCAGGGCYAGGAGYTGGACTCRATRATCCTTGTGGGTCCCTTCCAASTCYGTGATCTTTCAGAGGTCAGACATGTCTGTTTTACCCTATGATAAAATACAGATCATACAGAAATTGTGAAGATTTCAGTAAGGCCAGGATTTTAGTTGCAATGTCTTTTTGGGAGGAGAGTAGAGAATTTATGTAGGCTGTCTGCTCAGAAAACTCACACAAAGACAGGCAGTACACGAAATTTCTGGAACAAGATGTCATCCTTTGCTGAAGAAGCTTTAAAGCAAGCTTTAAAGATGAATGTCATTAGTGCTAGGTAGTCATGATGAAATAGAAAAACAGGTATAAAGGATGAAATACTGGAAATAATAACTTTTATATTCCCCAATCCCCTRCCTTGTCATAAAAATGGGTGTCCAAAAGGAAGCAGGACATGATTATTTGTTGAGAGGCAGAAGAGGTGAGAGAAGAGATTGAAAACTCCTGGTAGAAGGAACAAGGAAACAAGTGGCCTTATACAGTATGTCATTTACTGTGTGTGAATTATTTTGGTTTGTCTCCTAGTAAATTCATTTTAGGGCTCCAAATAGTCACAGTCAAATTGAAAAACAACATCGGAAGGACTAAAATACTTGACAAATCAAGCAAAGTTTAGAAAATAATACTAATTTAAAAAAAAAATAAAGAAGCAGCATTAAAAAATCCTACAGGTTTGCTTAGCTAACAACAAAATACAAAATATTTCAAGAAACATGAAAGCCTTTCTCAATGAAGCATAGATACATTTTTGATGAACAGATGATTTTAAAAAATTGATATAAAAAATTTCTAAGAAAAAGATGTTATTCAGCCTATGGTAAAATCTGTAGTTTTTTCCCAGGAAACCCAGTTTCTTATAAGACCCAAAGAAGACTTTGCAATAAAACCCATGTAGTCTTGCAGCGTGGAGATGAGGAAAGGACAACAGAGAGCTGCTTCTCCCCTTCACCCCTTCTTTTACTTTTGCACTGTTYAATGAGAAAATACTACACTAATTTAAATRYTMTAAAAATACCTCAGTATCAACTAAAATGCAATGTCCCTGTAAAACATATTTGAGAAAGTATCTWATTTGACCAAACATGTTCATTTAATGGCAATTCTGAAATACATTAACTGTATATACAAGGAGCAGGTAACTTCTTTCCCTTCAAACTCTTCCACAACATTGAGTACATTATTTGCTTGAATAGGCAATAATGGCTTGAATAGGCCTTTGGTTTCACCCAGTGCAGTTGTTTGAATCAACTCGTAGAATCATAGAATGTTTTAGGTTGGAAGGGATCTTAAAGACCATCTGGTTTCAACACCTTCCACCAGACCAGGCTGCTCACAGCCCCATCCATGCTGGCCTTGAACCCTGCCAGGCATGGAGCATCCACAACTTCTCTGGGAAGCCTGTGCCAGTGCCCCACCACCCTCATAGTGAAGGATTTTGTTTTCCTCATATCAAATTTAAACCTTTTTCCTCTCAGTTTAACATACTTCCTCCTTGCCTTGTCACTACAYACCCTTGTAAAAAGTCCCTCTCTTGACCTCTTGTAGCTCCTTTAGATACTGAAAGGTGTTATAAGGTTTCTTTGGGTCCACACCATCAGAATTATTTGCTTCTCACAAAAGTGGATGACTTGAAAGTGAGACCATAAACAACAGGCCAATTCTTCATCAATCTGAATAGCTAATGTCTAAACCCTTATCTTCTAGGACATGCGTATTGTGAAAATGTTTGCAACTGGTTTCTTTGTTGCATTACTTAATGAGCTCATAAAATAAAGTTCAATTTACRGAGTACCTTGTCCTGTAAATATGAGAGATCCAAATGGACCGTGACAGACACAGCTGAGTCCTTCAAGCAAGCTGGCTGTGAAAACATCTTTAATAAAGGACAGAAAATGCCGAGAAGAGAATGAGGGAACAACTGGACCAGAGCAGTAGATGGGACTGCATGGCAAAGAAAGCACAGCCACCAAGAGACCATGGCTGATGGATAAGCCCAAGCTGAAGCAGGTACTGCCTCAGAGAGACTGTTTTCCCTGTGACAGGAATTGGTGAGAGACCTCTCTAATTTTATTTCAGTTCATACGCTTTCTCTCTCCTGCTTTTCTGATTTTCTCYCTGCTGCAGGGGCAGTGAGAGAGTGGTTCTGTGGGGGCTGCCAGCTGGGRCCACCTCACCACAACTTGATCTACSAGTCCTCCAATTAAAGCTCCTTTCAGAACACTTTCCATCATATTTTAACAAATGATCTTATGGAGTACCTAAACCTTTCCCAGTATCTCTGAAAAACGATTACTGACATGCAATACTTCAGGTCAAGATAGTGATGACAAAACTTTAATAAAGAACTCATACTGAATAAAGATCAAAGTATGACAAAAGCTGAGGCAACTACATCCCATAAAAGCTCATACAGTTTACATCCAAAGACATAACTCTCCCAGGTTTTCCCTTATATTTTATAGGAAAAGTAGCATTCCATGTTTGTTTATGCCTTACATGTGTAACACCATTTATAYGAACTATTTATTTCTATGAAAACGAATACGGCTGTCAATCAAGTAAATGGTAAATAATTCAACCAGTAACATTTCTTTTTATAAGTTAATATAACAGATCGGCTGGGAATAGCCCATTATGTCTCCAGCAAAGATATTCAGAAATTATTTACCTGTACCCCACCTTTTTAAACCTTTCCAACTGGATTACTGCCTTACTACGAACAAATGTTTAATTTTGAAAATAAATTTTAGATAATAGCTTCTATAAAGCCTCATTGGAGTTTTGCCAGTCTGTTGTTTACAAAACTCTAACACATTAAGAACAAACAAYAGAGATAACTGAGTGATTCACAAGGGAAATATTTTACATTAGAAGAATAAGAACAATATAGCCATTCATTTTTTCATACAGGTTTATTTATTTATGGTACCAGAAATATGTGAGCTGTTTAARTCTGGATGGCTTTGCTAGTTATTCAAATTTCCATCAAAGGAAAGTGAGGATAGTGTAGTGATTGCTGAGTTCCCACCCAAAACTCCTGCATCACAATGTCTGAACTTTTGCGTCTAATAATCAGAGGCAGTAATACTGCCTTATAGTACTTTCAGATCAACTGATACTCTGCTTCACTAACTTTTCCCAATAGTGSTACAGTAGTCAAAGGTCAGATATTGCAGCAATTAAACTTTTTCTTTTTTGTCCTTCAAACTCCTTGGTTGGATTGAATCTGAGTGCAAGATCTCAACAAAAATGTTATTTACTTTCCCTCTCTTATCTGCCACTTTTGTTGAAACCCCACTATGGTTTCAAAATAAATTTAAAATTACAAACAAATGCAGAAATAGTATTTTCTGTGTATGTGATATATTCAATTTTGATAACTTTTTTTTTAACCTGTCAATTTACATGTCAGATGGATTTTTTCACATTTTTCTTTTTTCTTTACTTTGACACAGAAATGGAAAAAACAATAGCATGAATTTTAAAAAGGGAACAATTGCAGTTAGACTGTTACTTTGTAGTTCAGAAGGGTACTTAACTTTGGGTTAATTTCAKCACTTAAAGTCTGAAGTCTCACCAACACATACCGTATCAGTATGATTTGGGAACAGCATTAAGAACTCTGCTGAACTGCGGTCCACGACAGTGGCTTCTTGTTGAACTCCGGTATTTAAAGGAAAATACCTTTTTAAAGAAGTTCCAGGTACCTTTAATGACTTTTTCTGCCACTGCTTTGCTCTTAGGTTTTCAGAATTTTCTCCTCTTACTCCAAGTTTACCAATTCAGTAGTACAAGAACTGGTTAAATTGTGCTGTCCAGCTCAGTACAATGTATCAACATAAAGTCAGCTCAAACTGCTAAAAGGAGCATAACCTATTGATGGAAAAGCTTGAAGTAGTGCCAGTTAAGTGACCGCTTTGTATCTCCAAGTCGGTATGTGCCTCACTCTAAAAAGCATTGCCCTGCCTTTAGCTGAAATTTCTCATATGCAGAACAGGCCCATACAAAGTGCCCCAAATTGGTCTGCAACAAAGAATCCACTACCCACTGCATCCTCCKGCACTAACATCAAGAACCACTAACCTCAAAAAGATGGAAATCCTATCAACATACTCAGGCTCACGGACCCAGGAAATCCCTGAGAATCCCCAGCAAGGGAATTAAGCTTGATGCTGCACGTCAAGGGTGGCACAAGCAGCAAGTACCATTAAAGGTCCAATGAGAACGGATTTCAGACACCCTCCCATAAAGCTGGGTCAGCCAAAACTGGTATAAAAGAGCTAAAAGTTACAGTTCTTCASCAAATAGTGTGGGTAGGTTCAGTCTAGCTGTTGCCTTAAGGCTAAGCTATGACAACAAGGTTGAAAATGAAGCCCTCCCTCTGTTCCATGTACAATCCACAGAAATGTCTGTTAACTTTCCTACCTCAGCCTTCCCAGCGTGAGGTGAAATGAACATTGACCTAACTCACAAATGTACCAGAGAACAAAAGAATCACATAGCTGTTCCTTCTGAGGCGCTTTAAGAAATGTCAAGACATCATGCAGTAATGACATCTGGAGAAAACAAACAGGATCAATTTTGCTTTCATCACCTTTCCTGCCCCTGGTAGTTTGTTGAACACCAACTAATACTTGAGATTGCAAAATGAATTTCCTGCATCTTTGTAGTTTTATTATTGCTTTTATTATTGATAAAACCAAAATCTAGCTCCTTTACCTGTCAGCCCCTTGCTACCAAATGTTTTTGCTGTGGCYATTTTGCTCCCTTTTGCATTTTGCTGGTTTGTCAGATTTACTGAACCTTCAAGTGCGAGAGGCAACATGATGAAATAGAAACTGGCAGAAAGTACATTAAAGTTATTATCACCTGAGGACAAACCTTGGCAAGTGAACCACAAGAAAAAAGACTTCCATCTGGAAATCAGACAAAGAGCATACAGGTAAACCCAGTAATTCCACTACTGTTTTGGCAGCCATTCAAAAATGTGAAAATACAGATGAGTTATAAAAATAAAATATGTRGAAATAATGGGACTCTTCAAAAGGAGGACAGAAAGGAGCAAAGGTGAGAAGGAAAACAGATACTAAATTTCCCTAGTACCAACATGCATTTTGAAAGTGCACTACATAAAATGAGCAAAAGGCAACCTTTGGGTTAGATATGACAAGGACTACCATCAGAGGATACAAGGACCATAAAATTATGACTTTGAAGAGCTTTTTAGCTTTTGTCCATTCAGCAAGATTTTTCTGCAATTCTGCATTTTTATCCACTACTAAGAGCCGATTCATTCCATTCTGTATTCTGTGTACGATTAACATGACGTTTCATTTCTTGGTACATGAGTTAGTTTAGCTGACAGACAGCAACTAGTGCTTAAAATCAAAATAACTAGGAGTGATAACCTCAATTTTCAGCACAAATTATTTAAAAATATGTGAATTCCAGTTTTGTGCTGACTACATAAGACTTAAATGCATCTCAGCTAAAAGAGAAGATCCACTGAGAATACTGGCATGACAAGTCAAAGAAAAAAAAGAAGACAATATTTTTGCAGATTTATGCCTGCAGAAGTGATCAGATAGCTTCTACTTTTATACTTGCAGAGGCTGAGCAAGCTAATAACTGCCCCAGAGGCAACTGCAGTATATCTGCCTAATATGTAATAGTAGGTCTACATGTGGTACATTAAAGTAAAAGTTTGTTACAGGCAAATCAAGAACAGCAAACTGGTTCTTCATATTTCTGTGGGGTTTCACTTCTTTAAAAATGTTAGGGATTTAAATATTAGTTATTAAAACTTATAGTAACATAATAACCTACAATTATTTTCAAAGTTGTTGTAAATCCCACAGTCCAGGCTTTTCCAAAATGCCCAGTGGGACCATGGGAACATCATGAGGTTCAATAAGGCCAAGTTTCAAGGTCTTCTACCTGGGTCAGGGCAAACACTGATATCAATACAATCTAGGGGATGGAAATGGATGAAGAGCAGCCCTGRCGACCAGGATTTGGGAGAACTGATGGATGAAAGGCTGAACATGACCAGGCAAAGCGTGCTTGCAGCACAGAAAGACAAGTGAATCCTGGGCTGCATCGCAAGGAGCTGTTAGACAGGGTCCAAAGCCTTGAGGGGAAGCCACAGGAGGAAGAGCTGAAGGCACTTGGTCTGTTCAGCCTGGAGAAGACGAGACTGAGAGGAGCCCTCATCATGATCTAGAGCTTCCTTGTGAGGGGAAGAGGAGGGGCAGACACTGATCTCTGATCAGCGACAGAACCCAAGGGAACTGCATGAAGCTGTGACATGGGAGATTTAGACTGAAGGTTAGGAAAGGGTTCTTTCCAGAGGGTGGTTGGGCACTGGAAGAGGCTYTCCAGGGAAGTGGTCACAGCACCAAGCCTGATGGAATTCAAGAAGCATTTGCACAATRCTGTCAGKCACAGGGTGTGATTCTCAGGGTGCTCCTGTACAGCACCTGCCTCTAAATGTTTGCCTGAGYTGGGGGTATAGAGCCCATTCAGAAAACATTAGCAAAAGTGGCAGCATCAGCCCCAGACAATATGAGACTTAAGGTTCTGATATTTCTAATACCTCCTTACTGAATACCTAGATAAGAATTTTGGGCTTTTTTCTTGCTAAATGCATGCCCAACTGCAGTCTCACAGAATGTGGCAAGCGACTTCTATACTCATAACTGCAAGGTGGACAGATTTTGACAAAATCCAGATGTGTCTGCTGAGYAGACAGTGAAAACAGAAAGGAAAAGGGAACAAGTTGTCTCCAAAACTCTCCATTTCCTAAGTGAAACATCATTATTTCTGAATTCTTGGAGGCAGAAATGGACTATACAGATTTCTGTGCTTAGCACAGGGAGGTCCTCGAGCACTCTTGTGTGGTCCAAACCAAGCTGCACACACCAGACTGCACATCAGTGTACTGCCTTTGGAAGAGGCAGCTGTGTGCTATCTCCTGGGACATGACCCTTGTCTCATGCTTCTGCTYTCAGCCATGTGCTGGCAGTAGAAGCTGTGCTAGTGGACATCAACTGGGCCATGAAATAGGTCTCTCAAACTTTTTTTTTCACCAAAGTAGGTCCTGCAGAATGAAGAAAAGTAAAAACAGAGCTCAGACCTTACATTTTTACTGAATGTGACCAGCTCTCAGGTGAGTGATGGTCACAACCATCACTCACCTGAGAGCCACAAAAATTGGACATAAAAACTTGGACAAACCAGCATATGGATAAATAGGAATTCGTATCCTTATTTCTGTGATCACGAATGCCAGAAATAGCAGTTCCTTATGAAGGAAGAGTTCATTGGAATTTAAAAGAAAAACGAATGTAAACAAGGAATGTAAAAGTGAGCAAGGAGTGCTAAAAGTCTCACTTTAACTCATTTCATACCTGGGTGCAGTGTAGCTGCTCTGGGATGGCAGCTTGAGGAATCCTGATACACTACTCCATTCTGCTCTCATTTGAAATGCATAACGAAAATAATTTCTCTGATGTTCTGTTTGACCAATTATACGAACAATTTCAGCTGCTGAAGTAACCTGCTTCTCCTTGCACAAATACTTAATCAGAAAGGCAAAACCCTGTGTTAAAAGTACAATATATCCAAACCAAAACCAGATGCTATTTTGCTAAACTGGATTTTGTACTGCATTCATAGCTGGCTCCTGTGACTTAAAAGAAAGCTTATACCAGAACTGGAATTTACAAAAAGAATTATTTTGTTTGTTTTTCTGATATTTGGTTTAGATATTACAGAAACTCTGTTTCTAACACATAAATAATTCCTTCTTGATCCCTGTATTTTCAACTCTCAAAATGATGGGAAATCTTGAAATTAGGCGACTACTGAGACAATACTTCTGATTAACACAAAATACACAAAAAGGTAAATGATTACATGTTAATTAATTTATAAACTCTATTGTAATAATCTAAGGCTTATTTCAAAGCAAATGTGGTCCTTAAAGGCAAAGTAATTGAGTTTATAATTCTTTCCTGACTTTCTTTCAGGTTTACATTTATCATCCTTCATCCAAAAGTCACATGCAGACATGGGGAAACAGAGAGCTAAATTGGCAAACTCTGTAAATCTTGTCATAACTATAACCAGAAACTCCTTTTTTAAATTTTTTTTTTTGCAAATCTGACATTTTCATACCCACA
This sequence comes from Malurus melanocephalus, assembly GCF_030028575.1. Taxonomy (NCBI): domain Eukaryota; kingdom Metazoa; phylum Chordata; class Aves; order Passeriformes; family Maluridae; genus Malurus; species Malurus melanocephalus. The sequence continues at coordinate 664,304 of NW_026623266.1, forward strand.
GAACAGTASAGAGAGACATTTCCAAAAGAGAAATCAATTTTCAGGTTGTGTCTTCAAGTCAAGCCAAAATAGCTGAGACAAATTCTATCTCAGTCTGAGCCATTGCTCAGTGTYCAGCTCTAAACTATCATGCATCATCCTTCACTTCTTTTGTTTTGGTYAGACCCAAACCATCTTGCTGATTTTCTGTAAAGGGTTTGCATCTTTGGATGCCCAATTTAAATGCAGTGGAACATTAGAAACAAAGTCCAACCAGGGTTAGCAAACGTTATTCCTAATCATTTTATGCAAGCCATAAGACAACCATTTCGGGTTCTTTTAGTCCAGAGAGCATCCAGTTTATCAATCCTGTTGGCATGCCACAAAAGAGTTCCAGTGAACTGAACCTATAACTTCATGAACCAGTCTGAGGCAGGAATAAAAAAATCCTTTAATGTAGCCTGTGCTATCAGATAATTATAGAAAAAAAAAATCAAAGAGTTTCTTGTATTTTAAGTTCCTGTGATAGCAATGATCTACTCAAGTGAAAATGCCTGGWTAGTCCTAAGAGTGGATTACATGGCAGAAAAAGTACAGGAAGAATAAAAGRTTTTGAGTCTCTTTGGGTTCTGCTAATCTGGTCCAAGAAAAATGCCCCTCTCTTCTCAAATATGATGAACACTTTATCCATGGGTGAATAAACGTGGCAAGTATTAGAGAAATATATGAATAGCAGGAGGACTATCAGAACACTTRTGCAGTTTTAGCTAATTACTAATGTTACAAAAACATCCCTGTCCAAGCCCTACAATTCCCACTCTACGTTGCCTTTCATCCCCTTCCGAAAATTCCAGTAGCCAAATAATATGTCAAGGGGAGAAAATGTTCTTAGTTTTCTGGGGCATCTAGGAGGAGAAACTTTGAAACATGGGTTTAAATAAATGCAATTCTAACCATGGTGCAACAAATACAAATTATGCAGTAACATATTTACGACTGAACAATCAGTGGGAGCCAAATAATATGTAATTAAACTATAAATCATTACTATAATTGGTAAGAACAGTACACAGTATATCCACTTCCATATTAAAAGGAAAATATATGCAACATCTTGCACACAAATAATGTCATCATCTGTGCACCCATCCTATTTCTTAAATTCCTTTGCTACACTTATTATAAAATTTATCAAATGTAACACTTACGTATTTTTAAAAATATTAGCAGTGATAATGACCTGACACATTAAGAGAAGGAGATAGAACATTATACAACAATTAAAAGAACATCCACTTTTCCTTTACTGTCAGTGGCCCTTGCAAAGCAATGCTAACATACCAATCCAGGCAGGGGTGGCTGAATGGCTGCTTTTGAGATAGTGGAAAATCTGGAGTGACTGACACATCCCCAGGYTCCTGAATCTGAAGACCACAAAGACTCATGACTAATAGTGGTGTTTTCTTTTTCCTTTTCTTTAAACACAAACAAACAATAAAAACAAMAAACCAAAAACCTTTCATTTTTATWGAGAAAGTCCTAATGTGGTCTCAGCATATTTAGTTGCTGGAGTTTTTAGCCTTTTCATTACATTCCATTCAAACTGGGGTCACATGAGCAGCTGTTACACTAAGGAAACACATTTACAAACCCATATTAGAGAATCATAGAATCACTGAGGTTGGAAAAGACCTCTGAGAGGTCACTGYCAAGCCCTCCACTGACCACATCCCTAAGCAACASATCTCCATGTCTCTTAAATACCTCCAGGGATGGMGAYTCCACCACTTCCCTGGGAAGGCTCTTATGCCACATTTCATATTATTTCTGACCAGAAGGGCTCCCAACATCACTAAGGAAACTGCTGGCCTCAACCCCTCAACACAGCTTTTTATRAGCTTTTCATGCCAAACATAACCGCTATGAATTCCAAAGTTAACAATGATTTCCTGGTTTGGGTAGGAGAAATAAGTTAAGCATGAAAGTAAAATCAAAGTTTTCTAAAGAAAAAGAGAGAGAATCAGATCTGCATGTCACCCAGAATGCTGCAGACTTCTCAATGCTCTCTGTCAGTAAGAGAGACTGGATACAGGAAGTGTTAGAACAGTATCACTCATCTTCCAAAAGAATACGTTAACAGCTTTTGTATTTCCTCATTTGTACATCTTTTCCATGGCAGCTGCACAGACTGCTGACAACGTTTCAATGGCCTCACTTTTATGAATGCCGCATGAGAATCAATCCAAGGCAAGATCCTGAATTAACAGCTGCCATCGAAATCCACTGCTAAGTGCATACCACACTGAGAATGGGATATGAACTTCTTCCCTCATGAAAAATGCCCAGCTACTCCTATCAGATCTTGAACTCAACTTACACCATCTAGCTCTCAACAGCCTTGAAGATTCAAAAGAAAAGAAAAAGTTTAAAAGCCAATTACTGCTGTTTATTTACTGTTTAACTGCTATTTTACTTGCACTTGAACACACTAGATTAGAGTGAAAAGCTCTCCCTTAGCTACCTAAAATAGCTTGCTGTAACTTTAGAGCCAGGAGCGACTTGCCAGAAGAATGGSCAGTTGGATGTGGGAATCCGTGAATTGAAAAGATTGATCCTAGGTTTCAAAAACACAACCCATGACAAATCATTTCTTCATACTGCTGGAAGACCCAGAACCTCCTGCAGCAAACATTTTGCATTAATGCTGAGGCAGAATGCCCTTGAAGCAGCTCTCACCTCACCCCCCCATGCAAAGGGATCTCAAATGAAATACTGGAATACTGAAATACTGAACAGCAGCAGCACAAAAAGGCCTTCAAACACAAGAGGYCTCTCAGCTGATCCTTCAGAGCTGGGCTGCTCACTGCCCTTTTAAACTCATRCCACATCTATAGCCCAGGGTTTCACTCACCAGCCTCTACGAGGTAACAAAACACACCACTGAAGCTATTTCTTTTAAAAGACACTAACTACAAGAAACCTTTTCTGACATTGATTGTAATGAAACCCCAACCAACCAAAAAAGTCAAAGCTGACATCGACAATGAAGTATTCAAAAATAAGAATGGAAGTCTTCAAAACATGGAAGTCTTCAAAACACATGTGGTTTATTGCAGATGCCATTTTTGCAGATGACATGTCCAGGACACTATCTGCTATGAGATTATTTTCTTTGAGAACATTTCAAAACAGAAGGGGCAAAAATTTTATTCCAAATAGAGTTAGCTAAATTTCAGCAGAGTCCAATATTGTCTTTAGAACTAGGAAACAGCCAAAGATGGGAATCTACTTCTATGCCTTTCTTCCTCTTTAAAAGGATAATCTTGAGCTCCAGGAATCCAAAAACTCATAGTGGGAGAGTGTTTAGAGGAAGATCTTTCATTCAGACCACACAAAGTAAAATTTACACTTTGAACTTCCTAAAACAAGAACATCAACTCAAACTCTTGAATTTCCTCTTCAATCTACAATCATGGCAATACAGAGTCACATTCCTCTGTCCCTTTTACACAAAGAATGCATTCATTGCACACCTTCAGCTACACAAGTATTTGTAGTCTAATTAATTGTATGTGCCAGCAATCTAGAGGTGCTTACAGGGAAAGTCCATCCAATGTTACAAACCACATTTCATGTTAGMCTAACACATGGAAAACACCAGGTCATCCCCTTGCCTCTGCAAAGCTTTCTTCCACCCTCAAATTTTTCTCAGACATCTCATAGCATGGCAGTGACCCTAAGTGTGAAATCACTGAGTAATCACACAAATTATGTGATTCCATGATAATAATGGTGATAGAGAAACTCAGTGCACTGCACTGCAGAGATGTAAGAAATATTTCCAAGAAACATGGATATTTAAAACTTGCCTATTAACTTTCTTTTCTTCTTAGTTCCCCTCCCCCACCCAGCTTTTTCTTTTAAATAAAGAAACAGAACGGTAAATGGGTTTGTCAAAAAAGAATGGAAGTTAAAAAACAAATTAGGTCTTGAAATCAAATTTCCAACTACAAATTATTTCAACTCACTTTCAAAATTGGAGGGGTTTTGGTTCGGAGATTTTTGGGAGTTTTGGGGTTGTTTTTTTTTGTAATTCCAACTTAATTTCTGGTTAGATATAAGAGCATTTTTGTACCCACAACTCAACATGACATTAAGAGCAAAGACAAATATGCAAGCCAGCAAAGAAGAATTTCTAAGACAGTTGAAATATTAACAACATCAGAGTGCCACTCTTTGCTCTGGCATAGTAAAGAAGAAACTGGTAAAGAAAATGGAGCCATGTACTTTGCAAKAAAATCAACATTTTTGTTAGGATCAGGATGGCAAGGAGTACATTAGTAACAACTGTCTAGCACACACTAGGAATGAAGGATCTGTGCATTTAATTTGGTACTATAGTACTGATCAAGAAGCAGTTTCACAAGGTGCTGTGTGTTTCCTATATTTGAAGAAAGTAGTCTGTCCCAAAAAAAAGTCAAGCAGAAGAAAAATCTGCTCAGAACTTTACGTAATAAAAACCTCCACTTTGGAAGCTGCCAATGTCTTATTTATTCTTACATTTACACATTAGATGGACATTCAAAATAAATTCTCCTGGTTTTTCTTCCTTAGGCCAGCAAACAAAACTGTTCCCCACATCCCTCTATTTAACAAAAARGAAAGATTTCCTCATCAAAACAGACCTCAAAATCATCACTGATTTCAACTTGTATCATCAAAGTAAGGAAAAGTAGTAAGAGCAGCTCTATAATGTTTTCCCATATTACTTCTATGCAATATCATTGATAAAATTATTTTCTAGGTGTATGTACATACATTTACATCCATACACACACTCCTTCCTTCCTGCCCACACCTGACACAATGGTTACTTTGAACAGAAAAACAATCTATCATTATTTGAAGAAAACTATCTCTCAAATCTGTGACACTAAAACCACCAAGTATTTGCCCAAGTACATCAGTTCACCCTGAGACACAGTGATATATTCATTAAAGACAGAATCCAAGAAAGGGACCTTCTTAAACAGAATAAGGTAGATAGCATTCAGAACACACAGTAAAGAAACTTTCCAGAGAAAATTTCTACATTAAATATAAAAAGAACATAAACCTGAATGATTCTACATTAAACACACGAGGATATGATCACAAAGGTATTAACAATACTGAAATAACACACCTATAACATAGATAGTGAAGTAGTCTTAGAAGTGGCCTTTTATTTTTTTAATAATTCTCCCACATTTTCTCTTTATAAATTCTATACCTTTGAAAACCAAGCTCTTTCCTTGAAGGCATTTTTTTCCTTCAAGCTTTTTCCAAATCAAAATCTTCAGAGCCTAAGATAGTATTTAGAGCTTTTTATAACTGAAATTAGCAAAAAAAAGTCTAATTCTATGTTTTATATATTATTTTCACATTGGCCTTATTCTGAYGTAAATGACTGTATGTGCTTTGTATATGAAAGAAAATATATAAAATACATTGTAGTCACATGCAACATTTCAGTCACTCAAAAATGTAACAGAAAGCTTAGTTTTCCCACTTGATATTAAGAAAATGAAGCTTTTTATATATGAAAATCACCTTGAGCCAACAGAGCACCACTTTTTCAGACCATAAGACCAGATAAATACAGTTACGCTATCTGACAATCCTTTGCCTTATTGCTTTCCTTTACAGTGAAAATATATTAAAACCATTTCCATGAAAGAACTGATGTAATCTCTAGAGAGGGTGCACATGTTCAGTGTGGGCTGAGRCTAGTTAAACTCTAGTGTATACTAAATCAGTAAGTAAAGACATATTCCAAAAACTTATTTCAACAACAAATTSTACCTTTTGTACTGTGAAATACTGACAAAAGCATTTCATGTTGCCATGACATAAAGCTTTTGAATAAGCTGAARGTTTTCCATGTGAGACATGAAAACATGAACCAATGGAGGTAGTTTTAATGCTTTTTAACATTAACCATCCTATGGGTGTCATTGAGATTTCTATTTTGCAGTGCTGGGTTTCAGTCTAATTCCTTACAGGTAACTGTACACATCATAGACCCTGCTCAGTTCATATGTGAAAATACACTGCTTTCCCACCAAATAAAAATCTATACATTTGTCAGAGCTAACGAGCTGTTTCATATTTATTACAGATTTCAACTACATTTGATGTTCCAAAGGCCAGAAACAGGTCACACCTTCTCTTATCAGTAACTCTAACACCCCTCCCCCATGCTGTCTCTTAAAATATAATTTTAACTTCATGAGATATTTGAAAACAAACTGTTTACAGAAGCTCACAAAATACATTACACATGGGAGATAAACACATCAGTTCTMTACACCACCATGGAATACGAAATCTGAGGAACCTGGAGGCACAAACCAAAACATTTTATCAACAAAACCTTTCCAAAAACAGCCCAYAATTTTCACAGGCAACAGAGAAGCAATATTCAAACACGGAGATGACCACCTGACAGCTTGTCCTCGCACATATTTCCAGAATACTAAATACACATCAAGACACATCACAAAAAGTTGTYGACACCGCCAAACCTCACTTTCTTTCCCTGGAGCATCCTCTAAGTCTGTCGGAGGGTGAAGAAGCAGCTCACCTGCACCGGGGGAGCCCAGCCGTGGGCACAGGCGCACTCTGCCCACCAGTGTCCCGGGCCGCCCTGGGCTTTGCCAGGGGATTTGGGGGGGCTCTTCCGCACCGTGTCCCACACGGGCACCAACTTGTTCCTGCCCTGGCCGGCAGCCGCAGGTGCCCAGGAGCCGTGCTGGAGGCCCGTGGCGTGCTGGTGCCAGCGGCAGGCGCAGCGGGCATCCCTGGCGCCCGGGGGCACATTCCTGCCGCTGTCCGAGCCCTCGGAGCCCCGGGCACAGCCGCGCTGCCGGCCCAGGTGCGAGTGCATGGCGCTCCCGACGCTCGCCCCGGCCACCGGGCATGGACGCGCTGGGGCTGTGGCTGTGGGGCCCGGCCGGCCCGGGGCGGCGATGGCTAGCGGCGGGGCGGCGATGGCTAGCGGCGGCGAGGCCTGGCTAGCGGCGGGGCATGGCGGCGAGCGGCCGGCGGGGGCCGGTGGCCAGCAGCCCCGTGTCAATGCCGGGCTCCACTCGCGCAGCCACTTGACAGCATCCCCGCTGCAGGCAGAAGCAATCAATGCTCTGCGTGGCTGGGACGCACGCCTGCATCCCTTTCTGGATGACAAACCACGGCAAGAGGGGGAAAAAAACAAGCCGACAACCAACAAAAACCACTCCTGMGATTTTCAGGAAGATTTAGTCATTTTCTAGCTGACCCCGACACAAGTCGCAGGCACCCTGCTGAAGCGCATTTATGTGTACAAGCTTTACAGGCAAAGTGCTTTCTTGTGGAAATAGCATCTAGACAAAGTACTGGAAAAGATACTCCTTTACCAATGATCCAAACAGACGCGGGAGTGTTTTTTCCCCTGCATGCCTGAAAAGAYCTTGTCAACAAAATTGCAACAGAAGATGCAAATGACAAGTCCGGGAAGAATGTTATCTGCCCTAAATGCTAAACCACAGCATGAACGTCGCTCTGTGCTAATGTGCACAGGCTAATGTGCACAAACACAGCAGACAGAACAAGAGGCTGAATTTTAAAATAAAGCAAAAAAAAAGACCTATGCCACATATCAACAACTCTCCAGTATCTGATATATGCAAATGTGAATATATTTTTTTGTGTGTAAGGGCCTCAAGATTCTGATAGATGTTTCATTTTTTCCTTCTTTTTCCAYGCCTTAAAAAATCCTTTGGTGCTTGCCAGTAACCTTCTGTACAGAGTTTTCTGTAAATCCCCTCTTGGGTTTTTCTTACTAATACAATCTCTTTTCTTTAAATTATACTGAATTATTTATTCACAAGTATTTTCTTTTATTTCTTCTTATAGAAGTGAGAGGAGRGTAAAGTGAAAAAATCTGGGCTGATTGTTCCAAGCACCTTCAGATGTTCAGGGGTATTCTCCAATCTCAGGTACCTAAGTCCTTAGGTCCTTAAGACATTAATTGGATCATAGAGTTGTATATATATTGTTTGGTTGTTTTTTTTGTTGTTTTTTTTTTTTTTTTTTAATTTTCATTTAGCTTAAGCATGTCTCAGGTACATTTAAGCATAGAAAACAACAAACTGATTTCTAAAAACAAACACAGGACTGTGTAATAATATTTTTATGTTTCTTGGTATTTGACTAGGATTTAAGTATACATGAAAATTAAAATGAATTTGTAATGGCATAGTTTTACTATTACAAAGTCTAAAACAAATCTACTCTTAAAGGTTTTAAAGWCAAAAAGGCAATTATGACTACCTGCAAATGTGTTTTCAAGTGAGATCAATGAATTTTTACAAATGCTTTGGTGTAAAAAAACCCCATGTTTCAGTTATTTAATTCCTCCTACATAACTAACCTAAAATTCTTCGAAACTTATTGCTAAAATGCATAACAATAAATTCTGGCAGTAACTCTTGATTTAAAGAAAAAAAATATGGCAATGCTCTCACAGTGGAGAAAATATTTTGACAACATTGTAGTTCAAATTGCTGCATGTGAAACTTAGATCAGTTTTATCTGTATTTTCATTCATGGTGCTTGTCCCAGTTGTACCAGACTGATGTGATAATATGAGGTTTATTCAGAACTTCACTGAGCAGCCAAAATTGTACACCATATACTCACACATAACAAAAACCCTACTGCAGGAACTCACAGACCTTTGCATAGAGTTCAGGTTACTCCATTTTTGAAAAAGAAATATTAATGYACTTCTGAATTGCAGGTGTAGATGTGGTAGGCAGCACTTAAAAATTTGTGCTAAGGGAGTCTACAAAGTAATCATTGCTACATCCACAGTAAATGTAAAGTTACATAAGACTGAATCCATCTTTTGCAGTTTTACTCAAGCATAAGAAGTGAAGGTGTGYGAACTGTTCAGAAAGCTTCTTTCTTCTAGTGCTCAAGGGAAATTCAGCCCTGAGCACCTAAAAACTTGGCTACCACAAGATAATTCAAGCCATTTCTACACCATTTCCAGCAGGACTACCTCGATTAAAGAAATATATATATTGCCATAAAGTAAAGCTATAAATCATATATACAAAATTGTAACATACTTATTTATACACTATGTACATAAAAGACAAAATACTAAAAAGGCCAAATTCAGTTTTCATTTCCATCACTCTATACCTGTATTAGCAGTGTCCATCGCCTTAAAACCATTAGCCTTTTGTCACATAGAAAGCTACCTAGTTTACCCCASACTACACCAATGCTATTCCAGCTTTCCCAAATGCCAGTTGGAATCTAAAATAAAGAAAGAAGCTTTAATCTATATCTTTCAGAGGTATTTGAAGAATCTAGATAATTGCAGAATTAATCAGAAAACCCAAATGAAACAAAACAAATTTTAAAAAGCTACATAAAATATATWAAAAAATCAATGGTTACAACAAGGTTGGGGTATGTAAAGGATCTATAYATTCCATGACCAGACATAGTCTGTAGGTCACCTATACACAAAATTTTGAGTAAAGTCATCGTACCAGATTACTAAAATGTCTATCCCAAATATCCCTAGTCCTGTATTTTAAAGCAGTGGATGACCTTTTAGCCACCTTGCTGCACCCCAACCAGAACAATGCAGCACTACAAAGGCATCCTTTTGACTGTAACATTTATGTTAAACCAATATATTTGAAATAGCTTCCTATCAGAATGTGGGAAAAGCGTTTTTTTTTTTTTTTTTTCCGAAAAGAATTTTAACACCACTGAACTTACCCTGAACCTTCTGTAAGCTGTTTCATATTTTAAAAATTAGTAAAGAAAATATTTCCCACAAATAAATTACTGTCAACACTTTTTTTAAAGGTTGTCACTGCGTGTGTGAGACAAAAGCACTTGAATATGGGATGCATATGTGCAGCTAATTGCCAGACAGCATGGTAAGATGGATTCAAAAGATAATGCAATTTCATCCACTGTAATTGAACCATTGTATCAGAGAGGATGGCACGCACCTCTGGATGAACTTGGATTAACACATGGCTCAAATCCACATGCCCCACTCTCATCCTAATTTGATAGGAACTGCTRCACAAAACAAAACTGAATATTGTACAATATACGATGTGAACTGTGTTTGACCCAGTACTGTTGTGGGAAGATCTCACTAATTTTCTTTTTAAAATATTAAGTAGGCATGACAAAATGGAGCAAACAGATTTAGCTGATATTGTACCAGCACAAATAGCTGTAACTGGATTACAGCAATGTTGGACATACACCAAAAGTAAATGCTGAGAATAGTTTGCTGCAGGCAAAAATGTGCATATGGGAAAGAAAAAGTGCATATGGGAAAGAAAAATTATTAATAGAGTTTTGAAAGGGAAGCTAGAATCATGGGCAAAGATGATTTAGATGTAGTAACAGATTTTTCCCTCCAACCAAGAATGCAATGTTATGCAACCATAAAAAAATGCAGAATAAAAGAAGAATAAAAGGAGTAACAAATGTGGACTGGACCAATTTATTAGAGATCCTAACTTTCTATTTATTAGAAGAATTTATTTATTAGAAGAAAAATAATATGAACAATTACTAACATAATAGGAAAACTACTGAAATAAGTCAAAGGCAATTTCTTAGCAAGTTTTTTGTTTGGTTGGTTGATAGCTGAAATGCAATTTTGTATAGAAATAATATTCTCAGTGGTGACATGGGCTAGAAGGAATGATTGTGATTAGTCAAAGATTAGGCCAGGAGCCAACTGATCTGGCAGAACTTCTTGTTATCATAGGGTGCCTAGGAAATCTTGGACAAATAATTTGATTTCCGTAACTATACATATGTAAAATGGAAAAAAAAAAAAACACCACTTCATTTAATGAAACCAGAGCATAATGGTTGGGGAAAACCACATCTGAAATAAAACAACTAAGCTTCTATTCAAGGTCTGTCTACTCATCTCCTATTCTAGGTGTCCAAGGCAAAAAGCACGCAGGACTACAACACCAAAAATAAAGCAGTAGAAGAAGRAAAATACAATAAAAGATAGTTGCTTAAAAAGATAATGGTTAAGGAAATTTCATCCAAAATCTATTCATGATTTTCAAGTGTAATATTTTGCTTACTTAAAAAACAACAACAAAAAAAAATCATCATCCCCATATCCTTTAAACAAGAGGATGGGTCTCAGAGGTTTTGCACAAAACTACCAGCAGAGCACTGAGACACAGCTGCCTGCACAACAAATCTGTCTGCATGATCAAGGGCATGCTCTTTTCATTTTTATCAGAGGCTAGAAAAGCTTAAGGATCTACAAATGCAAACATACCYATTTTCAGTGTTAGCTGCATGTCCTAGGGTTAACATAAGGACAAACATTTAAAAATCAAGATCCAATGAAAGAGAAAAATGACAAGGGTTTGGAAGGGAACTATATCAAGAGAAGAAAACAACCCTCAGCTGGGAATATTAAGTCAAAGTCAATCACGTCAAAGCTGGTGGAGAAGAGCGCAGCAGGTTTACCAATTTCACATCCAAGTGAATCAAAGAATCATAAAATTTCAGTGGAGTGAAACACAAGAGCATTTCCATGCTAATACAGAAACTTCCCTTACTGGACCTTCTATTTTCAGGTAAAGGTGTTGTGTTGGATTCAGCTGGAATAGAGGTAATTTCCTTCACAGTGGCTGRAATGGGGCTGTGTTTTGGATTTGTGCTGAACACAGGGCTCATAATTTAGAGACATTTATGTTATTGCTGAGCAGGGCTTACACAGAGCCAAAGTCTTTTCTCCTCCTCATACTGCCACAATGGCAAGGGTGCTGGGGGTGCACCTATTTACAACAGATGATTTTTGATTTAGAGAAAGAAATTCAACTAACTTTGGTCTCCACTCTGATAGCAACATAAAGAGAAAAGTATACTATAAATACCCAGCATATACACATGGAGCGAGTTAATCAGGAGTTTCATTACAGTCACATTGCATAAAGATACACACAGCATGATTTGTAGAAAGAAAGAGGACAATATAACCAAGCTAGAATTTTTATCCAATGCTGGCTATCCATGTAGAAAATAAAAATGCCAATTATCKTGCTCGGACAATTTTTTTTAGATGTAGTGCCTATAACAATATAATTTTTCTAATTGATTACTTCCCATTAAAGTTATTTTGTAAGAAATTAAATTTMTGAGCAGACAACGAGAAATTGTTTCTTCTCTATGAAGCTATTTGTGTTGTGCTCTTAATATATCTTTGAAGAGTTTGACACAGTTCTGTCACTGACTTATTATGGACCAGTTATAATCTCCCACTGCYGATGAATGGAAAGCAGAAAGATGTGATCACACATCACAGCCAAAAAAAGACAAGGTTTAGAGCATACATTATCAAGAATTCAAATTACTAAGCTCCCTCTTCAGCCTTTGGAAAGCAAGACTCCTTTGAAAAGACTAACATGAACTTCAGAATAAAAGCAAAACCATTTGACTGGAACATAACTGATCCAGTATTAAAAGAATAACGAAAATCTGTCTGGTTTCTCTAAAGTCCATACATGGCCACCATTGAGATTTCATTTCAGTTGAAAACAGTGTCTAAAAATATTTCCCAAACAGAAATATCCTAACATGTTTTTATAAAGGAATTACATGCAGGTCAATGTGCTGTGTATTTAAATGACAAGGACAGTCCCTAAATCAAGAAAAGATGATTCAGAAGCAAGATGAATCCTTGATGGCTCTATAATGAAAAGAACTTTACCCATAAACACAGTCTTCATTACTTGGAACAGTAAAACCAACTTAACAGCATTATTTGGAACATCTATAACATTATATCTTATCTGCACCAATGGACCTCAAAGGCTGGACCCACTGCTCTTTGCTTTGATGCAGAAGTTGACCACAACTGAGTGGTCAGGAGTGTGACCTGCCAGTCAATTCCTCATCCAGAAAGTCAAATCCATGTCTCTCCAGTGTAGAGACAAGGTTACAGGATATTAGGACGTAGGGTATAAGACAAGGTTGATTTCATAGAACTACAATCTACATTCCTAAAGGAGATGTAAGAACAAATCAAAGCACAGTTGAGCAGTCATATACTGAAAATGTGTATTGCAAGGCTTTTGTTTTGCCTTGCATCATTTATTAAAACAAATTCCACTGTTTTGCTACAAAAMGCTGCTCTTTGGTCAAATAGCTCTTGCTCTGAGAAAACATTTGCCTGAGTTACTTTCAACTTCCATCTTCTTTTTTTGGTGCATTTATTTCTATTCTCTAATTTTATTTAAAATCATTCTTCATCCCTCTCAGTAATCATTAATTTCAAATGAAAGGTTCCCAGGGTTTGTTAGTCTTTTTGTTCAGTCTATTAACCAGCCCCTCATAAGTCAGCTCCATTCCACAAGCATTCCACTGCTTTCTTTCAACTTTATCCAGTCTAAAGAGGTTTAGGTCTTTGCAGGTTTGTGTGATAGCAACCTGTTAGTGGCAGATTAGTAAACAGAAGACCATGACAAAAACAAAACAAGAACAAACAAACAAAAGGAACAGCCCCTGGAATATTGATAATACAAGTTAATAAAAACAGACCACGCACCTGGGGACTCTTTGCAAGACCATTCTTGACAAACTATATTAATTTCATTAATGTCTTGGAGTATGTCAGGATTAATTTAAGAGAACCTTTGTACAATTTGGGTTTTTTCAGCATCATTTGTTACACCTTAAAACTCAATCTCTTTATCATTCAGTTAAGAATATGGCTTTGATGCCATACTACGCCATAGAATTTCTTAACCTCTTTTGATATGTTAGACTTGGTATTCAGCTTCCTTTAACTGATATTACACTACATCATTCCTAAGCAAATTACAGCCATATCCCATGGCTTTCCTTCTCTGTACCAAGTTTCTTAGACGTATGATGCACCAATATCTTCATTTATTCAAAGGATTCCATTTTATCCATATAAATCATTCATAGGCACATATTACTTGAATTACATAAATTGAATAATATTACCTGTCTCAAAAGAAATGGAAAAAAATATTGCAAACAATCGAGTAAAAAAATAAATGTTTCTCTGAAGYGCATTGTGAATTCATGGAATTTGGTCACTGTAGATAAAACAAAACTTAAATTGGCAGCCTTTTGGAAGTTATGGTAAAAATTCTTCTATAATGTATATATAAACATAGCTCAGGAAATAAAAATAAATAAGTAAATAAAAATTGATTAGATGGTACCAAGATAAATAAACAGTGCCATTGGTAGATAACTCTGGACAGAAGAGTGGACAAAGCTTTTCCTAAATTTTTCTCTCACTACCACCAAATGCAGTGCATGAGTCCTTCTYAAAAATAAAACTTTACACAAATGTGAAGTGTATTTTTAACCAGTTCATGATGACACGTTCATCTACCATTTCAATCAGATATAATTTTGCTCCCTTATGACTAATGACTGATTAGCAAATTGCTTTTATGCCAAAATAACTGTTTCTAAATATGTTCTTAAATAGATATAATGATTGCAAAAAAATTACAACAGGAAAAAAAAGCATATATCAACAACTGTGTTCCAGATTACTTTCAGCTCACGAATATACTGACTTGTGAAGCCAATACAGAAAGTTTTAGAGGAAGAGTTCAATGAAAATTTATCATCAGGAAGAAATAAGGAACTTATTAATAAGTTATTAATAAGCATATATTTAGTGCTTCTCAGAAAGTATTTTGGAATCATGAAACTGAGCATATAGTGTTACAAAGATAAGTAACAGCTGTTCTCTASAAAGAGAGCCACTGGAGTGCTACTGAAATTAAAATTGAAGATGGACATAAAAGGTAACAAGAAAGATTTYCATAGATACACCAGCAACACAAGGAGGATGAAGAGAAATGTGGGGACACGGTGACAAAGACATGGRCGAGTCTTTTATGTGATTTTGCTTTCTCAATGTATATAGGCAAAATCTAYTCTCCAGCCCCCCTAGATCCTACAATGACCAGAGTCCAGGGCTGGAATGCTACTCACAACACAAGAATACAAAACTAGAGACCACTTAAGTAAATTGGATGCACAAAAGTCCATGAACTGGATGGGAGGCATCCAAAAGGGCTTAGGAAGCTTGCCAACACTGTAGAGAGACCTCTCTAATTGTTGAAAGGCTGTAGTGTCAGGAGGAGCCTTGGTAACAGAAAAATAYAAATATTGCATCCATCTTCAAGAAGGGTAAGGGGAGGATCCGCATATATCTGGGGAAGGTTACAGAACAAATTAAAACAGAAAGGTCACAGGACACAAATTGGAGGGAGCCGCTGATCTACTGATCTGTCATTCACAGGAATCTTGACAGATTGGAGAGGTACACTTGAAGAACCTTCATGGAGTTCAAGGAAGGAAATGTGAAGTTTGGCACCTTGGGAGAATAGTCCCATGCAACACAGCTGTTTGGGGACTGACTGGCAGGAAGCAGACTGGCAGAGAAGGAGCTGAGGGCCTGRTGGACAAGTTGAACAGGAATCAGCAGTGTGCCCTTACAGCAATTAAGGTAAACCATACAGTAGTTGGCATTAGTAGGAGTATAGAAAGGACATCAAGAAAAAGTGATTCTTCACTTTTCTGAATATTATGAAAATATCTCTGAAGCACTGTGTCCATTTTGGACTACCCAGAAGAGAAGAGATGAACAAACTACAGTGAGTCAAGTGAAGAGGGTCTGTGGGCTGGAGCATCTGATGTCATTTGGGCCAGAAAAGGTGCTAAGGGGCAAATCCAGCTGATCCTCTTCTTAAATGGATGGTTACAGAGAAGCCAAACTTCAGAACAAAAGGCAAGAGTAAATTAACACAAGCTGTAGAAATGGAAATGTGATTAGATGCCAGAGAAAAAAATACCATGAATGTGATCAAGAACAGAAACAGGTTTCTCTACTTACTAAAACCACTAGTACTTAGTYAAGTGCTACAAATGCTTCCTTTGCTTGACAAACTCCCCTAGTGTAGGGCACATCTTTTGATGTTTGACTGGTCAGTCAGTCTTTGGTGTCTGTTTGAAACACCCAGCAAGTATAAAACATGTGAGAAAATTACCTTAATATAAATGGAGCCAATTGCTTGGTAGAAGGGAAAATTGTTTCATATTTCCAAAACTAACTAGAGTCAACTCAGCCTTGTTTATCTGTTTCCTCCCAACTGTTTTTTAAATAATCCTAACTGCAGACCTTGACAGGTGAAGACCAACGATTTTAGTCTGGAAAAGTCATACTATGTATCTGCCAAAAAGCTGAAAGAATGGGACAAAACTGAAGAAATTATAAAAAAAAGATCCAAAATAAATCGGCCTCATATTCATTATCCTAGGACATCCAACATGGCAAAAGAGAATGCCAAATTACATTAAATACTAATGGTCCGTTCTCTTTCAGATAAGAATACATTTGTCGTCAACAACTTGGCAGCTGTTAGTAGATTGTCATGGGATTAGGTGTTTGAAGTTTGTAAAGTATTTGTTTGATAGAGTGAAAGGTTTAATTGCAAGTTTTCTAAATCCTTTATTCTTTGCAGAGAGGTTTGCAGGACAATGCACCTATAACCAAAAATTCACAACCAACAGGAGTGCTGGGACCCTGAGAGTGCTGTGAGGCTGATTGTCCCTGTGCACCTGCCCCACRTGCTCCCCTGGACCCCACTTCAGCCCAGTTCAGGACCACCAGTCCCAGCTCCAGAACTGCCCTGCAGTGTGAGATCTCCAGTTCCACTACAGTTGTGCTCTGCCCACTCATGGTCATGGCTCACAAATTTAAGGCGTCAGGAAATCAAATGTACCAACACAGTTTCCTGGAGGATTGCTGTCAAGGAAACTTCTCTGTCTGACCATACAAGACCAATTCAGACCATCACACGCCCACCTCCTGAGCTAAACCTTAGCCACAACACACCCCTACACCCACACAGCCACACCAGGTATCCTTACCGCTTCCCAGGTTTCCCAGAGCAGTGTCTCAGGTCTCCAGACCCTTAAAATAAGTTCATCTTGCTGCAGTAAATAAACAACAAAATAACAGCCTAAGCTGAGGCCTCCAACAAAGGACTCTGAAGAAAGTAGCTGCTGGGTTTTTACCCCCTCACAGTCTAAATGCCAGAAAATCTGGAGTCATTGGCTCCTGCTGTGCTCGGTCACCTGCATGGGCTACAGGTGACCTTTGTTATACCAAGGCTCGGCTGTTCACAGTCTCTTGGCTTGGGTTCCCACCCCCAGAGCTCCACCAGAAGCTCCTTTAGAAGCTCCACAGATACTCCCTGCACTGGATGTGTTCCTCAACACCGCTCCTGTGTGTTCTGTGATATTAGAGGGCACACATGCATATTTGTGAGTTATAAACTTCTTGTTACAAGCTGAATGTAACCGTGTAGGTTTAGAAAGTATTCAGAAATTTTTATCTCCTCACAGCAAAATAATTCATGAAACTTTTACAGGCATAAAATCATTTATGTTATAGCTGGAATTTTGGTAGCAAAATTCAAAAACCAATTATCTACATAAAGCCATGCAAATAACTTCTCTATTGGATGTCTTCTATGACCTTCAGTTATCTTCATTATTTTTCTAAGACATTTGAGATTCAATTTTCTTTGGACAGAAGTCCTTTGTAAAGATATGCCAGCAGTGTTTTGCCAATATATGTATGTATTTGCCGTCCAAAAGTAATCTACACGCCCAATTAAAACAGAAGTTCATACTAAATCAATATTAGAAGTTAATATTTTGCCCTTACTGAAATAGGCTGTCTTCTGCTTTAACTAACACAAAATACACACCATGAATCAGATTGTATTTGATTTACCTGTTCRAAAAGGAAAGTAAAATAAAGGCTATATTTACAAAACTACTGGAAGTAGGATGTAATTTTCCACATTGCAATGCTCACCCAAGGTAAGGTGTCCATGGAGTCTAAAAGACAATCTGGAGCTTGCTCTGGATGTGACTCTACAGATTCACAAGACCAGCAGATCTTGACCTAAAAATAAGCCTGTCCACTCTTCAGAGAATCTTGGCCCAGTATCCTGACCAAGTCATCCATCAAAAACAGACAATCCTGGTCAACAGTGATGAGACCCTCCGTGCTGGGATGCCTGTCCTCAAAGAGAAATGGATATAGCACAGCCAAAGAAAAGTCTTACCATAAGTAAGAAAAGGCTGAGTGTAAGTGCAGGATGTCTTGCCTAAGCTCATCTTAGCTGATTTTAGCTCAGTTAGTAATGATAGCAATAGCCTAGCAATCAGGTGCTTGTTCCCTGAGCCCGATCTGGATTCATTTTGGCTGATAATAATCCATTATGGATGGAACTGCTTGCAACTCTAACTTAAATGAGTCTTGGAAGAGAGCAGATAAATACCAGAGCTCTGAGGCTATAAACATTAATCCTAAAAATATACAAATAAATAAATAATTCAACTAATATTTGATGCTCCTGATCATTTCTAAACTAAAACTGAAARCACTTGACATTCTCAAGCATACACMTATCAGAATCTGAGTCCTACCCWTATCACTTTGCTAAAAGGTAGACTAAAAATTGTTTCATGTTCTTCTGAGCATCAAAACACAGACAAATAAATACTGCAAGATACATTTTTGCTTTGACAGAAAAAGGGGGAAAAAKAACAAAATAAACCCCTAGTAATCATTATGTTGATTCATCATTATAGACCTCWTTTAAGTGCCACCACACAACATGTGGGATGTACTGCACTTCTTTATGTACAACATATAACATCAATAAATTCCATGACATTTACTTTGAGCTTCACCTYCAAACAGAAGTGACCAACCTGACTCTTCATCACTATGTAATGAGAAATGGTTGGGCACACATCTTTGTTTCCCATGTGGCTRTGTGGAGAGGTGACTGGCAGTCGACAGATGGGATGTGCTGCTGTCTGMTTTTGTTGAACCTCTCCCTGTGAGATGAACTGAACCACCCCCAGAACCTTTCCGAGATTAAAAATCATTCAGCAAAATCTACTGAAACTATTAAGTGGTTCAAGGGCAGTCAAAAATACATTTTCTGGTAGCCTGTCTAGTAACCAATCAAACAAAAGAGCCCCAGTTGAGCTGCCATGCTTTTGTGTTTACTCRTGTCAGCAATCCAGGGACAGTGGGCATGTTTTCATGTAGACCCTGTTCATAGAATCATAGATTAGTTGGAGTTGAAAGGAGCCAGTGCTAAACAGAGGGGAAGAATCACCTCCCTCAACCTGCTGGATCAGCTCAGGGCAGCCTAGGGCACTCTTGGCCTCTTCTGCTGCAAGGGCAGKTTCGTGGTCAACTTGGTGCTCGCCAGGACCACCTGTTCCATCTCTGCAGCCAAATCATGAATGRCATTCACCACAATGCAATTCACTGAAATACTTCATGGCAGACCTCTGCTCTCAGTGTGGGTCCAGCATGGAAGTAAGAAATGGCTATATAGGTCTTGGCTGACTGCTTAGTGTATTCATCCATTGAGGGGAAAAAAACTGGGTGCCAGGGTAGCTTAAAACAAAATATTATTTTATAAATCTCATTTGCAATGTTCAGATCTCTTGCTTTGACTATCAAACAACTGGAAAACGGCAAAAATTAAACCTAMAAGGCTGGAGAACTTTGAAATTGATGTACATCTGGACATATGAAAGAATTTTGATAGCAGGACCTTAACAGCCAGTTCCAGTCAACACAAAAGGGATTAGAGAGAGAACCTTGCTACTCAAGTGATCTAGAGGGCTCAGCATATACCAATGGGCTCAAAACAGCAAAAAGAAGAATAAAAAGCACATGGTTTTGTCTGGGACTGTGACATTTTAATTGAACTAATCTGTAAGACAAATGCTCACCACAGTCACCAGGTAGCTGACACTGCCAATGTGGCAATTATTTTCAATTACCTTTTTTTTTCCCTCACAAAAGCTATCAATTCACCTGTAAAATATAAACATTTTATAACATTCAAAAGGCAACAATTCAGACCCAATTAAGTTTCAATCCTGAAAAGTAATTCATTTCATCTCATAGTTTAATTCTAGAAACTTGGTGGTACCTTACAGCCCACTTAGTCAGTTTATAATACGCAAAATCCATTCATTCAGGAAAGGTCTCTATTTGCTCTGACTTTAACCCTAYCTCACAAATGGCTGAGTGACACAATGACCAGAATAAAACACAGTCACCAGAACAAAACACAATCACCGGAACAAAAGTGGACATTGAACAAGGCAGTGGTCTATACCTTATCATGTGTGCACTGCACTGGGTAAAACTGATGAGAAGAAACGGAGAATTAAAGTTCCGTCTCCCTCCCCATATGCAAATAAACACCATATTTAAACAGTCAAAAGCAGTTCAAAATCTGGTTCTTAGTGTTTCCATCTTTATTACAGCCACATTTCTTCTTCTAGAGGCAGATCCCATCAGATTCCAAATGATTCTGATTATGGTAATTTTCATATTTTACAAGACCTTTTGCAATTCTGTAGTTATTGATGTTAACTACAAAAAGAATAATCCCCAATTTCTCCAGTAATGAGCCAYGATTATCTCCCCAGACCCTGAGGGTGACTTTGAAAAGAATGTTAGTTATCTCTAATGGAGATGTGTAAACAGATGTTACATTTGTCATCTGATTAAGCTTTTCAGAATGATTGTTAAAGTCACTTACCCATATGGAACATRATATGTACCTACTGTTTAACTGGGCAAAGCATATTCCTCAGTCTGAAGAAAATACATGATTCGTGATACCYTAGGAACAACGAGGAATATGATTTTTTTTTCTATTCTCCTTTGAATGAATCTGTTTTCAAGACCCCTGTGTCATCTGCAGCACAACAGAGTGCATACAGACAACCAAGATCTTATGGATATAATAAGTTACTTATTCCTGTGACTCCAGGCTTTGACCAGCTCTGCTGCCAAAGTGCCTAAGTGTTTCTATGTTTCACTARGGAAGCCATTTAAAATAATGTTATCACCTGTGGTCACGGCATATGCCTGGTTTTCTCACTATTGAAATTGAAATTCGGTCTAATTTGAAACAAGGTCAAAAAACCCACCAAAAAATGCATCTGATGTCAGCATGAATTTTCTTATACACTTAGTCTTCTTTATAAGGCTGAGCAAACCCTGAATAYCAAGCATGAATAAATCAAGCATCCAGCATTAGTGTGAAAGTGAATTTAGGTTTTTGGTTTGATATTTTTGTTTGTTTGTTGGTCTTTTCTTATTTCCCTGTGCTCCAATTTGCCCTAGAGTTTGTTATGTGAGCGATTACGTTTCTCCGCTCCCCTCCTCATTCCCAGCTGCACTTTCCTTATCCTGTCTTTCACAGAACCCATCAAGACAGATGGATTCATATAACCAGTAATGCCCAGTTTCAAAGCTACTCAGACTCAAAATATGGCTGTGTTAACACAGTGCTGTTCCCAAACTAATACAGTCTGTTTCTTAGTCAGGCTTATTATACTGGGGCATGGAACAGAAAGACTCTGTGCTTTCAGTTCCAATAAACATACACATCCAAGGATGGAGTGACTTGTTATGGCAAAAGGCTGACTTCATCTTGAAGCTAATCATGCATAATCCCTGGGAAAATAATACCCATGCACGTTGGTTAGCAGCAGGAGCAGTAGGAACATTCAGTATGTGCAAGAAAAATTAGCTCTTTGAAGACTTAATAATTATCTCTAGCAAATATATGGAGAGCCTTTGTGAATTCTGGATTGTAGCTCAGCCAAATTTGTTTGCATTTTCAAAAGCACCACCATTAATGAAAAGAATCTGGCTYTTCTAGAAGTGCTGGAATGTCAGGAATACAGAAATATCAGTCCATAAATGACTAAATTACTATGGATAAAAATGGTCAGATCGGTTAGCCTGAGGCAGACAGAGAACATGGAAAATTTTAGTTTAACATTTAAAATTTTCTGAAGTTGCGGACTGAGAAATATTTGTACAGATAGAATAAAGCCATTCTAATAGTAATAGTTGTTATCAGTTCTGCCCACCKTTTCTGGTTGTGGCTGGAGTAGAGTTAATTTTCTTCACAGTAGCTGGTGCAGGGCTGTATTTTGGATTTCTCCTGGAAGCAGTGGTGATAACACAGGGATGGTTTTGTTATTGSTGAGCAGCCCTCACACAGAGCCGAGGCCTTTTCTGCTCCTCACCCACCCCACCAGCGAGGGGGCTGGGGGTGCACAAGGAGCTGGGAGGGGACACAGCTGGGACARCTGACCCTGACTGACCACGGGGATATGCCRCACCACAGGGTGTCATGCTCAGCAGATAAAGCCAGAGGAGTAAAAGGAAGTGGGGGACATTGGAGTGATGATGCTTTTCTTCCCAAGTTCCCATTATGTGTGATGCAGCCCTGCTGTCCTGGGGATGGCTGAACACCTGCCTGCCCATGGGAAAGGGGTGTATGAATTCCTTGTTTTGTTCTGCTTGCACAAGCAGTGTTTACCTGCTAAACCATCTTTATTCTAACCCACAAGCTTTCTGRCTTTGGCCCTTCCAAATCTCTCCCTGATCCCACTGAGGGKAGTGAGTGAGTGGTTGGGTGGGGCTGAGCTGCTTTCTGGGGTTAAACCACAACAATGCCACACTCMGCTGTGATAGCTATGATGTAAAAATTATAATTACTTTCTCCAGTTAAGCAGCTTTGTTTTTTACTAAGTCTAYAATTTATCTCAACCAGACTTTTTCCTTGATATATACTTAAACATTTCCTATACAAACTTTTTTTCTTTTAATTGTAGCATGAGCAATAACAAAAAGAAATGTGGACTCTTTTCTACATTCACTTAATTCAATATCCCCAACAGTGCTGCATGAGGTACAGATTCCTTTGTCCTCCTTGGAGCTGCTCCAACTGGCTTTGCTCTCTTCCACCTTCATCTTTCCCTTCTTCACTTTTCACCTCTGTTTGTTTCAGCCTCTAGTACTCAAGCTTCTGAATATACTTCCATTCCCTTGTCTGAGACTTTGTGACAAATTTTATTGTCTTTTTACTATTTTAAATATTTCTAATATAAGAGAAAGGAACTTCCCAAGCCTCCTTCTCCTTTAGATATTTTAGATACCAAGAAACACATTTTCAGACATTCACCAAGAGATTCCCTAATGAAAACTAAATTAGCAGTTCTGTTACAGAATGCATCCACCTGAGAGTTGATAAACATAGTAAAAAGAAGATATGGTAGCCAAGACACTTCAAAGTACAGCTTGAATGGTGTTGTAAAGGGGAAACCAGCTGTCAGTGCATCTATGAGTGGATGTAGCAAATTAATTTTAATTAATTTTTGTACTTCATTAAAGAAACCAGGATTTGAAATTGAATGGACCTTGGATTTTACTTCTCATCCCTGTCCTGTGACAGTCCAAAATATCTTAATGACAGTACTGACCAAATTGGCACAGAATTTCATTTATTATACTCTTGTTGAAATTAAAAATAATGAGATGAAGTGCATAATAATTGAAATAGCAAATTAAGAAACACGGTTTGAATGTAAAMCTCATTACTCCTTTTACAGCCTTTAAAATATGACTTTTTTTGAAGGATACCTTCAAACAAAGGATGGTCACCATTAAGTACATATTATCAAATACTCTTGGAATCACACAATCCTATAATGCTTTGGGATGGAAGGGACTAGATCATCTAGTTCCAACCCCTCTGCCATGGGCAAGGAACCKTCCACTGGACCAGGTTGCTCACAGGCCCTGGTTGCTCAATCCAGCCYTGAACACTTCCAGGAATGTGGCATCAACTGGTTCTCTTTGCAAACTTCCAGTGCCTCACCACCCTGATAACGAAGGATGTCCTCCTAATTTCTAATCCAAGTCTACCTTCTTGCTGTTTAAAGCCATTACCCCTCGTCTTATCAGAACAGGCCCTGCCAAAAAGTTTGTTCCCACCTGTCTTACAGTCTCCTTTTTGAYACTGGAAGATGCTATAAGGTCTCCCTGTAGCCTTCTCTTTGCCACTGTGAAAAATTTCAGCTGTCTTAGACTGCCCTTGTTGGAGGGGTGTTTCAGCTCTCTGAACATCTTTCATGGCTTTCTCCAGACTTTCTCCAACACATTCACATCCTTCTAAAGTGTGGGGTCCACACCTGGACACAGCACTCCAGGTGGGGTCTCGAGAGCAGAGCAGRGGTGCAGAGTCCCCTCCCTGGCCCTGCTGCCCACACTGCTTTGGATGCAGCCCAGGACACAGCTGGTTTTCTGGGCTGTGAGTGCACATTCCCAGATCATTTTAAGCTTCTCATCCACCAACACATGCAAACACTTTTCCCCAGCAGTTTCCTCGAATGGTAATGCCCTGCTGCGTTGTCCCTCCAACAAATATCAGGGTGATTGAAGTCCCAGATGAGGACCGCGGCCTGTGAATCTGAGACTGATGCACTGTCTCTCTGAGAGACACTCGCCTGCTTTGTCTTCCTGTTTGGGTGGCCTGTAGCAGACCCCTACTATGATRTCACCTGTCCCTGCTCACCCTTTAATCCTGACCCATAAACTCATGGTCTCCTCCTCACCTGTCCCCAGGTGGACCTCTGTGCTCTCCAGCTGATCAGGGACATTGAGAAGAAGGGTGAGGACACAACTCAGTCTAAAACAAACAGATGAGCCCGTGTTACTGTAACTGCACTGCTTGACCGATGATAATTTTTTTCGCCCTACTGAATACTCTTAACGACAACATCAGATTTCATTTTGTTGTGCTGGTAGTACCAAAAGAAAACCATAAATAAGGGAAAATGGGTTTCCAAATAAAGAGCCATTTCATTTAGTGACTGTATTGAAGTCTCTGCAGTAATAGGTGTTAAGAGCTGAACTTCAACAAATTTAGAACAAAACAAGAGATGAAAGCCTGTGTTGTGCCTCAGAGATTTTCTGCATAGCTCAGGCATCATTAAAAGCAGTTACTGCTGAAATCCGAAGCACAATAATTGCCTGGCACTGCCTCCCTGCGTCGTTCTGCCCTGAGTGCCTTTGTGCATCCAGGTTAAACCCCGCTGCCAAKGGCAAACTGCAGAAGGGCGCTGGGAAGGTGGCATGACGTGGTTCTTGTACAGAGCCAAGCACTCTGCAGGAGCTACTTTGGGCAGTTTCCCAGTTCTTTGAGACACAATTAATGAGGCCAAGATGTAGCTTCAGTCAAACACCGCCTGYCTCACAGCAGGGCCCTTGCTACAGCAAAAATCTTCACAAGGCGCAGTGACATCTATGGACAGTGACCCTGCRTGCAGGAGCTGAAGCCCACGGGATGCTGAGTGCGTGATAACCTACTCAATGCACCAGTTCCTCCAGCAGCCCTGYTCCCTGCAAGATTCCTTATGCCAGCATTGGCAAGCATCCCCAACACCAAAATCCCCAGCAGCAAGAGAGAGACAGAGAGTGAGAGAGACAGAGAGGGAGAGGAGAGAAACAGCTGAATGGAATCCTGTCCCCCCCACAAGAGAAATGGAATTTTGTACAGGTAGAATCATGCAATTATAAAAGTAGCAGGTGTTATTTATCAGTTCAATGGGGATTTTTTTCATCAGTTATATGTTGTTTGAGGTTTTTTCCCCCCTTTTTTTAGAATTCTGAGGGTTACTTGTCAAGAGCTACAAAATAAAATTGGAAAATTTCATCAGCTGCACTTGTACAACACAAATTAGGTTCCTCCATGATATCAACCAAGCTTTTTACACAAAATAAATTTAAGAATGCTTTGAGGACCAGGCTTTTCAAATTAAGTGGGTTTTGTTCTTACTGTTAAATAGTTTCTACCTGATGCAAAAGTAATTTTGAAAATCTTTTGATCCCAGTCAATGACTTACAGCASATTATTAACATTTCAGTTTACACTAAGTGCATTTACATTTAAATTAACCTTATTTAAATGTAAMTTTGATTATTTTACTGCTAATATAGCAATTTTTAAATTCCTAATGAACWTTTTCTGACCAAATACACTTAAAAATCTAGCCTTGAAGTAGTACTCAAAATAATGAATACAACAAATCTGAATATATTTTGTGAAAGTTCTGATCAAATAGAATTATTAATTAAGAGCAGTTTCAAGTGATTGAAAATATAAACCATGACACTTTCCTAGATGGTTTTAGTAAATAACAGTATCTTTGCTATAAATTTATTTTAGAAGTGGTTTTAATGAGTCCCCTTTTTTCTCTCTCTTCTGAAGAGTCCTTTAGTGTTGCTCCTAAGTGTCAACAAAATATGTTAATATTTAAGGTTCATACTAGCCTATCAGCCTCCACAGTTTCAATGAATACACAGTATTTTTTCCATAACATTGAAAATACAACAATTTTATCTATCTAATTCCACAGAAAACTGCCTGCATATGCCAGCTTGTGTCCCCTTTGTTAATGTTCACTGATTCTACAGCCAATCAGCCACGACCAAAGCAGATACATTATTAAAATAAATTTATAAGTGATTGCATATTTGAAAAGGTCACTGTGTAGACTGGAGAGAACTACAAGAATCACACACTTTAAAAAAAATGATTAAAAGTTAAGCAAAATCAGCTTTTTGCTTTCAAAATAGTAACTTGGCCTTGGATTATGACTGCCCACTAAACCTGCTAGAGTAAGAGAAATAATTTCAAAAACATCTAAGAAATGTAGAGATACATATCACATTCTTGAACGTTTTCAAAATAGGTAGCTGGGTAATTACTGATTTGTTTCCTACATTTCCTCACTTGGCTTCAATGTTTTCTAAACTTTAGGACATTCGTTACTTGTTCCTTCACAGTCTTCAAGATTTAAGCCAGGAGTGAAGGTTTTTGGAAGTTAACTGTTGAGAGCATGTAGTTAAAAGAAAAAGGAGAGTATGCAAAAGAGCTAAATATAACTTGCATTTACATAGTATCTTCAGAAAAAAGGGCACATAGTAATTTAATATATATTAAATACAGCCCTTTAGGTTGGGGCAAGGAGGGGTGAAAAAAAGTTATTAAAATCTAAATAAATTAGAATAGATAATAATGACAATAAGTGGTCTAAACTCAGTGAAATAAATGGGATATGTAAAATGGCAGAGCAGTGACATCTTTTTGAAGATATCTTTTCAACATCAATCTCACAACAGTTTGTCTTTTTTTTTGTTTTCTGGGATTGTCTAGGGCCAATTGGACAAAATTGGAGATTCAAATTTGTAAGGAAAAAAATATGAATTAAAATAACATAGCTGTCATGCTGTCAGCAACTATAAAAATGCAACCATTGGAACAAGATGTCCAGAGGGGCTGTGCAGTCTCTATCCTTGGAGATTTCCAAGACCAGGTTGGACAAAGTCCAAAACAACTGTCTGTGAAATCAAAATTGACTCATCTTTGAGCAGGAGTATGGACTGGAGTCCTTCAGAGGAGGGCTCTAAAATCTCAGTGATTTGGCATATATGCTATGAACCCTAAAGAAYAATAGATGAGCTTGAAATCTTTATGTATTCATCTCTACCTTTCTATAGCTTGCTGCTTCTCATTTTGCTTGTTTTTTTTTTTTCTTTCTTCAATTTTTGTACTCATGGAGATATCTGTCCTTTTGCTTTTTTTCCAGTTTTTGAGAGCTGATCTGGATTAAAATTTCCTGAACTGCATCTCAAATATTTTCCAATATTTTCCAATTCTYTATCAATTAATTTCATACAATAACTTACATTTTGTACTTTTGAGCTTTTTGCAAAAACAAGTTTGCCTTTCTGTTGCCCAGCAGTTGTGTGACTCCCTTTTAAAATTTCAAGGCTGAAATCATGAGCACTGAAACAGAACATTTTTCCAAAAACTAAGTATCACACTGATGCATGTGTTGTGATGCATGRGTTTCAATTCAAAGCAGAGATTAAAGAGAAATTGCATTTGCCCATAAAGGCCAAATCCTGGTGCTGTTATTTCAGGATTGATATCTAAAGGATCACAACCTTCTTCTATTTAGCAATAATAAAGTGTTATCTGATTAGAAACATGTGCCAAAGAAATGTAGCTGAAGAAGTCACACAAAGGTGTCAAGTCATCAGACAGAGTCAAGGAACTTCAGTGCAAAGTTCTGGCWGAAACCAAGATAGAGTCAACTATTCTCTGACTTGGCCAGTGCTTTCAYAATAGTTTGAATGACTGGAAATATGCTTTTTCTTCATACAGGAGACAGAGTTCTGAGTTCTGAAAAGCATTTGTGTAGCTAAAGAGAAATCATTTCTTTATCCTCCTATTTTAGCCTTCTGATCTGACATAACAGGATCGTTGCCAGAAGCATGAATATATATAGATCTTCAATTCTCATTCAACATTTTGTGTGTGTACATATATCTACATACATATATTTCCATTAAATTTGTATGATTCTATGATCTATAGATCTAGCCATAAGACTAGAAACTTGCTGCATGGATGCTTGGAAGTATGAAATCCCTGTAACGCTTTTACCATAAACCTGCAGACAAATCCTTCCATCCATCTCCCATCCTCTTTTGCTTTTCAGTTACTTCTGTCTGTGCTCTCTGCAACACTYCTGCTGCAGATGGCATCACAGCAAAGGGAGCCCTCTCCTCTCCCCCCTGCTCCTGGAAACAGCAGGTCCTCTGCAGAAAGTGCTCTGGTGTGTTCTTTAACATGTGAATTAATCTGTCAGTTAACCCTTGCTCACACAAATGCTCCATGGCTTTCCATATTTGCTGCTGCTGGGGCTCCACTGCTCCAGAGACTTATTAGCTATAATTCCGTGTTTCTGTTGAAAGACATTTTCATTCTCCATGAAAGATTCTACTTCAAAGCTTTGCATAGGTAAGCTGCAAATATATGCAAAAAAATTAATCACGAGGAGGATAAAGATATTCTTAAAAATATGACCTAGGGCTGCAGAATAATAATTTGTTGCTTTGTTTTTGTTGTGATTTTTTTGTTACTTTTTTTCTGCCTTTTTTTTTGAAGGGTGTTAGTACTATGTTGCCTTTCTTCATAATCCAAGAAAAATCTGATTGTTGTTATATTTTTTGAACTAAAAAATAAGTATTTGATTGTCTGTATTGAACCAAGTAAAACAATGGGCCCAGTTAAGCTGCAACCTTCTGTTTATACACTGCTAAAAGCTTCCATCTGAAAGGCACAGTAGCCAGTGTGTTAATTGTTTTAATTACAAAATGCATGTAGAATACAAAAGCAGGAACTGACTTCACCATTGCAAAGAGGATTACATTTAGATGTGATGAACAATTATAGCAAATTGCAGCAAGGATGACATCATCTGGTTGAAAAATGGGATGAAGAGAAAAAAGAAATTCCCCAATTTCACCTCAATATATTTTCAGTGKCCTACAATGTTATTTCTCTAAAAAGAGTCCCCTTTCCCACTTCTTAACTAGGGCTTCTGTGCAAGTCATAATTTCAAAAGAAAGGGCACGTAAAATATTTCAACCCTTGCTTGTCCTCTATCAAACCAAGTGCAGTGATTACAGAAGCCACGAGATGGCACATGGTTTGTGCCCTGAATCTCACAGGATAAACAAAAGCTTGACTTAGAAATYAGAAGGATGAGTTACTACAGATTTATTAGTTTCATTGTCCTTTTAACAGCAAACATTTTCCACTTTATGAATGCAAAATGTAAGGTTTTAATTGTCACAACTATTGAAGTTTCAGGAAAAGAAATACAATTYAAGGGTATTAGTCCCATCTCCAGAAAGTACACACGTACCATGGCAGTGAAACATACTGCTTTTACCTAAAAGTCCACTGCAGTGTGCTCACAGACCTGTTTTGGTTAATATAATCTGACTACAGCAAACAAAACTGATTTGTAAGACTATGTCAATGAGCAAAACACTAACACAACATGCAAATCCCAGCGAATATAGCCTGTAACTTGCTTCCAATACCTCAAATTCTTTTATCAAAAGCATTCACCACCAAGGCAATATTTAGAAATCCTATACATCTTTATCATTCCTACAGTACTATTTTTGTCCATGAAAAYTGATGTTTTGTGAACCCCTTTCCTTCTCCAAGGAAATTACCTGAAATATGGTGAACAATGTGAGCAGCTCCATGGAAGCTCTACATGAGCAAAGACACTCATGTTGAGTCCCATGATTTCACCCCAAATCCYGCTCATATTTGAGATAAACCCAAATATTTGTATTCCACAAAGTTTCAGGGTTTCGGTGTTTGCTCTAGAGTTTTATTCTGTATTGGAAGGAAAGAGGCATCTCTTATCCAGCGGGGGTGGGGTGATGGACAGCAGGACAGTCTGCATTCTGCTTCAGTACATCTCTGTCATTGCTTTTGCTTTCCTTAGTAGGAACTCCTCCTTCAGCTTTTCTAAACACACTTTTTGGCATTATACAGCAGTTTGATATAATACTGATTCCAATTTCAGACCCTGCAAATTGTGTCCTGAAGAAGACAGATTTGAGAAACTTTGAAGTAAGTACCAGCCTTGCTTCTGCCATAGTTCACAAAAGACAGAATTTCCAGCAAGAAATTATTTTGGATTAATAGACATTGACTATTAAGTTCCAAATGTCTCTWCTGAGTATTTTACACGCTAATTTTACTTTTAATGTGAACAGGATAATTATGAAAAGTATCTATAAACTCCTTKCAAGTGAGCTAGCAAAGCAATACTCCAGCTTCCTTAATAAAACCTCTTTGAGCTGCAGTGTTTCTAGGTTTCAAATATTAAAACTACATTTTATGTGGTACTTATCTACCACRGTGACAGGATTCTAAAAGATGGTTTCCAATTCAATTCACAGTAGTCCCATCTACTGGTTATTGATATTCCTAAGCTTATATTTTATATATWAAATTATATCATGTTTTCTTTCCAGTCTGGAAATATTTCTCTGGTTTGGMTTTTATTAAACCTAATAATCTTATAAGCTAAATTTATCTTATACAAGTCAGGCTGCAATAATATACTASAGAAGAGATTCATGAAATGAAATGCTGTCCTCCAGCTCTATCCCTTTTGATCTCTTCAGTGGAACTCTTGCACCCAAAAAGGAGAGGGTTTTCTAGAATCAGTCCCTAAAGTCCACCAGCAACTTGTGTGTGACTGAGGGGTAAGGGACCATATGTATTTGGAAAATCACTCAGTGCATACTTTTCTCAGTTATGCAATGTCTCACTTCATTCTTAATGGTGTTAACAGGGGCCCATTGTAACACTGACTTATGTTCATTTAGTAYAAAAGCAGTCCAGAAATATCTATATGACTAATTGTCTCAATATAGTAGATTAAGACCAGTTATTAAGGGAATTGCAGACTGCAGAAGACAACTGCTTTATACGTRTGAAACAAAAGAAACATTATTTTACTGTCTCTTGCTCTTTGCCTTTGAAACTCACTAYTTTGGCACTTCAAAAAACAACACCAGAAGGCAAGATAAAGACGATGACAGCAGGGGAAGACTCAGGAAGAAGGGGAAGGAAGACCGTATTTCTTTGCTCAAGGGTTTGTTTTGGCCATGAAAGATTTATGCAGTATAACAATTATGGAGAGTTGTATTCCTTCCCTATCTAATTAGAGTAAAATTGCATTAAGAAATTGAATACGTTTTTTTTACTTCATTCAATTCCATTAAAAGGGACACTAGTGTTCAACAACCTGGCAGTAGCTAGAAGAAAATACCTACTACATTTGGCTGCATTCAAGCCCAACTCCCATGCAGCAGCATCAAAACAGCAAAGGCTTTTTGTACACAACTGGTGACACAACCAGATGCCTGCAATCTACATGCAAAGGAAAATCCCTAATTCCCTCTYTCTCTTAAAATTACATGCTGCAAAATATTTGTGACAGATAGTTGACACAAAATATGTGACACTCTCCTTGGGGAATAGTGACCCCTTAGGCGAGCTAAAGACGAGAAAAGTGAACACAAAATACGACACGTACACGGCACATGTGACCTTTAACTCCAAATTGCTGCTATCATGATAGCGTCTGTGAGAGAAGAAACTGGTTCATGGGTAAAAGGGTTCACCAGAGACCTAATTTAGTCAATGAAGGACTTGCAAGGGTTCTCAGACTTCAAAGAACTTCAAACATCAGATATTGAACGTGTGCAGCAAGAAAGGCTTATGGAGAAAGGTGAGAAGGGCTTCAGACTCATTCTGAAGCACAGTTAATATCAGGCTCATTTGACCGCCAATATGTTCACAATTTCTTTTGCTCRGAGGCAAAAAAAAAGAAAAAAAAAAGGGAAGATGACATCTAAAAGGCCTCAAGGCMGTGTTGGACAGGGCTTTSAGCAATCTGGCCTAGGGAAAAGTGTCCCTGCCCATGGCAGGGAGGATGGAACTAGATGATCTTTAAGGTGCCATCCAAACTAACTTGTTCTATCATTCTGTGATACTAAGGCTGTTTACAGGCTGAGTTGAGGTTAGTAAGATATTACAGTGCTGTTTCATGAGTCCCAGGTGCCAATCCAAGGCCACAAGGCATGACAAGCAGCAGAAAGKGGCCCTTCCAATTGTTGACCGGACGCATTTCTTCTCTAAGGCATGATGAGCCTGTTTATATCTCTTTATTTCCTTTTTCACCTGACATTTTCTCCATTTTTTCTTCCTGTTTTGCTTCTCTCAGGCTCTTCAAAATCTACTGCAAACTGAATATTATAAGTTTGAATAAAAACTTACTYAAACAGGAATAAATTTAATTTTCCATTCTAAGACATCATAACTCAGATATTTCCATCCTCAGGTATTATAACTGCTAAAAAAMCCCTTGTGTTTTAATCCCAGTAGGCAGCTAAACAGCACACAACTCACTCCATCCCAGTGGGATGAGGGAGGAATGGGAATTGGTTGAGATAAAGACAGTCAAATAGGTAAAGCAAAAATCTCACACAAGGAAAGCAAATGAAGGAATTGATTCCCCACTTCCCATGGCAGACAAGTGTTAAGTCATCCCCAAGAGAGCAGGGTGCAATGGTGACAAATGCCATAACTCCAAATGTCCCCACTTCCTTGTTCTTCCCCCACGTTTTACTGCTGAGCACAACAGTGTATGGAATGGAATAGGTTAGTTGGGATCAGCTGTCCTGGCTCTGTCCCCTCACAACTTCTTGTGCATCTACAGCCTGTTCTATGGCAGGGCACCTTGAGGAGCGGGAAATCTTCAATTCTGTGTGAGCATTGCCCAGCAG
>NW_026623266.1:697753-730832 GCF_030028575.1 Malurus melanocephalus
TCTCTCAGCCAAATGTAAAACCAGCAGCACTGACTGGACCATGTGGCCATCTACCCAGTATCCCATGTCCCAAAGCAGCCAGAAGAGGGCAAAGAAAAGTTCCCACCCAGTTTCAATTTGCTGGGTGTCCTGACCCCTACTTTAGGATCTTATCTCCTACTCTCCTGTATGCGCAGAAAGGAGAGTAGAGGAAGTTCATTAATACAATTCCTTAACTTGCAGTACCACAAACTTTGGGAATGGAGCCTTCCTCAAGCCTGAGCAGTATGGGAACACCCAGAATAGAACAGAATAATGTTCAGCTCTAAGGGACCTACAGGGATCTAGTCCAACTRATCTAGACCACTTCAGGGTTGACTAAAAGTTAAAGCAAATTATATTGTGTTGGTACTGAATACCAGGGAGAAGAGATGAGCAGCTCCCTCTTCACTCTGCTGTGGTGCAGCCTTCCAGTGCCACCGCCTGGCCCCTTAAGCTCATCCACACAGCAGAGCTGCTCCGAGTGTGCACCTCTGTCACTGTCCCTCTCCAGCAGAGACACTTGGATGGAGTGGCTTCCACTGGAGGATGTTAACCAAGGTCAGATGTTTTCGATTATGGCCACCTGAAAAAGTGGCCCCCATGATGTGCACGGTGCTCTCAAGACATCCTGTCTATTGCATCTCCCCAGCATTTGTTTCAAGGGGGAAAATCCCAAAAATCCCCCACACCCCTATTTCCTCTTGCCTCTCAAGGCTGTCCCATTGAAAGGGTAACTCCTGTCTGACGTTCTGTTTCTGTTCTCTTCATTTCTGGTCATRTTCAGCTTTGCTCTGCTTTTCCTAATAATTTCTAGGATCTGGGAAGAAGGATGCTGAGGTTTGGATTTTTGTTGGKTTTTTTTAGCTGAGGTTATCATATCTGGGAATGACCGTAACTAAGATTGCTGTCCTGGGTATCCAGAGCCCACTTTATTACAAGTGTTCATCAGTCTCCACCACCATATGCACAGATCTACAATCATTCATTCCAAATTTCATCAGCCATTTTATATCACAATCCTTTATGATCCCTTTGCAATTCATCATCCAGAGTTTCTTTGCTATATAATTCTGCACTTTATGATCACTTAATAAATATAATTCTTGACTATCCACCCCAAAATCAAATGAGGCAATATATGAGCCAAATGTATTTCGCTCTTCCCTCTCCCCAAGGATCAATCACTTACACAAAAGGTCAATACCAAGCTGCTACACAGATTTTGCAAATCACTTCATACATATCATAACATAAAAATAAACATCACCTTGGTAATACYGTAATGGCAAATCTATTTGTATTTAAGTATCTGTAGACTTTTCTATATAAAGCATGATAATATATTAGATCTATTTTAGATTTATACAAAGTTGCTTCCTTAAAAATTCTTCCTTCCACTACCACATAACAATGTTGAAAAGATTGCAAATTTACATATTTGTTCCAAGTAATATGTACTATGGAAAATTTTAAAAGCATTATGTTTCAGTTCTTGACATGGCAACTACATTTTAAATAGATCCTATTCTTTGTTTACTTTGGGGTGTTATTTTCATAGAGAGGCGCAAGAAAATTACTACAAAGCAGTTCATTCAAATTATTATTAGAAATATGAACAGTACAAGAATTCTTTTAAATAATCCCCTCTTAGAGCCTTCAGTGCATTTAAAAAGGGAACTTCTGTAAAGAATGGAACAGTGAATGATCATTATGACCCATTTCATATTATCACTCAAGCACTGCTGCCAGAACCATAATGTAATCTAGTCCTCATTAAAAAATGCTTTATGCTCTTTTGTACAGTTAAGTTTTGTGTTCTGAAGTTTAAAGGATTTCTGCTTGAAGGTTAACTTAGAACACGATGTCTTTATATGCATTAATTATAAATGTCCATCTACTAGTAACAGCATTGATGAGAATAAATTTGCTAAATCAGAGTAGTAACATAAGAGCAGAAACTAAGTTTGCTACACAAACACCCTGAAAACAGAAATAAATAGCATTGTATTATAATAGYCTCATTCACTGCTAGTCAGATGTATTCAAGAGATTATTACTGAAATTCTGCTAGCAGTGAAGTCAGCAGAAGATTTTGACCTTCACCAAGTTCTTACCAAGTCATAYTGAGATATCATTTTTATTGTACTTTTACCATTTCCAAACATGCATTTATTTCACACAGTTTAATTTGGGATTTCACACTGTGAAGTTGAAGCGTGGTGAAAACATTCACAATCTCACAAACATTATAGTGGCTGTCAACATTCTTCTTTAAAAATTGCTGTGTTTATTGCAAACATTTTTATTTTCAATTTGCTTTTAGTCAAATATGGAAAAGAAAAAATACAATGCAGAGGAAATAAGACTTCATTTGTAATCTTTGAAGTACAATACTACATAACAGTCACTGTCATGCACTACAGAATTTATATAGTCATATTGATACTCAAAATGAATGATCCCTTAGAACTCTCATCTGAGATGTTGCAATGACTTCCTGATTTTTAGCGAAACCTACTAAATTTTACATGCTGACACTTCAGAAGCCATCAGTGAGAACTGACTTCACCTTTTAAAGCATCATATTCTTGGCTGAGCATTAACAAATTTCTGAAAACATATTCATAACAAGTTTCMAAAAAATTATTGCAAATTAGGAACAATATATGACAGGCATATATAATGTTAATCTCTTAGACATAACCATATGCAATTGCCAATCATGTTTAATCATATTACTTACAGCAGCCAAGGYATTCTGCAAATGACACATTACCTGAAAACAATTCAATCTAGTTTTGTGCTTCTTCAGTAGACGCTCTTCCAACGTTTGTCTCCATTTAAAAATAGTAAGAAGAGATGGCCACTTCAGTTGGCTGGACTGGGTTTTCCCTTTCTGCCCATCCAAGGAACACCTTTTATGGTAATGTGGGCACAAAACCTCATGAGATGATGTTTTTACACTAGGTACACTTCCTCTGTGATTCATCAAGGCTGAGTTATTTACCAYCAGATAGTTCATTCTTAACCCCAGTCTTCTGATAACTGTTTTCTCACTTTAAAATAAATAAAAACTTAWAACACATTTAATTAGTTCCCCTTACACTTCTGTTTTCAAAGCCTCATGAAAGTATTTTTGTTTTCTGCTTACAGCAGTATTCTGTACCCTAAATTATAAATTTTGCCATATTTTATGGTACTTTATGCTATTAATTTTGCAACCTCAAACTGAGTTTACGTCATGCATATGACACAGAACTGGTTGTCATTTTTATCTGCCCTATCTCAGAGCCTCAGAGAGCATTCTAATCCATTATTAAAACTATTGTATGAGGCTATGTGGTAGCTGCTCTCTCTCTCACTTGTCAGTCCTGAACTGTTCCTCTTCTATTGCRCTGATGTTACTGCTTTCTATTTTAGAGTTGCCAAAAGCATATTCACAGCATCAGTGCACTGATGCAGCATAAAAAACAACTCCATTGACACATATCCAATGTAGCCAATAAAGATGTAGTAGCCTTACGAAAAGCTTGTGAAAAAAAAAATAAAAAGCTTCCTTAATATAGTTAGCAGAGCTACATAATTAAATGCCAGAGGGCGGTGAGTGCTGCTAGATGAACTGAACTGGTCCTTTTTTTTTTTTTTTAATCAATCGTGCAAGCCTGATCCCATGCAAGGACACACATATCTCTCCACACTGAACCAACAGTATGAAAATAATGCCTAAAGCAGAAGCTATAGCTACCAAAGTTGCAATTGCAAAAGATCTGTCTAACCTTTCCCTCCCACTCTGCACTCTCAAACACGCTGGAAATAGAAATTGCAGCCTCTGCCCTAATATTCTAGAAACCAAGCTGAGATACTTGTCTTTAATCTGGGGATGTTCTTCAAAGAATTGCAGAATGGTTTGAAATGGAATGGACCCTGGAGATGTCCAAGACCACCAAAAAAGCTGGAGAGGCACTTTTTACAAGGGTGTGTACTCGTAGCACAAGAGGTAATGATTTTACAYGGACAGAAGGCAGGTTTAGTTTAGATATAAAGAGGAAATTCTTCATTGTGAGGAATTGTGAGGAAATTCTTCACTGATACASGTTGCCCAGAGAAGCTGKGGGTGTCTCATCCCTGGAAGTGTTCAAGACCAGGATGGATGGGGCTCTGAGCAACCTGTTCTGGTGGAAGGTACCTCCACCCATGGAAGGGGGTTGGAAAAAGAACATCCTTAAGGATCCTTCCAACACAAACCAWTCTGTGGTTTCATGAGTCTATGAAGWCCACCAGAAATGAAACTCTGCCTTTTGTTTCACTCATTTTCTATTATCAGAAGTAAAGGACCACAAAGAAAACAAATTCAGCAGTATCATTAGGAAATATTTAAAGTACATGACCGAAGCACCAAAAGGGAAATGTTTCTGGATTTTATAATGCAAGGTAGGTTTGGGTTTTGGTTTGGTGTTTCAGAAGAGGCATGGGGTGGAGAGGTAGGGGAAGATAAACAACTTCCATGGGACTGTCAAGTCTGAGTGCCATTTGCTCTAGAGCAGCACCAAAAAACTCCCATCGAATTACTGGAAACTTGAARCAAGGCAGAAAAATTCTATTTATCACTTAAAAGCAAAGCATCGTTTTCAGYTGGAAGCCCTCTCTTGCATCTAGACAGATAAA
The DNA here is from genome assembly GCF_030028575.1 of Malurus melanocephalus. Lineage (NCBI taxonomy): Eukaryota > Metazoa > Chordata > Aves > Passeriformes > Maluridae > Malurus > Malurus melanocephalus. Next base: position 702,440 of record NW_026623266.1, read on the forward strand.
AAATAATGATGACTGTCAAGAAGCACAAACTGACTTTGTCATTATTATCTAAGGGAAATAAAATAGTCCAAAGGAAAACTAATTTTGTTGCTCAGCTAATTTTTGTCATAAATTGCACAGCACTAGGCTTGATTAAAGTGTTTTATTGCCTTATTTCAAACACTTGCATAATTGATTTTTTAAAAAACTCTCTAAAATAATTTTCTGCTGAGTTGCAGCAGTACATTCATATGCTACTTGTTCAATACTGTATCATTGAGAAAGTTCTATTTCTCCAGCTTTAGCATAAGGAACTGTATTTCCACTCTAAAGTACAAAAGAAGGTTGTCGATGACATCATTGGAGGATTATTTCAGTCAGAATTAGACTTTAAAGGTATTGCCTTCTATTTCTTTTTTCCTTTGCCAATAATATCCCCAAGTGCAATGAAAGCAAGTATTTTCATGAACTTTCTGCAGGCATTTACACAACAACCAGTGAGATACTTTTGGAGGGCTGGTGGCTGGGGACAATATAAGGGGRAAAAAAAGGAAGGGAAGGTACTTGCCAGTAGGAAATTACAGCTTGAAACACTTAGCTGCRAACTGAGTTTTCAGTTAAAAACTGCAAGAAAACTGTGAAGTGACTAAGAGTYAAATAGAGAGACAAGARAAGGAAGAAGAGGTCTTGAAAATGTAATTTATGGGGAGAAAATGGATTTATCTAGCCTACTGAGGGAAAGAGTCATAAAGAGGCCTACTAATCTTTAAAGAAAAGGTTGTCTGCAATAAGAAGGAACTAAAGATTTATTAATAGAGGTGAAGTGCATAATTTCCATAAACATTTGAAAAGGAAACTTCCATAAATATATGGTGTGCTGGAGYAGATTGCCTAGATGACCACAGAAAAATATTGAATTTCCAGAGTGTATTAGAAAGACATTTATCACCTAATTGCTCTCTAATTGCKGATCTTGTGTTGAATCAGGAGGAAGGTTAGAATGACCTTTTTCTTGTCATTTCTATCTTATTTCCTTTACTTTCTATTACTAGTAACTTATTTTCTTYTCTRAAAAAAACATAATAATTCAAGCATGAACTTTTTTAAAAAGAACAACTAAAGGGAAGTTTTTCTCCCCACTACTCCAATGAGACATTTAGCAACACAGACTTAAGGCAATTCATAAAACCAATGCAGATACTAAAATCTCACGCATTTTCCAAAACAGGAGTCACTCCCTAATTTCTTACCTAACTGGAAAGCCATAAAGATACTGGCACAGTAAGATACTGGTCAGTTCAATGTGGCAAACTGTATGGACAATAAGAATTTGAGAAAAAAAGCATTCTTAAGTTTGGTTTGGTGGTTTGTTTTTTTTTGGTTTTTTTTGGTTTTTTTTTTTCAAAGCTTGCAGTATTGTGTCTCTTCCCTGGCAACAGTTGAGGTAATGTACATATATACACCACACAGATCAATAARAAAAATCAAACCACTTAAAGCAAACAGGACCTTTTCAGACAGCCCTAGCTCTTAGGTAAAGCAYAAGAGTATTTCCCAAAATCTAAGTTTTGGTACGCAACACTGCAAACACTTCACATCACAATGTTACAGCATGTTAAGAACATGAAACAAACGATCTGGGGTAGAATTCAGCTGATTCTATCATGAGATTGGTAACATTTGAGATGCCCCAGGGTATCCTGCTAAGCTTAGAGCTGCCACTCCAGAAAAGGTCACATTTCTAAAGGTCCTGTGTCATCTCTGTCACTTCATGCAGATATTTTAGAATCTCAGAGGTACCWAAAGTGCATGAGAGACTGATGCCTAGACACCTAAATTGTGCCAATTATATTCTGAGACCCCTTAAGTAGTTTGTATCTGCTTTACAACTGTGTAATTGTGTTAAACTCATTAATTTGTCCAGAAGATTTTGCAACAAGCAAAAAAGGGACTGACATATTCCTTGATGAGCTTCTGAATCCCTTTTAAAGCAGAATATACTAAAATATTAGTAACAGAAATCACATTTATGAACTTTAATGTCACCAGAAATTTCAAATGCCTAGTGAAATTAAAATAAGCAAGGAAAAGAAAGGGGAAAAAAGAGGAGGGGGAGGGAGGGATAGATAAAAGAAACTCCTCTTGAGTATAATGAGAAAAGTAATAAATTCACCTTTCAACAGTAACTGGGAACCAGTTTCTACCAGTTTTTCAAGAAAGCCTGAGGATCAAAGAAATGCAAATAAAATCCAGCTACAGTAAGTATGGTAATGTCTGCCTAATTTAGAGAAAAGTAATCAATAAAAAGAACAAAACTATAGGAAAAACAGGAAGAGGCAGAAAATGAAAAATGCCATTGGAGAGCTGAATAAAAACAAATTATCTGTGCACCATTCCGAGAAATATTAATAGACAGACAGTAATATGTAAAAAAAAAAAAAAAAAAAAAAAAAAAAAAAAAAAAAAAAAAAAAAAAAAAAAGACACAAAAATGAAATAAAATTAAATAAACAATGAATAAAAGAATTATTTTCAAACAAAGTACTTCTCTTAGCTGAAAAGCTGGAGGTTAGGCCAATACTACTTAACTCTTCTCAGTTCTGGTGCAATTCCCACCTGCTTGGTGGGACACCAAACAAGTTGGACTCCATGTGCAGACGCAGCACAGCTACTCTTTTAACTATGAATTATAATTCCGTGAGTAACCAATTTTAGCTTTCCCTACTTTGCCAATAAAGAATGGACACAAAAAAATAAGGCAGAAGAACCTCACRAAACAGTTTGGACATGACTACCCTTTGAATTAATCCATCCCTCTCCTATCTTTAGAGCACAAAAATCTCTGTCTTCACTTTCTAGACTTCATCCACAGGATTAAAGACAACATTTTTCAAAGTCAACAACACTAATACAATGTTGGGGGGTTTTTGAGTGTGGTTTCAGAGCTTGTGTATTCTGCACATAGACTTTCATCACAACGTTAGCCACCATTTCATCTTGTCAGTGATCACAGCCATGAGGAAAACTGAATTTTTTCCCTTCCTTTCCCTCACTTTTAAATCTGTTTTTATTTAATGCTGTTGCAATTTAAATGAGATTTTCCTCTCCTGATCCTGACAGCATGAACATCCTTCTTACACACTCTATCTATGCCTTTAAGAGGAGACATAATAACTTAATTATTCCTAAAATATATTCATATCTTCCAACTACCCTTCCCTTAACACATAAATTTTTTATAAAGTCTAGGCAAGATCATTACCTGAATATGTGACTAGAGCAGTTATTGGGTTTAATTCATAATTATAGAGTTTCCACTATTCTCTGTCAGATTTTTGGTTAATGGAAAGGGGGGGRAAAAAAAAGCACCAGCAGAACAATTAACATGCTGATTAAATGACTTTTTAATTTTGGGCCACCTTGCACATTAACAGATTCCTCCAACATTTAAACTGTACAGGATGAATAAGTCTTTAGTCTGATAATAATTTAACACAAGAATTGTGTCTACTAAGTTACAAGTTGTGCCGTGGACACTATGCATTATAGAATTTATCCTTTAGATGCTTTTTAAAAAACCCAATATTAAGTATTCAAAGAGTATAAAGAACCACATAAAATGAGTGGTCTTTCTCAACTGTTAAAGAACACTATAGGAGCAGCCTAAAATTAAGACTGTGCTTTTTATAATAACTGTATTTTTCATACTTCAGGGACAGAAAATAGTTCTGTTCTTTTTTTCCCCTTCCTTCCCAAATGTATATGCTCTGTAAACTGCCTTCTGGCTGATATACTTACTAATTTTTATTTCACATCTGAATTTATCTATTGCCATGGTAATGAAATGAAAATTCTTAGTAGATATGGCACTGTGAAGGCTACTCAAACCTTGAGGCATCCTTATAACACTTTAGAAAGCAAATGGAAAGGATTCTTATATTGTCAGTAACCAAATGGGGGGTGCATCACACCCTGAATATGTCACAAAAATCTACTTTAATACCTCAGTAGAGAATGTAGGGTTTCAAATGTACAAATTTGATTTCTGTAACATTATTAATGGTCTCATTCCCACAAGATTTTAATTACATTATTATTTCAAGTGCATTATATTAGTTTCTAGAAATTTTTATAGTGCTCATGAATGTCAAAATTTAGCATAATTTATATTGCAATTTAACTTAAATCACCAATTCACAAACTGTACACAATCTAAGGGCTTTATTTTTTTTTTAAATTTTTGACAACCTTTTTCTTTGTCACAGTTTAAAATGTCTTAAAAGTTACTAAAGAGGCCAAAATTATACTTTAGAATACTTTTCCACAACTCTCTTCTTTGTAATCTGTTTAAGCAGCTGTGAAATGTAATCAACACCATTCTGATATCTGACATTTTTGTGCTTTGTGAAATCAAAATATAAACACATTGCTCTTCATGTCAAATTACTCTTCAAAAGTTCCTTTGATTTACTAAGTACAGCAGTCTCCCAAGAAAGCAATCTTACACAGAAATTCTAATTTGGACCGAAATGTCATCTCTAAGTATTCACATCCCATGTCTCCTGCCTTACTTGCTTCATCTTTTACGAGAGATTGTGCTCAAAATGGCAACATTATTAAAATCGCGGTTTTTTCCTGATTTTCTCTATTGAGCTGCCTATGTGCAGATAAACACATAAAAATGCTTCTGAGCATCTTCACAAGAATCACAGAATATCCTGTTTTGGGCGGGACCTAAAAGGATCATTAAGTCCAACAATTATAAATSCAGGTGGGAAAAGGAAGAATTGAAGTGGAATCCTCTGTTTCCCTCAGCTATAAGAGTAAAATGGAAAATACTAGAAGTCTGCAGTTAATGCAGTTGCTTTGCACAATGGCAGATGATGCTAATTTTCACAGTAGTATCTTCATCCAAAATGTTTCAGCAGAATCTACAAATAATAATCAGAAACCAAATTCTGATTTCGAATTATCCTTAGGCATCCAGAATGAAGAGAAGAAAGAAATATCTGTACTCAAACATACTTTTTCTAAAATGCCTATAATCCTGTGATAGTAGATTATATAGTCATATTTAATTTTTAAAAATTTATTTTWCTTTGAACCGGAGTCTTTCTAAAAAAGACTAAATGGAAAAGTTTACAGAAGTAATAATTTCTTTAAAATTATATTCCTCTATTTCCATTATGGAATATACACATTATATCCTGCAGCCTCAAGACTTTGAGACACAGAAATACTAGAAATACKATTTTCTACTTTCATAAAAATATCCTGTAATTTACAGAGCAGGTTTTTCTTTTTTTTTTCGTTGTTTTTGAGTAGCACCTCTCTCCTGTAAAGCTGACAGGATAAATTTAGCTGCAGTTACAATGCTGGAACATTTTGGGACACATCTTTCCTCCAGGATAAACATCTAAAATGCCAGTGTGAGGCAGGTACCAGCAGCTGTTACCCAACTGCCAAAAGGAAAAATAGTCATGATAGTTCCCTGGCAAATAAAAAAGCAGAATGTACAAGAGGGGTTGTGAATTACTGAACAAGGTCCATGCAGCCATCTCACATACAATGAGCCTCAGTAATGGTTTGTCCTTTACAATTTTATGAGCATTGCAGATTAAAATCATATTAGTATAATACTCACATCTGTAGAGACACTTATACATTGGAACAGATGCATTTTTGTTCAGAACTTCTCTCTGGATAAAGGGGAGCTTCCACTTCTGTTTTCCTAGTTTCAGAAATATGGGTGTATATTTTGGGTTTTCTATCAGCCTTTGCCCCAGATGCTCTATTCTCTTTCTGCTTGACTACAAAAATTTCAAAGGATTTCTTCAAGCTCTCAATTTTTTGCACATCCCTTTATTGTGAATTAACCATGCCAGAAGGAAAAGGGTTTGATTCAGACTTTGTTCTGGTAAKTTCCCCAAGTCTGAAGGGACACTTTCACCTTGCACATGGGGCTTTAGTTAAGGAATTGACACCAGTGTCAGTATGTGTGACACACCTACAGCTCTCCACATCAACTTCATTTTAGTACCATGTCCATTTAGTACCACAGCTACATCATTACTCTAGCCCTGAACTAGAAAGAAAGATCACTAGAAATGCAATAAGGCCTCTAATAACAAGATGTACAATGTTTAAAACGTGCTATTTAATCTTAAAGAAAAATAAAAAAATGAGATTGCCAGTGTCAGCTATTACAAAATGCTAAAACTGAAACAAAAGAGTTATTTCATTTACTTGAGGAGAATTTATCGTTGAAAGTTAGCTGATTTTTGCCCAAATTGAAGGATTTATGCCTTTTGCTTTTTCACAGAAGTTTTTCCATTAACCATTAAGATAAAATGCAAACAGCTCTACACACATCTGAATCTACTCCTGAGTCCAAACCAAGCCTAGAGACAATGCCCTAGAACAGAAAGAGTCCTGCCTCCAAGAGAGAATGCAGTAAAAATTTCCACACATATATGAAAAAGTGAAGTAAGAGATGYGAGATAATTTGCAAAAGCAGGTCAGTGGTAGAATCTGGGAATAGTGTTTCACTCTCTTGGCTTTCATGCAATTCTGTTAGGGACCAAGGTGACCTTGCAAAGTGAGAATTAAGATTTTCAATTATAACAATCTTCCAGGAACTGATGAATATGCTCAATTATACTGCTGGAAATAATTTTTGTCTACCAAGAGGCAAAAGTGGGGGTTTGTTCCCTCATCTGGGAAACATTAACTGTCAGGACTGCATGATTTCTTGTCTTCTCAGGTTTTATTTGGGATGGTCTAAAGGTAAAATTTGGCTTTCTCTGCCATTTCTTCCAGTGGATTAGTCATCCTAATGCATCTGCCCTTGTCCTTCAGGTGCTCAGAAAACTACATAGAAGACAAAAATGTCTCAGTATACAGAGGGATGCTTTCTGCATTTTTGCAAGATGAAAAAAGTATTCCTTCATTGTCCTTTACCTTAAGGTCTATAAGCAAATGATCACATCTCCTTCCTTCACAAATCAGAAAAATACATTTACTCCACCCATGATGAGATCAGCAACAAGCAAGACAACAAATATTTCATTTAAAAGTAATTCTACATTCTCTGATTCTTGGTATCAATTTGAGGCCAMATTGTTGTTCACCTTGGTGGGGTTGGTACTGACAGACCATAAYAGAAAATAACAACATTTTCACTATGATCTCTGATCTAAACACCATGCAGCTATTTAAAGTTAAAAAGAGAATTTATTAGCCTGCGAGATGGGGAAATCAAAGCTGAAAGACTAATAAAGACCTAACTAGATCATATTCACAGAAATAACAGACTTTTTCTTGATGTTTATATAATGAAATGCTCTTATGTCAGATTGGGTTGTTCTTACATCTTATCCTRCAGACAGCACATCTGGGGTGGGGCCATCAGTGCTGCTCCTTGTAGATACTTGAAGGATTATGGAACTAATATAAAATCTTTTTCCTTCCTTCTTTCTTTCTTTTTMATTTTKTATTTTTTCCTAATAGTAATTTAAGATTAACCAAAGCAAGAAAAATCTGGTAAATCCAGAAAAAGGATTTTAAATTAAAACTCCATGTTTGTATATCTGTGCATTTTACTCTTATGAAAGGTCATCTTTATGAATGCATGTTCAAGTGTGTGATGCAAAGGAGAGGATTTTCAGAAATAGGCACACCTTTACGTAAAGGTCATTTAAAATAAAACAAAATGKGCATGCTTATCCTGTTAAGCATTCTCTGTGATCTCAGCACTAAATTACCCTAAGGACTGCAAGCATCAGCARTGTTGCAATGTAGCACAAGTATTTTTCTGTCAGTGTAGGAAGTTTAACAAAGTAATATTAAYTTTCTAAAGTTTTCCAAACATTTGTATCCTAAAAGGTGGAAAAAGAGAAAATGTCAACAACTAAATGCTACCTCTTAGAATGGGCAAAAATTAAAAAGGAAGATGTTTTTTCACACAGTAAAAAAATATCTCACCTCAACAAATGACATCAACTACAGAGAGAAACCAAGGAGAAACRTAACTAACAAGGAACACTGAATAATTCAAGACATCTTTCATACACCACCGCAAGGTTCACAAAACAGCAAGRGGAATGCCTCAATTACTGACATGCTTTCCCCTTCAGGGAGCAGTGAAAGTTAACTTTCACCATTAGCGCTATAGAACATCCCTTTAATAAATTTATTTTAGTAGCACTTAATACAAGTCCTTAGATCCAAACAAGAATAGAGTAAAAAGGCAAGGTGGGGAAATGGGCTTGTAGCTTAAAAAGACAACTGGATCAAGGCAGCCCTCAGCCAGAGAGGAGCTCACTTCACAAGGTTATTAGGAAAATTTTATCTTCTCCCAGTGATCTAGAGGYGGTAAATACTATTAAAACTACAATGTAAATCTCAAATGATATTTCTCTCTTTGGATGCAGGTTACTTAATGCAAAGGCAACTGTGTAAGGCATTAGACATTTAGAAGTATAAAGTATTTAGGAGGGTTCAACGGAGTGGGAGGGAAAAATCCTCAGAATTTTCTGCTTGCCCCTCTTCCCCACTTTTCAGGTCAAACAAAATGAACACTAAACCATAACTAARTCTTCCCTACTCTGAGAAACCAGAGATCAGCATGGCCAGGAAGGAAAACTTTAGCACTACAGAAATGTTAYGTTGTACCATCTTAAGGATTACTCTCCCCGGTTCTGCAGCATGGGATGGACAYCATGGTAAATATTTCCATTCCCAACAGATGCAGCTATGCACAGAGAATGTTAATGCAATAATATGGGGTGTTTTTATGAGAGCAGGCACCAACAAGAATCAGGGAAAAAATATACTTAGCTCACAGAAATTGTACTCATTCAAGTGGTGCACCATCAGAAAGTCATATTCCCTCAATAATGGCAGTAAACTGTTGGACATATTTTTTTCTTCCTTAAGTTCTGTTTTGACTGCAAAAACAAAAAAAAACTACTCACCAACTATTTCCAGTTGGTGTTGCCTAGTTGTAGGACATTAGCACATTGATTCCATCATTACATTCTCTGGCCTCCAATTTACCATCTGTAAGTGGGGTTGCACTCAAAACACGAGTTAGAAGCCAAGGACTGCACCGACAAATTTCGAACCACAACCTCTCTCCTGAATGGCATTCTGACAGGAAAGTGAAAATAAGGAAAGGCTAAAATGCAGTCGGTATTACAATGAAATTTCTGGAGTGATATGAAACTGTGCAGTGCTCCAAACTCATTTCATAAGGCAGCAGTTTGCAAATGTGGCAGTGATTTTCCTCTGTGCCAGCTCAGGAGGGAGTCATACAGCCCTGCATTATGTCATTAGGACACAAAATTTCCAGTAATAGCTAAAGTTTTGCTTCAGGCTCTGTGATTGGAACAAAAAAGTCTGGCAACATGCCAGTAGAGGATACAGAGCATCACAGTCAACAGTGACATTTCATTACCTGGACAGTTTACTGCATGTTCATTATCCTAAATATAAGAATAGTCTGGAAATTCAGGCTGTCATGACTGACTCTACTGTGAGCCACACAAAATTAAGCTATTTGTCTGGAGGCCGTAATGCAAGTACTTAGTAAAAACCTTCTCAGTGCTTTTCTTTTTTCTTTTCCCTCTAACTGTGGGAAGAAAAAGAGCAAAAAAGTGTAAATTAAAACAATCCATAGAGTAACAAATATTCCAGAATATTCAGTATGCTGGGTTTTTAATGTTTTTTTTTTTTTCTTTCAGCTTTTATATCTTCCACACAACTACAGTATGGACGGATTTAGAGATATAATTCCATATGCTAACTCCCTTTATTATAGTCTGAATAATTTAGTATGTTTATACTTAGGGGRAAAAAATTGCAAAAATTATATTTCCTTTTATTCAGCATTCATCCTATTTTCAATTTCCATATTTTACTCCATTACCATGCATACAAAGTTTGTTGTAACTATTAAGAACCCCAGCCTTATGCTCATAGTCTAATCTCCATTCTCTATGCCCACATGATTCTCATGAAAGCCTTTGTGGTCTTAAAGCCTACAGTGTGTACTTTGAGCTCTCTTGTCAGCTATTACCACTACAGAGATTGAAATAAGAACCTGGCTTGCAATGGGACTAATTCACAACTGAAACAGAATTAAGGATTTTCCTTTACAATAGTACAGCTCTCTGTACAACTGAGCGTTTAAGAGTTCAGGATCCAATATTGACTTAAACTCTGTATGCATTAAAGAATTACTTTCAATTAATGAACACAAGATATTAAAATTTATACATGTTTTAAAATAATTAATTCAGACATATTTGAAATGCTCTGCATCACATACCTTATGCAAGTCATCTATATGAAAAGTAGTTACATGAAAAGTAGTTCATGATGGTGGAACACATAATACTTGACCTTTTTAACAAAGATTAATGAGAAAAGCAGTATCTGTAGATATATCAGGCAAGCCAGTAATTGCTACAATTGCACCTAAAAAGGAGCAGGTTTCATTCAGCTCACCAAGGAACTGTTGGTAGAATGGTCTGTACTGAGGACAAAATTTTTCAACTCAAATGTCACAAGTGACTTTATTCACTTAAGATAAATTCAATTCTTCACATGCTAGTTCTTTTTTTCTTCAAATTAATTGCTAAAAGAAACAGTAGTGTATCTAAAAAATTCCATTAGTGAAAATCTCTTGGAAAATCACATTTAAATACAGAACCAGAGAATGGGTTTTTGTTGAAAGGGAYGGTAAGGATCATCTAATTCCAGCCTCCCTGCCTTGGGCAGGACACCTTCCACTAGACCAGGCTGCTTAAAGCCCTTTCCAGCCTTGAACATTTCCAGGGATGAGGCATCAACAACTTCAAGAACTAGGAAAAGTGCARAGGTAAAGCACTGTTTCCATATATGCTAACACAAGCTAAACACAATCATAAATGGATATAAAACTGATTTAGTAGATATTTTATGATTTTATAAGAAGAAAAGGGAATTTCAAACCACTAAATTTACTATAAACAAAATCACKAGCTGGTAACAGTCATTTAGGAAAAAACAGATCTGCACTGGACAAAAATTCGGCATTTCCCCTGTTGCTTATTCTGACGTTTATACTGACCTGACAAAATAAGCCATTGACAAGCTGAAAACTCCATATTAGCCTTGTTGAGATTAGAGTGCATAACTTTTCTTCGTTTCTTTTTAAAATCATAAGTCCCTCTTTGGTACTGCATTTGTACTGCTCAAGAAGTCTTCCAGATGGTCATTAAGCAAGTATAGCCTAAGTTTTCACTGGAATATTTAAATGTGTTATTTTTAGGAAAGGTCAGCTGCTTTGTTCTAATTAGCTCTTGCAATGCTTCTTCAGATCTAAAACCRCTTTATTGTTAAGTACCAAGAATACATCATCCTTTTTATCTCAGTCACTTGGTGATAACATTTCCAGATAGGGGAAAAGGAAACACAGTACAATGAAGGAGATGGGGAATGAAAGCATTTTGGGACATGATTACTTTTATATAAAAACATGGTTAAGAACATACTTTTGTTGACTACCCGCATTATATATTTTTAAAAAAACTACTACAGTAGCTATTACAACTTATCTGTAGTGACTATGCAATGCCATGGTTTTTTTTACTTCTGAAACTGTTGAGTAAAACAAGAGGGTGAAAAAGCCAAGTTTAAACTTGCAATTTCACTTCAATGCAAGTTAAAAACTAACAACCTTTCACATAGGCATCCCAGAATTAGTAGTCCTATTTTATCTTCTCTCATGACAAAAAAAAAAAACAAACAAAAAACAACCCCACCAAAAATAACAATTCTTAAAGCTTTGACAAAAGTGGAATATAGGAATTAATATTAATCACTTGTTTTGTTATTAGCAAGCTTGCTGTTGGTGCTGGCTTCTGTGATATGCATATAAGGTCTCCAGGGAACTGCAGTACATTATTTACACAGGAAATGAGTCTTAAACAGGCATGTGTCTGMCTACAAATGATTAAGGTATAGCACACCTGTGAATGAGCAGCCAAATTCTGACTGATACAATTAAAATCAATAGTTTAGTCATATAAAACTGTCTACGATGTGGAATAAATTCTGCATTAAACCCAGATGTCTARCTCACCACTAATTATTATTCCTATTTCTGAACTGCTGAAGAAGCACTGAATGTCAYGGCTGAGGTTTATGACCTTATCCAATCTGAAATACATTATCCTCTGAACTCATCTACTGTTGGTACCAGAAGAAATATAGCACAATATTCAGGATGCCCATATACACTTTAGGTTAACACAWTTTTTAGCGGCATTTTAACTTTCTGCTAACCAAATTCTAGGTTTTCCTTCTTCAGTTTAGGAAATGATAGTGAGAMAACTACAGACATAGGTTTGTCCCCCAGGAATTCCAGTTTACAAGATTATTTCCATTATCCAYCACAAAGATCTACTACCACATGAATGCTTGAACTAGTCATATAAATGCTTAGAAGTACCATGTGCTTTTATAGAAGGCTTCAGAAAGGAAACCTTCATGAAAGGTGGAAGTTTGCTCAGCAAGGATTATGCCAAATTCTGCAGAGGAGCACAATGCTCCATATAGCAGTCTCATCTTGGTGAGGGAGGAAGAGAAAAGAGGTGAAAGAGGAGTAGATGCGTACAGGAGGAGGACCTGGACAGATTTCAACTCATTTAATTGCCTACATTAGGAACCCTGTCAACCTTATCTCCCCATATGGTGAATAAAGCATTTCCAGGCAGCAATTCCACACATGTAAATGTGAATCACACCTGAGTGTAACCTCCTTCACTGACTGGGGCAGTGAGACCGGGCTCCTGCCTTATGCTGCTGCCCATGGCTAAAAATGAAACTATGCAGATCTTACCAAAGCAGTGTGCAGGCAGGAAACAGATTYTTCCTGTGACCAAATAATTAAATCTAACTAGTTAAATAAAACATGGCTATTTATGACATGAAGGTGTTTTTATGCTAATACATATTCCATCTGCAATCCCTCAGMGCAGCAGGTGCAGAGTTATTCATCACATCATGAGGACCCACGGCACAAAAGGTGCACACAAAAAGGCAGCTCCTCACTGTGAAGAGCTGACAGCTGAGATGGTATCTCAGGAGTGGGAGAGGAAATGGAAGAGGAGAGCCTGGAGAGGAAGTTGGAAAAATCCAAAGATGTCCTCTATCGCCAACTGCCTCTACAGTGTTTGTCAAGTTTACAAATACAAATGTTGAGCTTCTTGCGTTCTGTGCCAAAAACACACACAGGGAGAAATGGGTACGTTGCAAGTTTTTTATTATACATATGATGTAGGGAGGCCTATGTATACAGAAATCTAGTACAGCTAATATTGCCAAATATTCTTTGTGTCTTCCTCTCCCTCACTGCAAACAGGTTAAATCTTTTAGCAGATATACGGATTTGAGATTTCATATCTACCAGCACATATGCATTGCATGTTGCCAATTATTCTTCTACATGAAATTCACTGAAGTCTGTTTGCTAAATTCACTAAGTATGGTAAGGCTCATTCGAAGTGTTTCAGGATTTTGTTTGTTTTTTTATGAGAACTCCACAAGAAAATTGAATTTATAATAAACTTGAATGAAAAAAAAAGGACCTGAATGAGATTTTAGCATTTATATATATATTCTTTTTAAGAGTGAGTTTTCTTATTAGCAATCTGCATTACAGTATTTGCTTACTAAATAGTAATACCCTGCCGAACAATTTTAGATTTGGATTTTTTTAATTAAGATCCATGCTGAGTCACATTTATTTCAGTTCTTGTTATCTAGGAGATGAGAAAATTCATATTTTAAAAAGCCTTAAACCTTAATGTAAAATTTTGATTGTTCTGGACAGAAGCCCTCCTAAATCACTAATTGCCTATTATCTGTTCTGCAAAGAGAAATTTTAAATGGCAAAAATGCAAATAAAATTAGGATTGATGAATGATCTGTGTCATGGATTTACTTTTATCTCTGTACAGTAATATGTAAAAAATATACCTCACATCAAAGTTACTATCCAATGGTAACTATATTTAAAGTATTATACTATCAATGAAACAAATTTAGGTTTTGTTCAAAATTTAACTGTATGAGACCATTAATCTGTATACTTATTATATAGTGTTCCTCTTATTAGCAATTATGGAAAACAGTTTCATGCCAAGTCCTCCTTATTGAATCTTGATTAATCACAGCAAAACAGCACTATTCATTTTATTCATTATGTTTCAAGACTATATAAAGATCCTTCCATTATCTGCAAACCCCGAACTTGTACTATTTCTAATAAGAACAGTGATTTTAAGAACAAATAACAAACAAACAAAATTTCAAAAACCAGAAATCATCGAGGCACATTGGTAAGACAAAAACAGAGGAAGCTTGGGACAGCTCAGTAAATCTCTAATTCAGTGAAAACTTAATTTGCACTATGGTGGAAGACCCATGACAAGTATAGGAAAGTAAGATGCATAAAGGTTCTTAATTTCTTAAAGCATTACTAGAATAAGGTTATCTAGTGTTTATATTGCTGATTGTCATCATATAAGAACTCCAACGACAATAAAAAAAGTTGTAACCACTCATTCCATTTTGTTTTCACATCACAGTACAGCTCTTAAATCTGACTTAACCTGATGTGCTCCAATAGGGATTAAATCTTTTGGCTTTTATTTTTTGTAAATCAAAGTATTTTAGACATCAAAGGATCTTTCTTTCTGGAAAGTCAATACTTTAACATTTCAGAATAATACCCTAAAAAGCAGTTGCTCAAAATATTGACTCAGTTTTGAAAATAGCAGCTAAGGTTATTAAAATAACTTTACAGTGCTATTGTCCCAGTCCCACAAAATCGGAATTGGGTTGCTGAGTGGGATGATCAAGCTACTATTGCAAATCTCTTCTCCCTGGTATCCAGAGACAAGATGCTGGGGAATGGTACAAAGCTGCACCAGAAAGGGTTCAGACTGGATGTGAGGGAGAGTTTCTTTACTGAAAGGGCATTCAAACACCGGAACAGGCTTCCTAGAGAGGTGGTCAATGCCCCAAACCTGTCAGTGCTTAAGGAGAAACACCCTTAACAATATCTTTTAATTTTTGGTCAGCCCTGAGTTTGTCGAGCAGTTGGACTTGATGATCTGTGCAGGTCCCTTCCAACTGAAATAGTCTAGTCTATTCTATTCTTTTCTTAAATAGTGCTAAATCATTTTGTAAGAAAATATCAGTAAGTAGTCAACATCCTGTATTTTCTGGATAACAACTCATAAACATGGTTTATCAGTGCTGGAACTAAAAAATTCTGCAGATTTCTCTTTTTAGGATATGGACTATCTGCTACTGTTACCTAGCTGTCAGCTGTCAGAAGTTTTCCTTCAGAAATACCTTCTTACTTTTTACTTTGTGCACAGCAGAGGAAGTCTTGTCAGCAGACAGGTACTGCTGGGAGTCTCAGGTTAGCAGCACACCAGATTGGGTCCCACACATTTGCCCTCATCAAATGACTCCACCCAGACTTGCATAAGTGGGCTCTGCTCACCTTATACATACCTGCGTGCCATCCTGCTACCCAATACAGCTGGCACCAGAGCAATCCCATCTGCCAACAGACATTTTTTCCAAAAATGTGGTTTTGTTTCACGTCAAAATGAAAAACGAGTTTTGCGAGTCACAAAAATTCTCACAGCAACTACAGTGCTATACCCTTGGTGATGCTTCCTGAAGAAATTACTTGTGAAATATTAGAGAAAAACCAATAAAATGTAATCAAAACAATTACCAGACAACATTTTAATGGAAGCATGGCTTGTTGAAAATATTTTCAGATCAGAAACACGTGGCAATGTCAAATTACTGTAACTTTGCTTACCAAGCACTTTGCTAATCTGTTAAATGGTCAAGCTCAAATTACAGTTGCTTTTTAAAAATCACAGTCTCTAGTAACAAATTGGCTGTAAAATAACTGACCCAAACTAGAAATCTCTTGTGCCCAAGGAAGGCCAGAATCTATTGCCAGAAGTAGGTATGAGAATATATTAGCGATGGTCTTTTTCAACCTTTAATAGCTCAGCCTAAGTCAAGAGTGATCCACCAGCATTCCGGCAAACTGGATGCAACTTCTGGCATAGGCTCAGCTCAAGGCTTATATTCTGGACTCATAACAAGATCATTGAGGCTCTCTGATACATTTGTTTCATTAAATGATAAGCAAAAGTAGTCCAAAGCACTTAAATCTATTCAGAAAATCAATAGGAAAGGGGAACAATCACAAGGTTATGTAACTATGGAAAATTATCTTTCAGTCACTAGGGTTTCTGATTCTGTCATATATGATTAAGTACTATTTAATCATGTAATTTTGTTATCTGTAACTCATGAAAATTACTGATCGTTACTTATAATTTTATTAAAGTGCATTTTTTCCCCCTTAGGATTGTAAGTTTTTCTTGTTTTTCTTGTCGCATTTTAAAAATCTGGGAGAAAAAGTATGAATGAGTAAATAAAAAGGTTTAATGAATGGCATAATCTACAAAAAAATAAAGGCAGTGATTTAAGACAAGAATGGACAGGTCTTTTATTTAAAATTGCATGCGCCAGCTCCAAAATCCAGCATCCTGCCGTGCATTCTCAGCATCTCACTTCCCTCTCTGACACATCCAACATGGCTCTTCCCAGGCTGGGAGTTTCAAACCTTTCATTTTGCTGATCTTACTTTTACTCAGGTTACTAACAAGCTCCTACATCATAAATACAAGGCCGTTTACACAGAATCTTTATTCTCAGAAATGTGTTCATGCATTTCTGTCTTACCTTACAGATTTCCAGTTTCCCTTAGTGACTGCCTGTATTTGCCACTCCCATGGTTTGGTCATACTCTTGCTCTTTCTCTCTCTTTTCTGTGTAATCTCCCCTGTTTATATTTTGCCCTTTCCTGTTCTTTGAGCTGACATCCATAGCAAACATCTCATGTCTTCTTCTTAGTTCCTAATCTATTTAATTGCATTTAGCTGGCATGATTCCAAAGCTAAACTCAGTTTTCCTGTTCCTAACTTCTGTCTTTTACTTCATCCCTTTTAAATTAGCTCTCACAGAAGCCAGAAATGTTATCTGTTTACAGAGCACTCCAGCATGCAGCCCACTTTGCACTGTGAAGTTGCTTCCAAAAGAAGGGAAAATATCTGGCCACCTGGCAGCCATACATTATCCCCCTGAACATAATGCTGTCTCATACTGAAGAAGGAAAAGTTAAAAACCAAACTCCACACCCAAAGAAGCAATCAATCAAGTGAGTTTGATTCTGCTTTCTCATCTTTCATATCTTGTCAGGGTCTTGTTCAGTTACAGCTCTTCGTCATCTCTGACACGTGAGATTTTTAGGAAAAAAAAAATTTGTCAGTGAATGAATTTTCTCGCCCTGATTGCTGGAAACTTCTCATCTTCCTTCATATGACCAATTCAAACTGCTCAGCCTGCTGGAAACTGTTGTCCTCACTACAAAGACAGAAGCCTTCCAATTCAGCCTTTTTCATGTAGTAGTATCTTCCAGTTGGAGACCACTAAAACAGCTGTAAAATGTGGTCAGAAAGATACCTGGTAGAGTCATAATCTGACCCCAGAAATTGGGATAATTGGTAAAAAAATATAATAAAATTTATGGTGGTGTTTTTTAGTTTTGGGGTTTTTTTTTGAGAGGGGAATGGGCAGTGTTTTTATTAGGGCCAATGAACTGTCAGAATGGAGAGTTTTGTTAGCAGGAATGGAAGGAAAGAGGAATGAACTGGGTGAACAAACTTCAGCAAGGCATCTTCATGGTCTGTATCCTAAGACACTGAGTTTCATAACAAGTTGTTGGGCGTTCAGCATAATGACTAAGGCAGAAAAAACAAATAACTAGGAAACTATTCCCCTCACTCTGTTGCAACCCAGAATCAACAATGTATTTTCTTTTCAACAATACTGCATTGCTTTGCTTTTAATCTGTCTCAGGAAAAAAAACAAAAAGGCAAAATTCATTAATTTTGCCATAATCAAAGCAGTATTTTTCCTCATTAAATCTTCAACAGAGAAAAAAAATCTCCTTCACTCAGTTGTCAGTGTCAGAATCTTAATTCAAAAGGAAAGATAGGAAACTCTTATCATGGTCTTACCAGCCAAATGTACGTGAGGAAAGAAAGGAAGGAAGGTGTCAGGGGAGAAAAGGGAACTTGTAAAAGATACATGGGAATGTCACTAGCAAGCACAAGATAATGGAGAAATTGCTGAAAGCTGGGATGGAAAATATTAAACAGCCCTCCACCTGGGAGAAGGGAAAAGAATGTACTGCTGCCAAATTTTGCAAATTGCTCTTAAGTTACAAATATGGAGCCAAGGCTCTTTGTGAGAGGTCTTGGCAGAGAGACAATCCTGAGCAAAGGCAGACAGGACAATTTAAACTGAGTTGCTGATAAACCATGTATTCCAGATCTTACATTTCCCTCTTTCTTGATTTCCTACAATCTCTATTATGAGAACATATGAGAACATTACACAATGACATGAGGCTTTTTTCCTTGGAATTCTTCACCCTCTGCTTCCAGAAGATTTTTCCTTTAAATGAGTTATAATCATTTTTAGCAGTAATGAAAAGAAGAAGAAGAAGAAGAAAAAAAATACATCTAAGAAGATACCAGGTAGAGCTGTGATTAAAGATTGACATTTTTACCTAGTATGCAAGATTAAATTTTCCATTTTTATACAGTCCCGCAAGAACAACTCATTCAGATATAGATGAGTTGGCATCAATCTGTCAGTTCTCAGCAAAAGATTCTGGAAACTGGATCTGAAAATAAGCACCACACATAAGCCAAATCTATGACTCCTTTTTTTTTTTTTTTTTTTCTTGAGATCTGATTGAAAGAATACCATGGAATAAAGCCCTGGATAGAACAAGTGTCCAGGAGAGTTGTTATTGTTCAAAGATCGTGTCTCTCCCAAGCTCAAGAATGAGCTCTCCCAATGAGAGGAGGTTAAGTGAGATAAGGGGGCCTGCTTGGATGAAAAAGGAGCTCCCAGCAAAACTCAGCTATAGAAAAGAAACCTACAAGGGGTGCAAGCAGGGATAAAGGAATGGGGGAATATGGAGGCACTGAGTATCCAGGGATGAGGTTAGGAAAGCCAAAGGCCATCTGGAGCTAAATCTGGCAAGGGACATGAAAGGCAATGAGAAAGGTTTCTATGGGAAGTCCAGCAGCACAAGGTAGAGAAAATGTGGGGCCACTTCTGAATGGGGCAGGGGACCTGAGGATAGAGGACATGGCAATGGCTGACACAGTCAATGCCTTTTTCACCTCACTCTTTACTGCTCAGACTGGCCTTCAGACACCTCAGGGCACTGAGAGCAAAGGGTGGCATCTTCAGAGGAGGAGGAAAGCCAAAGTCTTTTTCTCAGTAGGTTTTGCTGACAGGGCAAGAGGCAATGGGCACAAACTGAGAGACTGGAAATTCACCTTAAACATAAGAAAGATTTTTTACTCTCATGATGTTCAAACACTAGAAGGGGTTGCCCGGACAGGTTGTGAAGTGTCTATCCTTGAAAAAGGATAAAAGGATATTAAAAGTCTGACTGGACACAGTCCTCAGCAGACCTGCTTTGAGCACAGGTTAGATCATTTCCAGTCATCCCTTCCAACATCATCCATATTGTTATTCTGCAATTTGTCTTTTTTTTTTTTTTTTTWATCCTTTTCTGCATACATTCACCTTTTTCAAAGGAAAAAGAAGAATTAAATCTTAACATTTATAGAAATAATTTTATTTCTCTGTTTAGCCTTTCACTATCCATTTAACTTTACATTAACAAACCCTCTCTTTCTGTAAATTAACAGAAACACCATTTTCATATATGTACATGTGATAAAAGAAATTTTAAATCTGAGATTCATACTCACAGTACAGGCAAATCCTAGTTCATACATATCCTTCAGATAGAGAAATGGCTCATTGCCCAATGAATAGTACTTGGTAGGCATCACCACAGCAGAACTCCCCAAAGTAACTTGGGAGGGTTTGCAACATTTGTAAGAGGTAGTTCATGTCAGTACAGGCTTTGGTTAACTTTAATTTAAGGCTTTTTTTTCTGAAGAGAAATCCTTGAAAATGATAATGAAAAGAAAGTAAAGATCCAGAGGGACCACCACATTATATTCCAAGCACCAACAAAACAGCCACATTTAAAATGCTCCAAATGGTATGAAAATACTTTCTACTAACATGGAGATTGTCRCAGATGCATATTTAAGGACAAGAAGGAGTCTTTGGAGAATTTTATGCGGCGGCATGTAAAATTTGGGTCATAGTCACTCATGGCATAATTCCTAAAGCATCACATTTCTGTAGCTTCAGCAAGAAAATACTCTTAAAAAAAAGCTAGCCTTTATTTCCACTAAATGTAACCATGAAAACCAGCAAACTTATTAAAAGCTTTCATAAAAAGATAAATGTTTAGACTAGGACTTTTATTTGATTTGACCTTGGCTAAACTGAAAGCATGTAGRAAAATTTACAGTCAATGCTAGATATGAGCTATACTAATATCTGGCTAACTGCCTCTGCTGTGAAAGCTCTTTCTATTTCAGTAAAATTTTATGCACAAAAGCATTTTCTAGAAACTGATGTAGTGTGTTCAATACATTTTTAGACCTAAGCTTAATTACAAAAGCTTTTTCATAATAACAAATATTGTCCCAAGCAGAGACTATATTTAATAAATATGCTTATTATTTTCCTTAATGAAAGCAATGTTTAAAATTTGTAGGTAATCCCATTACGCTGTACTTCAATTATACAGCCCAGCTCTCCTACCCTCCTGCTGATAGAAGACTTCCTCATCCTAGTTTCCAATTATATACATTAAGTCCTTCCAAAACTACCTTCATTATTACACACAGCATGTATAGCTCTATCAGAGAAAAAGCCGTAATTGGGAAAGAGCAAAATGCATTTTCCAGCCTAAGATAATCACCAGAAAAGTTAATTATGTCAATTAAAATAATCTTYTCTCCACTCAACAAATATGACCTATTTGTACAAAGAAACACAGCAGGACAGGTACTGATCCTTGATAAACCATGGTGTTTCTACTCAAGTWATTCTAACCAGAAAAATTGTGAAAGAACCAACTTTTGACTTTTAATTACTTCATAATAGAAGAACGGCTGAATTACTRGATGAACCCAGGAGAATTCTCCAAAACCAAAACATAGTGTTTTCTATACACACCCAAAACTGTTTCTCTTTTAGGACTAAACTTCAACTTCCTAAGAGCAGAAAAGGACAACTGACACAAGTGGACTACTGACAGAAAGTCCTGGAAAAGTATAAATTAAAAATGCTAGATACAAAAAGTAAAGTACCCTTATTATCAACTATTCTTGGCAAAGATTTTAATCTCAGCTTCAGATGGCAACCAGATGACGCTATGAAGGGTTGACTGTAAATATAGGGTCTCAAGTSAGAGCTCTAAGTGTTGAAGATACGGTTGCATCCAGCAAAACCAGAGCTGTTCACCCCAGAGAGCATCAGCTCACAAGGAGGCCCCAGGATCCTGCAAGTGCACAAGCCCAACTTTCAGAGAAACAAGATGTGAGGCATCTGTCCCTATTAGCTGCTTCTGATGATTAATTTTCCTTCTTCTACCCACTGTACTTTACTTTGGCATTACATTTGACCAGCCTGTGCTGTTTTCACGAGCCTTCTCATTCCCATATTTTCACAACATCTAATTGTGTCAGCACAGCTGTTCATGACCCTAATTTTGCGGTGAAGAATTTTTCCCATCCCATCTCACGATGCCTTACACAGGCCATTTGATTTTTGAACATTTCCTAACACATTTATTGTTGTTGTTCTATGGGCATCAGAAACAGAAGCAGTATTGTAGAGAGTCCTACAGTACTTCTACAATGCCATCATAAACTTGTTTTAATCTGAGTAGTTTTGGTAGTTCTTTACTGATGCTGAACTCTTATTTCTTTTTCTTACAAATTTCTGGCAATTTGCTGTATAACATTTTTGTTGAAAATTGGGTATGACAAGAAAAGTCAAGTCCAAGTGCACTGACTGCAGTTTAGAGAACATTTTCAGATTTCACAGGGAACTGTTATTTGCTCTGGAAGTTCCAATCTCTTAATTTCTTTTACCCTGATTTGTTTTTTTATCACTTGATGATTTTATCAGGGAATTGGGATCACTGCCAAAGACGTTTACCTCAATTTTGTTTCCAGTCCTAAATTAGAATCCTCCTAAATAGTGAATTAGATTATTAATCAGTAAAAATCTAAATCTTCATTATTAATTTACTAGAAACAATAGAGCAACTTGTAAAACATTTATGCAGCAGTAAACGGAGAACCACTTTGCAGAGATCATGACATGCTTAATTTACTACACAACTAAATATTTAATTACAAATGGTAGCAAAGCTGAAGGTGTTCTGTTGAAATTAAACCATCTTTTAAACAGTAATAATCTTAACTTTATTGTGTGCAGTAATGGTAAAAACCCAAAACAAGTGGTAGGAAAATTGCTCGTTTTTGTGASGTTTGCCATTACCAGTTAAGTGAAGAATCATGTATTTGGCTATCCAGTGTGCTATTTGCTGACAGGTCTGCTCCCTCCTGTAGTTTCAACAGAAATAATTTTTAAATGGCATATTAAATTAATTGAAAATCCAATGCACTTTGAGGCACTACATTTGCGACGTAATAGTCTTGCTCCAATGCTTTCCTTGCTAAAATCTCTAATTAATGGCATTTTAACTTCCTTGTGAATATCTGGCAATTCTTTGTTTCATATTAAAATTTCAAAACATTCCAGGTATCATTTTTCAAGTTCATTTGCATTTATATATCCAGACTTATCAAAAAAAAAACCAAACCCAACAACCTATTTATATTCCCAGTTTCCAAATTGCACATAGAGCTTTTGCAAAGCCATATTGAGGAAAATATCCTTCCCAGTGTTGAACCTGAACAAACGTTGATGTGCATCATATCTAATTAAGGTGAGCTTTCAAAACAAATATTCAATAAATGTAGCTGATTGAGTTAGAATTTGCTAAATGTGTAGCAGGATGGAGAATGAGTTCTCTTTTTTACTTATTTTCTAAAGCTCTCCTTCCTACTGTCTCATTAACTCATATAACTKGGCTTTCAGAACAGGAAGGTAAGGGATGGTTTTTACCCTTATGTACAGTCATGGATGCAAAGAATTGAAAAAGCAAAGCAAGATAGTCTGGAGAAAGTTAATTACAATATCAGCATGTCCCATTTCAGGAGGGAGGTCTGTTCCATAGAATAGTATACCAAACAAGGCAATTATCAGGCCATAAGTATAGTCCTGAAAACAAARTGTAGCAACAGGATTGCTTTCACCTGGTATTTCAGAACAGCAAATTTCTATTTCTTCACCATCAAGTTGTTTCTATTAACAATACATAATATCCTTACCTTTCAAGAGTACATGACAGTCTTGTCAAAAATAATTCACCTAAAATCTTTTAAAAAGTTGTTAGCTAARAAAACTGTAGCTACATATACACAATTCATCAGCTAACAGGAAAAGAATATTATATTTAGAATGTGACTAAAACACGTTTTTCTAGATCTTCCTTATGTCCAAAGGCTAAAGGATATTTCATAAAGTTACAAAACTGCACCCTATAGCTCTTCAAGCCAGAATAAAGAGATATACACTTGGTAGCCTACCTCTCATTACACTGCAGCATCCTAATGATGAGACCTTGCTTCCCAAAGTCAAATAAACTTCTTTAGAAGTAAGATGAGTAATATCACTGGTGTTAATCAATCCATGTTCAGCTTAAAYATCGCTGCATGGAACATGGAAGCACTTAATGGAAGACGGACTGAAGTAAAATGGAAAAACCTTAGTCTAGGATTGAAATAAAGTTTTCATACAAAGTTTGTCCTTCAAATCCAAACCCAGTTCAACCATGACAAAGTTACTGAGGTGTTGGTCTTCACGAAAGGCATGGTATAGCCTTGGAGTAGTTAATACTGGATGAGATCAGTTAATTGGCTTAAGAGACAGCTGAACACAACAAGGAACCCAGCACAGTGCTGGTATCGTCACTGGTTGTCTCAGAAGAGCTCAGAGTGGTGCCAGCTGTGTACCCACACACAGTTTCTGTGTCTGAACAATGTCATTTCTGAACAGACTTGCAGAGGAGGGAGGGTGGGTGGTGGGAGTGGTGGAAATGTGAGKAACCTTGTTCTGTTGTTTACCTGTAAGCTGCTGTGAAAAAGAGAGCTTCAGACTTCAGAGCRTGTTGGGAGTACTTCACATGGTGTTGGGGCCTCCTTCCTGGTGCTAACCCCTTGATTCTTTCCAATTGCTCATCTGAAGCTGAGCACCTAACTCATATTAGAGCTGTAACCGAGCTTTTCCTGGTATTCACCAACATTTTAAGTAGCGTATGGCAGAGAATTTTTTTTCAYCATTAAAAAAATGCGCCTCATTTAAAATAAACTGTCTTGAGAATCGCATGACATGACAAGACAATAACTCTAAATTTTACTAAAGCTTTTTACACACRCGTGACTTTGGCAGGCTGCCTTCCAGTGAGAGCAAGTTACATATGTACCAGCTCTAATGGCCCATATAGGATATTAAAAACACATAAAGAATAATTTGATAATCTACCTTAGGAACAGTGTGAGAATTTTCATCTCAGTTTCCTCTAGAGACTCTAATGCCAAAGGACAGATTGTTTCTTGTCAGTGTTTCAAACTGATCTTTATTTGCAAACACAGCAAGTGATGCCAAATGCAGTTCAGAATGCAAATCAAACAACAATTTATTATGCGCTGTTTTGAATTGCATATSCAGGACAGAGAGGCAAGTAATGACCAAAAAACAAATCATTCTTGCACATCACACAAGCCATTTCCATAATATACTTGAACACTGTATACAAATGCAAAGAAATAAAACAATTCCAATAAAATAATGAGTGCCTTATGAGTTAAATATATTCATAATTCTACACACTGGGATTTAACAGAACTTGATATACAATGTAGACCAAAATACAAATGCAGTAGCAATAGAAAGAAAAAAAAAAAAAAAAAAAAAAAAAAAAAAAAAAAAAAAAAAAAAAAAAAAAAAAAAAAAAAAAAAAAAAAAAAAAACAACAGGGGAAAATGATAAATTATTTATTGAATGAAAGCAGAAAACAGAAAATGAGAAAAACTTTTCTTTGAAAAAACAGGTTAGCTTGTAACTGATGATAATAAGCCCACTTATTCATCAGAGGCAGGTCCAACCTGATTCTACTTGAGTCCCAGCTGCACACTCAGAGCAGCAAGTGATGCAACCATCGGTGTGGCTGATTTTTCCTGAATGTTCCTGTCTATCTCGGTTTTGTCTTGAAGGAAACAAGGTGAAAAATAACTGGAGAAGTTACTTAGCCTCTTTCTAAGATGATCACAACACTGGCTAAAATGGCAAAGGGAAAAAACCTGTTTTCAGTGCCATATTACAGACAGCTATGGGTGGTACCTGACAGGGAAATGCACAGAGCAGTGCATGCCAGAGTAATACAAGGGGGAAATGGAGAGGCATCACCAATCTACAGCAGCCAGCTAAGGTTAGAGCCCTCTTAGATTAGACTGAAGACAAGAAGAGAAGACAGTCTGTTATTTGCAAAGACCTCATCCATAGCTGGTTAACAAGTTATTCTATAATTAAAAAAAAAAAAAAAAATAAAAACCCCAACTAATTTAACCAGGAGGACCCCTTATTGCTCATTATTTGCTACAGATAGGTGCTGGGCCTGACCAGCTACAAGAACAAAATCCCTCACAGATGAAAAAAATAAAACAGATTAAGAAAATAAAAAGATTGTTTTGAAATTAAGAATTTCAAGGGATTRACTTCAACAGTTTACTGTGGATCAGTATCTTATTTTAAAACGTCATCCTTGTATTTTTTCAAGGTTAGTTGAATTTATTTATTATTAGAGCTATGATTGTAAGGTGGCAGTGAGTTAAAATAAATCCCTGCTTAGGCAGCTTATCCCTCCTGTTATATATTAATCTTAGTGCATATGGGATTATAATAAAATGCAAAGAAACAAAAGGAAAAATATCCAACTTGAGTAGCTATATATTTCTGGATTAAATCACAATATGAGAAAATGTCTTAGAATTCCAACTGAGCTGTGCTAAAGCAAAAGACACAGAGAGCTCTGGATGCAGTAACGCTTGCATATTTTTCTTCACACAGTTATGTGTGAAAAGATAAGATGTCTCCATAAAACTGTAAAATAGAGCACTTAGAAAGTCCATTTGAAAAGATTTCTCCAGGGGGCTGAGATAACTCCGGCATCTGTTGGAACAYGTAATTCTGCAAATAAGTGACACACTTTTGTCATCCCATTGAACCTGGACAACGAGGGSCCTTGATTGCCCAAACACAAATAAAACCATCCATTGGCCTTACAGCATGTGGCAGCTACATGAGATGTCCCTTAGAGCAGCAGTCATTTCACCTTTGGCCAAGGCAATAACTAGACCTGCAAGTTTCATCACTTCATCACAACCCCAGTGGACTGTAAATGATTTGGTAAGCTCTGCTTTCAAAGAGAGCATTTAAGGTATACACTGAAGGAAAAAGGGAGTTCTCTTCTTTGGAATTATATATATATATATACATATATGTAGTGTAACGGCAAATATTTTTACTTGCTATTATATTTTACGATTTCTCAATCACAGAGTTTCTATTCTATGTTGTTCATATTTACTATTTCAAGTGAACTTCTTATGTCTTTCAATTAGATTTCTGGGTAGCTACTTGTTATCAAAGCAAAATTGGAACAAGAATACATATCCTGGAGCTGCCCATMCTGCGACTAGCTATGCTAAAATACAGATATGAGAACAATCTGAATTCAAGTATCATCTTGATATGAAGACTTGGTTGTTATTATTGCCAGGACACTTTTGAAAAAAAATGATTAAGTATGCCTACATTTGCAGACAATCTTTTTGTTTGTTTCACATCCCAGGTTTGTTAACTTCTTAAGGCAAGTTTTTCTGGGTCTTTTGCGAATATTTCATTGTGGGCTGACAGTCAAGGATACTTGATTTACCCAAAACCATTGTAAAGCYAGCCACACAAAGAAAAAATGTCTATGTTCTACTTATTTAGACTGTACCACAATAGTTCCAAAACTACTCACTTATAATTATACTGCTCWGTTTGAGAATGTAAGTTATAGGTCATCTTTATTTTTATTTACTGTTGATAGTACAAAAACTGCATTCTATTTTATCATTACCTATATACCTATCTTTTCAAGTTAAATTGCTTCTGTTTTGAATTATTAAACTAATAAATGAGTTAAACTGGAATGATAAACTAAACCTTATGGCATAAAACTTGAGTTTTCAAATAAAAGATGGAATTCTTAGAACTCAGAAGACTTGAGGAGGAATTTGATTTCTAAAAACTAGCAAAATAAYTCTAACAATGTTATTCTATTACAGAATAGTAAAAATCAACTTATTTAAACAATTCACATAGGCCCTGCTTTGCTCCCTAAAATAATTTACAAGGAGAAACCRCTCTTTTTAAAGTGACTGTTATCTTTAGATTTAAAATCTCACCCACATAACTAATTCTACAGTGTTTAAAAATTAGGTCTCATGTTTGAAATAAGTTACACGTCTGAACTAGCACAAAAACCAGTACTGAACTTCCCCTTTTAAAATTAAATTATAATTTTCATTTTGGCAAATCTTTTCCCACTTTTGATACTGATMCCTTCAAACCCAAGTCCTATCGATGCAGTGAAGTATTATCAGAAGCTTTTTTCACACTTGAGCTCATTCTCTCAGATCAACRTGATTAATTGTTCAGTTACTTTTCTGTACCTCTTCCAAACATTTGAAGTACTTATTTATACAGCATAAGCAGTTGCAGTTAACATCTATGATTTCTTCTTGATTGTGGTTTAATGAGAAAAATTCAAGACATCAATCTTTAAGTTATTTTAGTTCCAAGGTTCAAATGACCACATTTACTCTCATAACAATAATCCTTTCATGTGACAAACTCGAAGTAGTTTAGTAACTTTAATAAAAAAGGTAAGACCAGAGCTGAATTGAAAGGAGTTCAGCTGTTTTCAGGCAATATTCCAGGAATRCAGGCAGTATTCCTTATACAGTAAATATCTCACTATTTGAAGGGAAAAGTAACACTAGCAATCAAGCCAAGACAACCAGATTGAGAGAGAATTTGTTGATAAAAAGTGCAATATATAATGCAAAGAGTTTATGATCGAGTCTAATGAACACAATAAAATAAAGAAACATGCTTAAGATTTCCATGGC
>NW_026623266.1:730889-770495 GCF_030028575.1 Malurus melanocephalus
GAAAAAAAATAGTTAAACTTTACAAATTTGAAGGTTTTTCAAAATATTTTGCACCAGTTCTGAATTAAGATAAGGTTTTAAAATATATCATAAAAATATGACTCAAATAAAAATACTGGTGCACATCAGTCAATTTGAAAGAGCCATTTAAGGCACCTATGGCTGCCATTCACTCTGTTACTCCTAGATGGCTTCTTTACTCTCTGGATGAAGTTTTAACATGAGAATTCATGTCTGGTTTTTAGAAGCCTGATWTCTACCATGAAGTCATAGAATTCTAGAGTGGCTTGAGTTGGAAAGGACCTTAAAGGTCTTCTCATTCCAACCCCYCTGCCATAAGCAGGGACACCTTCCACCAGAYCAGGTKGCTYAGAGCCCCATCCASCCTGGCCTTGAACRCTGAAGCTCTTAAGCTGCGTGTGGGTGTTAATGAGTTGSTGCCTTTCCACAGGATCCGACTCATCTAAGCACAAATTCCAATAAAATGCTGGGCTAGGGGGAAGCAGTTCCTACAAAGGCAGGGCAGGAGCAGCAGCACWGCACTCAACAGCAGGTACAGGGCAGGGAGATAAAAGAACAAGCCCAGGACCTACCACAGAGTTCTCAAGAAATCCCTCTCCTTCCTTTGGTCTCCCAACTCTGCCACTTGCTGATACCCTTTCCCCTTTCCCTTTCCCCAAGGTTCAAGATCAGCTTTCCATCTCCTGAGAGCCCCTAGCCCTTGGCTGCAACGCTGCAGGTCACAAAGCATCAAGAACACACAGGTCCCATTCATTTAGGGGCAGTTTGCATGCCAGCTCCCCTGGAGSAGGGATTGCCATGTTCAGGTATGGGGAGATGAGCAGGGAGGTGTGGTGAGGTGGGAGGTGTGGTGAGGGACAGGAGATCCAGCTTTGGAAAAGATGGAGAGCTCGGAATCCACTGTGGGCCAAACTCATGCACATGRCCACAAGCAGACACCCTCATGCAGGTGCAGAGCAGGCACACCGGAGCACTGGGCTGTCACATCGGTGCTGCCTGGCTCTCGCCACCAAGGACTGCCCCAGTCACCACAAAACCACGGAATGGTTTAGGTTTAAGGGGCCTCAAAGACCTCTTAGTTCCACCCCCCCCGACCTGGAAAGGGGCCTTTCTTCCCTTTGCCTTTGTGTGTCCCCCTGGCACGGCACGCTTMGCTTTCCACCTTGTCAACTCTACTTCCCTAGACAGACACCAGGGAGATCCAAGTTCACATCCTCTCTCTGCACAATTCAGGCCCAATGCACTGAAATTTTAACAGCTGTCAGGTTGTGCTTATGCTGTRTGCATACACAGCAGTCCATGTTGCAACCCTCTTCTGTCACCTCTTCCCCTAGTTTACTTCCTCATCCTAGGAAAACTWGAAGGTTCATACAAAAAATCTGTTTCTTAGAAACAGACCTTAAAAAAATTCTTGACTTGTACTTATCCAAAGAACTAAAGCATAATAGAAAAATCTGTTATGGAGCTGTAGTCTTCTGATTCCTACCATCCAGATCTTAACTGTAAGAAAATCTTTTTTTTTCAACCATATGCTATAAAAACATATTGCCATAAGTTACTACTTCCAAAAGTAGCATTGGAGTAGCATTAAGGAAGCAATGTATCATTTAAATCATGCACATAGAGAAAAATAGCTAATTCTTCTTCTAGGGAAAAAAAAAAGGTGAAACTGCTTCATAATTTGATTATTCAACCATTTTAAAAAAAAGGTCAAAACCAAAACAAGGTATGCAGATAAACGTTATCTTGAATTTACTTTTTGGTAGATCTATATTCTATCTGTGTTCTGGTACCGAGGTACTGTACTGAAGATGTCAGTGTTGATCACCTTCCAATCATCAAAGGCACTTACTGAAATAGCATCCTGCTAGAAATGGGGTTTTCTGCATTTTCCAGAGTCTGATTCACAGAAGAAAAAAAAAAAAAAAACAATTATAAATGAGCCCTGACTGTGGAATAAACCTCCAAGAAGGAATTTTTCTTTTATATGTAAGCCAATAAGTAAACATTTTGCAAGATGTTTATTGCATACTTACTGTCTTCTGACAAAAATAAAATCCCCATGTAAATTTGCTAATAGCATACTCAAGTAATATAAAAAAATGTTTTTCTCTAAAAACTGTGAGGTATTGCTTGAAAGCTTAAATAGCATGGACCTAAGTTAYCTTGGTTATTCTCAAAGTCCTATAGGGATGAACAAGTATTTCTGTACAGAAATACTTAGAATACCTTAAGATAAAGAGAAAAAGAGACAAAAATTTTAAAGTATTCTTTTAGTTGGTGTTACAAGACTCTATAGAGAAGAAAATATTTTTCTCAGTGAATATTCTGGCAGTGCTTTATGAAACTTTTCAAGGTTACTGGAATAATCTATGACCATACATGCTTTAAGCAATGCACACTAAATCTGTTTATAAAGCTGCTGAGTGAGCTCCACTGTGTCAGGAGTGGAATGTGTCCACTCATCCTGCCTCTGTCATCTTGGAGGAAGCCTGAGAGCAAATATTCCTCYGGAGGGAGCCCCTCAGGACTAAGCAAGATCCAGGCTGCAACTTTTTCTCCTCCCATAGCAATATGCAAGCAGCAGGAGAGTTCATATGATGCTCTCTTTATGGAAATGTGATTGATGACAAAGAAAGTTTGACAGTCCCATGCATAGCTATCTGCATATCTATTTCCCCCTTATGTATATGATGTGAAATATACAAATCACTACTATTTAAGCAACTTCCCAATGACTTGCATATTTAAATTTCAAAATTTCCACGCAGCACTTTTTTAACCATTGAGAGCATTTTGCAGAAAAAACCAAATCTCTCCCCATCCTCTCATCAACCACAAATGTAATATATTTTTGCTGATAATTTTCTCTAGGTGAAGGGCTTTTCCAGTTAACAAAGGCATTCAGGCAGCTGATAATTGCTTAGTGAATTGGTGGCTGTATTACATAGCATAAGACATACTTAAGATGTAATAAAGCAGCCAATTTAGAAAGTGTTTGACTACATCAAAGACAGCAAAGAGGTAGCCATCATTATCAGACTAATGAAATAACTTTATAACACCACATTGAAGTTTTTTCCCCAATCTAAATCTGAGTTTATAAAACAGGAATTAGTCCAATTTTGAAAATGGTTTGTCAGTTAATATAGACAAAATTGGATTGCAGGTACACTAACTAAATGTTTTCTATGCCTAGAAGAAAAGACAATTACCTTGATATCCCTTAATTATCATTACTGCAAATTCTAAAACTATGCAAGTTTTGCTCAGGGAGAAAGAAGGCAAAAGACTCTTACCTACATGGGGTTCTAGAAAACAGCCAGGTAAACACAGTTCAATTTCATGAGAGAAAAATACTGAAAGACAATCCTGACTATTTTTACATACCTATATTTTTTAAAAATAAAAGGGGTGCACGCTGCAGCACAGTTTTCAACAAGTACCATGAACCAAAATACCCAAATATAATAAATGCTTAACATGTTGTAGTTTCCTCATTGGTACCACATCAGAAAAAAAAAAATATAGAAGCAGCAAAGAATCAGCGGTTGTTTAAAAGCCTAATATGGTACTAACAAAAATAATGCAGTACAGCAACAAGTTCACTGGAGTGCTCCCTTAACACAGACAGACTCGATGTACAGCTGTTTATCTTGGGAAGGAAAACAATCAAAAGAGGACATAAAGACTTTCGAAAGGATCTTTTCCCCGGTATTTAATAGTATGCAAAATATTGAAGGATTCTTGCATGAAATCAGGAATAGCAATAGGTCGTTTTTCATGGTACTTAAAAAAGCTAAGCAGACACACAACAGAATGCCAGCAGGCAGCTTACATGAGACATAAGGCTTTATATTCCCACTAGGAACGTACCTTCTCTGCTTTTGCTTTCCTGGCGTTATGCACAAACCTGCGTCCCAGCTTCTTGGCATACCAGATAGAGGCAAACATTGTAGTGATGAAGGTTTCAGTCTGAATATGCAGCACACACACACAAGGAAAAAAAAACAACTTCCCCCACAACTGGGATACAGATCTAATGCTGGTTCAGGTCTTAACTATGCTGTTGCTTTGTCAAGTCCTCTCATGCTGCCTTCTGAAAAAAAAACAAACCACCAGTGTGGCCAGTCTGCAGGTGTATTTACATACTGCCAGCAGGAAGTCCAGGGTGAGGCATCTTTGCATCCAGCTCACATCCAGTCTGCTAAGTGCCTGTCTGCAGTTCTTTAGCACTGTCACCACAAACTACATATGTGTCAGTATGAAAGGAAGC
Source organism: Malurus melanocephalus (assembly GCF_030028575.1). Lineage (NCBI taxonomy): Eukaryota > Metazoa > Chordata > Aves > Passeriformes > Maluridae > Malurus > Malurus melanocephalus. Next base: position 735,187 of record NW_026623266.1, read on the forward strand.
TGCAGTAAACTACTGTAGCAGACAGCTCACCTCCTCTTCTCCTGTTCTGAAATTTAACTCCTTGGTTCTCTTCGGTTTGCCAGCATGCCACAGAAGCAGCAGCAGTTCAAAAATGAGATACACAGCACTGCAGGAAAGCAAAGGGGTACTATAGTGCCAAAAATAGAAACATGTATTAACTATTAAGATGAAGGAACAGGTGTTTCATGTGTTTCAGGGCAATTAAGGTATGAAAAGAAAATTGATTTTACTTTGTTCTTGCAGTCTGGGCTCTATTCAGAGATATTTGTGCTACCCAGTTTCTGTTCGTAACAGACAGGCATCCTAGCTGCTCAGTTCACTTGCTGATGTCACACATGCACTGCTGAAGGATTTAAGACTCAATCAAGGGCTTCTGTTTTTCTTTGATAATGCCTTCATGAAACAAAAAACTGATGGCTTTTTTTTTTTTTTTTTCCAAATACCAAACTTCTGCCCTACCTAAGCATGTTTTTCCCTCTTCCTTTAATTGCAAGCTATTCTGCATTAGGAGTTGGGAAGTGCCTTTGAACACCTATTTTTGCAGTGAAACAGCAATGCACTATTTTCCTTTTGTCACACACTTCAGCTTTAACCCCTGCACCTCTCYCCAGTTATAAAGGCTAAACAAGAAGCAGAAATATACTCTTTTGCCTCCAGACATATGAGTAACCAGATGTTCCTCCCAGTCAGATGCAGTATCAAGGCTGTAAACTTATGGGGTTTATAGCTGTGTGTAGTATTTGATGGTTCTTACAGTTCTTATAGGAAAAGTTCTGCACAAGGCCTTCTCCCTCGGTGTGGTGTGCCCTCCCTTGGTGTGGAGATGCCACCATGCAGGAGAACCACTGCYGTCCTGTGTGCAGCACTGGATTTGGGATGCACACATGCAAAAATAATTTCTGCTCTCCTACTCTGTGGTAAAGAGCAAACCGACATTAATAGACTCATGACGAAGGARATACAGCCACAGCAATTCAACATAGGGCTCTTGGGGGCAAGGGAACAYTTTTTTCTGCCCCAGGATTTTTAGAGAATGGCTGAAATTATTTTCTCRAGGGTACATGAAATCAAAAGGGAAAGTATTTTACTCCCACTTATAACTTCGACAGAACATCCAAGTTACTGTAGCCGGATGGCATTCCCAAGCTTCGAGCCTGGAGGCACATACTGCTCAATTCCATTAAGATTATAAGGAGTTCAAAGAATTCTTCAACACATTTTCAAATGGTAAGTTGRTTAACTAAATTGAAATTCTTAGATAGTGAGGACTTTTTTCAAGGTAAGTCCAAGGTGTGTGTTTGGTTTTTGCYTGACATCTAAAATCTTCTGACAAAATATTTGGCAACTGGTGATATTTCTAGGAAGAGAATAGTTAMTAACTACTTCCAATTCAGATGCTTAGTTAATCCTGGCAGCCARGAAGTTTTAAGACCACAAGATAGCTCTTCTATAGCAATCATACTCCATCTGAGACACGAATTTACTTCGTCTTTCCATAACACTGCTCCAGCTCTCTGAACTCTAGGCTGATAGTAAGACTGACTCTCCAAGGTGAGAAAATCTTTATTATGCCATGTAGAGCCTCGCACCTTTCCCCTATTTGTGGGATGATATTGTCCTATATAGAGGGAAGGGTAGACAAGAGAAGGAAGAAAGATGGCTTGAAAAATTAAGGAAGAAATCAGAGACCTTGTTTCTAACTGGGATATCACTGTAAGGAAACATGGAAAGGGGAAAAAAAATAAAGTGAAGAAAAGGAGAAGCAACATCATTACCCAGCTCAACCAACACTATAAACGTTAAAGGAACAGGAAAGAAAAATCCTACATAGTATATGTCTAAACAGCAGAACACTTCTCCCACTTTGCTCCCCTGCTTTTATGGAAAATAAGTGTAATTTGAAATCATTGCACTACAACCAAAAAAGGGTACATTCTYCCAAACAACTATTTATATAGTCTTATGTATATTCAGAAGCTGAGAAAATCGAAGGAAACACTCATTAAACAATAAAACCTCGGTTTTATGACTTTCATCATCAACATTAGCAGCTTTACTGAACTATTTATCCAGGAAAAATAGGGAGTAATAAAAAGCCACAATTCATCCCACTTAAAAGAAAAAAAAATAGAATACATTGTTCATTTAAGAAATAATGACAAAGCAATAGGGAGGTAATTTTCTCCACCCACTGAAAACGTTAGATCAGGAAGAATAAATCTTGCCAAATACCTAATCCTGATTCTAATCAGAAATACAGTTTAACTGTTTGCATGCATTTGCGGATCTATCCAAACCCCCAAGTACAGAGATGGCCAGACTGCAAGCAGTACCCTTACAGCTCCATCATGCAGCAGCCTGCCATACATTGCCAAGAGCAGCTTTATTAGGGCTCTATTGGTACCCAGGGATTTCATGATTATGAATATTTTACTGCAACCATAACGAAGGCTGCATTTTACAGAAGTGCTACCAGCCGAGCTGCTTTAGAAGAATTGGAACTCCCAGCTGCTGTCTCCTCACAGGRGTAATATGTACTTTAGCTTGTTCACTGAAGTGCTACATTACAAGGACGGAGAGATGCATGCCATTGAGCAACAACATTACCACAGACAGGAGATAATCAGTTAAGAGCAGATTTTACAAGGAGCTACTTGCAAACTAGTGGGTGGTTTTTGGTCAACCAAACCAAATCCAAACTATACATTAAATGTCATTTTTCTGCCTCTATGAGAAAAATTGATCTTACCACAAGTGGGCACATGAGTATAAGCACAGAACAATTACGCTGTTGAATCATATTATTTTTATGACATGGCTCCTCARCATCACAAGCTACGGCAACTGATGCTCGGTACCAAAACAGATGGTTGTTTCAAACACCTTGCCAACTGTTTGTATGCACTGAGTATCACCAGTATTTCTGACAGTTTGCCTCCTTTTTCAATTTTAACATTGCTGCTTTACTTAAGCAGCACTCAGGAAGAAGTCTGCCTTGGCTTTAGACAGAGCATTAATTTTCCCTTGTTAAGGGATAACTTCTCACAGCACACACGTGGGGTGTCAACCTCCCCCTCACACACCTGTGGTGAAGATAGATGTTAGCTGTAGATTCTGGTTCTCTCCAATCTCTATCTGAGTACATACACACAGCAGTCATAAAACGTGATGACAGGGCCATTTAAAAGACAAATACAGTTCAGCCATAAATAATGCCTTCCTTGTAGGAACGGGAAGACGGCTGGAAAGATTAGTATTCAGGGTTTGCAGAATTCTGTTTCCAGAGAAATGGACAGGAGATGGGACAGGTTAAAAATGAAATACTTAAAATATAAAACAATCACTTTACTTCAAGGTTTATTTGTTAACATTCCACTGCTGTGGATACAGGAACAGAACTGCAGCTGAGAATCTAAGCTTTGTTTTTATTAGCACAAGGCAACAACAGATATTGATTTGGCTGACTGTACAAGCAACCATTTCCCATCCCCAGCACAACTAATTATCTTACACAGCTACATGATGCCAASACATACTATTTAATGACCAGAATAGTAGGAAAGACAGGAATCTAAATGCCTGCTATTCCATCCAGAAGATATAAATTTTAGGCACTCAGACCTCACAATTCTTTAAGTAGATGGAAGACATGAGGTTTTGTAAGGACCTGATTTTTCATTCTTCCCTCTAAACAGTGGCAGATAGACTAATGTTCCTCCTTCTAATGCAAAAACCAGTATTTTTATAATAAATCCATGGGCACTGTTACAAAAGGGGTAGTTACCCCAGTCAGCACCAGCAAAATACAGTCAGATTTCTCTTTCAGCCAGGGCAGAACACAGTCTGTTACAGATACAATGCAGGTGAAATATTATGCTAGAATAGAATCAGAGAGTCACTGCGGTTGGAGAGATTATTGAGTCCAACCATGTCCATAAGCACCACATCTGCATGTTGTAAATGCCTTGGGAACAGTACTCAACCACTTCCYTGGACAGCCTGTTCTGATGCTTGACAAGGCTTTCCATGAGGAATGTTTTCCTAGAATACAACTAAATCTCCCCTGGTGAAACTTGAGGCCATTTTCTCTTGTCCTATTGCTTGTTACCTSGGAGAAGAAAACAACCCCCACCTCACTGCAGCCTCCTTTCAGGCAGTGATAGGAATGAAGTCCCCCTGAATCTCCATTTCCCCAGACTAAATACCCCCAGTTCCCTCAGCTGCTCCTCATCAGATTTGTGCTCCAGACMCTTCTCCAGCTCCATTTCTCTTCCCTGGACWCKCTCCAGYCCCTCAATGTCTTTCCTGCAGTGAGGATTCCAGAACTGAACACAGGATTTGAGGTGCATYCCAACCTATGCAGAGTATGCAAATTTCTACTTATGCTATTTTCTACCAATAATGATGTTTCATCACATTTGTTTTTCTACAATAACAATTTTAAAATTCTACCTCTTAACCCTGAGTTTTAGAGATGAAACCTGAGTTGCATAAAAGCTAAATGCTTCCTTGGAACATCTAAGTCAATGGCAAGAATAGAGTGCAATGATTCTGAGAACAGCCACCTATCCTGAAAAAGAAATGTTCAGACAAAAAAAAAAAAAAAAAAAAAAAAAAAAAAAAAAAAAAAAAAAAAAAAAAAAAGAAGCAGAAGATGAACGAAGAGATGGGATAAAAATGGAAGAAAAAGAAAAAAAAAGACGTGAAAATGGAGTGCTGCATATTAAGGGTGACAGAGGTTCATACTCTTCTCTTCCAATTTAAATTTTCCTACTCCCTTAATATTTCTTGTGCCGTATAATTTCTCTTTAGAAATTATGCTTTCAGAATCCTAGATATGACATTATAAGTTTGCCCCAGGTCTAATTTCTCTTTAAAACAGGAGATACTGCAGGCAGACATCTCCTCTGTCACCCTTCCTGGTACACGGCAGAGCTGTCTCCTCAAAGAGGGATGAAGAATTTCATACACAATGTTACAAGACTTCAAAGCAGTAAAGAAATAAAATGCAAGTGTTTTTTCCTCTGGACCTCCTTTAAGTGAGAGACCCCAAAAATTGTGTGCCTGCACTCTGCCATGCAATTATCTCTGCTATTATTCTGCTCTTCTATTACTTGATGGAGTAGATGGCACTCAACCTGCTACCTGGGGTGCCACAGGTCAAGAGAAGAGAGGATGAGGAAACGTGCTAGAAAACTGCATGAAATGGAGCTTAAACTGTGGAAGGACAGGAAATGGAAATGAAATAAGTGCTGTGCTAGACACTGAGACTCAGCACATCCCTGCACACGGGAATGTATTCTAGCACTTTACAGCATAATGGCATAACAGACAGTGTTTTAAATTTAGGCAGTTCTTTCTTTTGTTAAGTTCTTTTGTTTGTTAAGTCTTGGAATGGAGAAAAACCTAATTACTGTACTTAATTTTGATTTTAAAAATTGATTTTCAACTSTAGTTTCTGCTGGTGCATAGGAAACTCCAGTGAGTCACAGAAGTAATATAACAACCATTAGCAGCCTTAAAAAATAAATAAAAATTTGAAAAATGCCAGTTTATTCCTTATTTGTCCCTGGTTCAGCACAAATTGCTCTCTACCTCACCTTTCTAATAGAAAATTTTAAATTTCTTCATGCTATATAGAGAAATCACAACCAAAATGGTGTATAAAATCCTCTGATGTGCCATTACGGTGCTCAGACTTGTATCAAATCAAAGCACTGTGTATGTAGCACAGTTATACATTTGCATGGCAAGTACTCCCACGGGAAATAATATAAACTACAAAATTTATCCTGGGGGAGAGAAAAAAAGGAGGAACCACAGACTGCAAGCAGTGCTTATGTGTGTCACCAGTGCATCTTGCAAGGCACTTGCCAAATATAATCCTAAGCAAAACTGAATTCAGGGTGGAAACACTTCTATTACAGCTCTGTGTGCACCTCCCATCTCTCAGCGTTCAAGTACATTTGTTTTCTCGTTACTTATACATAACCCTGTGTGATGGTGGACTCTTATCTCTGTTTTGGAAAGGGATGAAGTCAGGAACAAAGTGACTYGGTACCTGACATACAGGAAATCGGAGAATTTGCACACTGGCTGGAGCCCAAAATCTCTGTCCCRGGGCGTGGCCACACGGTTTGCCATGGCCAAAGCCAGGCAGAGGTGGCACACACTCTCACTCAATCCCATGCCAGTCACAGCTCTCCTGTCCAGACCCAGTGAAAAGCAGGAGGGCTGGAAATGTCCATTCACCCACCCACAAGGGCCACTTCCCATATGATCTTTTCACTGGGAACAGCCAGCCAGGCAGCCTATAAAGAGTTGTTCATCTCACTGCTAATCACAAATGAAACCTGAAAAACAGTTACAGGCTCAAATATGGGAATATATATCACCCCACCTTAAACATTATTTTATTCCTGGCTGATGACGAGGAATCGTCTTTTTTTTTTTCATAGACATCCTTAAATCTCACTTTCGCTTTATCAGCCCCAAGAGCAAAATTAAAATGTGAGTTTRAGCAGAAACACTGCAAGTTATAGGCACAGAACCAGTGAATCACACGGACTCCTTTGACCCAGTGTTATTCAAAAGTTCAAGGTAAATGTACAAGCTCTTCTCCTTGTCCAAGCTCTCCAGATCTTCATGCACGAGAAGCCAGGTTGCACTGAATTATGAAACGTTATGGAATCACAAGTGATGAGATCTAAATGAATCTCATGCCAGCATCTCCCCGCAGGCAGACACACGTGTACCTGTGTGGGTGGAGCCCACTCAACAGCACATTCCTGAGCAGCAGCAGCAGAGCCCATGCAGCCTGTGTACACCATTCCCTGTCATCTCGTGGGATGGGTTGCCTTCCGTCCCTTTCCCAAGCCTCTGGCAAAGAAGCAGCTCCCCACTTCCAGCTGGAACCATCTCCAGCCATTTTCTGCTGCTGACTGGCTCCTGCTCCCACTGAGCAACCCCTCCCCTCCGGGGCCTCCTGGCTGGCTTTTTAATGCTCGTTAAAGAAGAACCCACATGTGGAGAACTAATGCAACAGATAATAGCTTCTGCCAGTTTTCATTTCAGTTCTCGCTCTTTATYCCTGTCCTCAGCTTTTCCAGGCTGTGATCCTCACAGCTCCTGGGAAAAGGTCCTACAGTTCAACAGCTCGGTGTCACGTGGGAAGTTAAATCACATCAGAGGCAAGTTGYTAAGAGCAATGCTGAATACTTTAGATGCTGGGCACAGGTTTAAAAAGCAACGTTTTCTTGCTAAAATGCAAAAGAGAAGAAATCTGAAGGAAAAGGATGTACTCAATTATTACAAATAAAAGATGTTCTACTACTGAGCATGATGGATAGATAACAAGTCTTTATCCAGGACTGCCTGCAATTCTTGCTTCCTAGGGCCAGAGACAAGGAAGAGGTCTTCTTGCTTTTGGAACTGACTCACCACATTTCTGTYGCCCAAGCAAAGCAAAGAGAGGAGAGTCCAAACCACAGCAAACCAGGCACCAGGTTTTCTCCCTTAGTTCTGCTAAACCACAGCAAACCTGGCACCAGGTTTTCTCCTGGTTTTCTCCATAGTTCTGCTAAAATTCTTCTGCATGAGGTTATTTACTCTTTGCAAGCCAGCTGCTCACTCTTAGAATGAAAAGGATAATGCTCTACTACACTGGGACAGTCTAGAGATAAAACTATTAACAAATGTGAATTATTGTTAGAAAGACATTGTAGAAAGGAGAACATCTACATCCTCACTGGTTGATACAGATTCACACATAATTCTGCTGAAAGATCTGTGAGAGTCCACATMAAACCTGATTACACAAATGTTTCACTGTAATGTGACACATGGAAAGGTCCATTTCAGCAACAACTCACAAAAGATGGCATTATCTCCATTTTAACCAAAAGACAAAGGAACTATAAGGAAATACGAGGTTAAGGACAAGAAGTTACTCTTCTAACACCTGTGAGTTCTTCAGAAGCAGAAAGAAATATATATAGCAAATACTAAAATCTTAAATATAGAATTACTCAACTAACCTATTTCAGTTGATTAATTAATTATATGTTAACAAAGGATAAGGGAAAATTAGTCACATTTTCTTAATCGATTCCATTTGAGTGCAAAGCTCAGTCAGTCCACAGCAAAACAATGAGAAACAGTTGTGGAGGGAAATTTTTCATTGCAGAGGACTTTGGCACTTTGAAAACCAGGGGAAGGATTTAGGCTGCACAGAGCTAGTTAGACGTACTTCGACAAGAGACAGACTAGAGCTGATAGAAAAAAAAAAATTAAAATTGTGATAGTTTTTTAGGATAAGAATAAAAAATAGCATCTTTCCAAACACTTTGAAGTTTTTTAATTTAATCTAAGTGTTTCAAGAAAACAGAAACTTTTTGAGCTCTCTAACCAGCAGAAAATTGTGAAAGTGTTCCTTGAAATTGTCAAAATATTTATCTTTCATTTTCATCAAAAATCAGAATATTTCAGCCTTCTCCAGGGCTGTCAATACTGCTGTCTAAATTACATTTACATTTAACTTTCSTTTGGGATCCCAGTCAACAGATATATTTAAAATTTCTGTTCTGCACAGCTCACTGAAAATGCATTCATTTGATTCCTACCTCTAGCAGCCTCAAAGATCTGCCAAATCAAAGATCAAAGATTCTTCCACACCTCTCTGCAAATTGAATTTTGCTAAGCCAGGCACATTGGTTGTCTTCTTGTATGTCTCCCAGACACCATGAAGATGCTAGAATGAACTCATATGAACTTACAGAGAAGGCTGTAAGGAGAGAAAATACCRCAAAAGCAAGCACTTCCCTGCTTCTCATTGTTCAAATGTCCTAGGAAGCACCATATTTCATGCCTAGACCTCCCAGAAGTAAAATCAAAGCTGAACGAAGAACTGTTTCTCCACCACTCCCCACAGCTAAATGCAGAGAAGATTTAATATACACAGATTTGCACAACCCATCTCTGCCCTGCACATACAGTGATGCGCCAGAACAAAAATCTCCAAGGATTCCAGTTATTTTTCTGTGGCTCTAGGGGAACCAGCTCTACATTGAACTGAACCAAAAGCTCTAAAAGGCTTCCTGCTTCCAGACAGGAGAGTTAAATAATGAGCAAAATCCCATTCCCAGAGTTGGAGAGGAGCTCTGATCTTAAGAGAAACAATCTGTTCTCTCCACTTTGCTCCTCTTTGCCATTCAAAGGCTTGAAAGGTTCAGTGAATGTAAAAGTCACAACAGGGCACAGACTTCTAAGMAGTGCCTTATCCTAGCAGGCTCAGGCTTCCAGATATTGCTGGTTGTGACAAGCCACCAGTCTTGTCCTTAAGGACAGCAGTCAGTGAGCAGCAGCTCTGACCCAGAGCAGACATGTAATGGATGATGAGGGGAGTGCTCCCAGTTTCCTGCCTCTAAYCTGCCTAACACTCCCAAGCTCACTTTACTTCAGCACACACCCCTGCCAGAACTTTTGTTTTGTTAAAATGCCCTCTGGCATGTCTGCTTCCTACATTCAAGCCCACCTTTTTAAGTACCTGATAGGCATTTATGCTTCCGTAGTTCCTTATAAATAAGGGATTAAGTACTACACAGTTACTGAGAAGATACTCTGCCCACTGTAATGCTGTAGGAAGACAACAAAGGGATGGTAGATGGCAAATGCATTACACAAATGTCTGGGTAATTTGATGTGATTTAAAGATGAGATAGGCAGGCAGCACAATCTTTCAGTTTCAGATGGTCTCAGTCTGAAGAGGGCTAAAGGAAAACACATTTTTGATTTAACTCATCTATTTTGCACATTAAAACTCAGGACAGAACATGACAACACAAATGTGCTACATGAGCACGTTACCTCAGTGTCCTTCAAGGCAACATCTTTTTTCTTCAGGCCAAGAGTGTGGAAGAGCATGCTGATCCTCTGGCTTTGACTGCATGCTCARTGCACATCCCAAGCAATATATCATGCATATATTCATAGATATATTACATGTTAAATCTCACATTTCTTTTCCCATGCAAAGAKATACAGAATAGCAGACAGTCCTTTAGAAGCCAGCATTTCAGCTGTTTCTAGGACAGGGCACACAGCCTAGGATTCAGCCTCCCCAGCTGTACATTTCGGAATGTGCAATGTGCTTTGCTGAGAGAGAGCCRCATTTTTAGTTACACAAGCATCGAGCATGGCACAGTGGCAAGGCARGATGCATTACAAATGCAAATTCAGAGCTTGGAAAAGAAAAAATAATYCATTTCGAGCAATGCTTGAAATATACATAAACAAAGTCATTTAAGAGRAACTGGCCCAAAATTACAAGAAGGTGTTTACCCTTTGGACGCTCAAGATAAAAATAATGTTTACAAACTACTTACAGAGTTCTGGCCTTCAGAAAGTGAGGTAATTTCCCCCAGTGATTTTTATGCATAGTGTGAGGGAGGCAGTTAAAGCTGATATAATATAATCTGAGCTACATTTAAACATCTGGTCCATCTGCTTTATGTGCATTGATAGGCTCTAGTCTAAAGCAATCGATAGASTGTTAAAATGTTATTGAATATAATTTTTAATAGCCGCTTTACTTATGTGTCCTTCTTGGGCAGGCTTTACAATCACGATTGTAAGTAAAATATGACTCTATAATGYTGTCATATTATATAACTTTTTTTAATTTAGTATATTCCCAATGTGGATTTAGCTTCTGTAAAATTTGTAGTTGATTGATATTATACCCCATAATCTTCCCAGTAATAATTTAAAGAAATAGACAGATGTGCACATAGGATAGAAGCTTTACTTAGGATGGTCATAGGATGTTTCACTTCAAACAAACCAACYCCCATAATTCCTGAGTTAAAGCTCTTCTTCCACTGATTTAAATGGAACTTTTGCCAAATGAACAACTCATTTTGTCTCTCATTTGGCTATGGTAGAGCCACTGTTTTTCTGATTAAGAGTATTTCAGAGTTTTTGAAACTATATAGAAGTTTCTAAAAGTTTGACTATTCACTTTGAACAGGGGGCCTGACTAGCTTTCAAGGTTCCAGACAGTCTTGGATACAAAACCTAAAGGTTTAGCCATTTAAAACACATCTAGCTATTGTCATCACCAGCAAATAACCTACAAATAATTCCTCAATTGGAAAGAAAGGTCAAACTACAGACTGCAAAAGTCATGCACATTTGATTCATCCAACTTCATTTCTTTAAAGAGCATGAAGATTAAGATATTTCAGAAAGCTACAAAAAATAATATCTTCCAGCTAATTACGCTTCTCAACACACATGRAAGTCCTTTAGAAGTGTGGCACAGGTCAATGGAAGTAAATATTGACAGCCWTAAAAGCCCTGAATTAATTTATGAATGTATACTGATTCTGGAATTAAACTCTGATGTAATTTATCTTAAACAAAGGGGAGAAACTATGGAAGAACCAGCAATGTATCCTTTGATAAACTGTGAGCACCAACCATGGTATGAAATAGTCTGAATGACACCATTTTTCCTATGACTACTCATATGTTTTTTATKATTAAATAATTTTCCACTTCTGTGTTGTGATATACATTAGAATTATTTTTTCAAAATCCAAATTTTAATCCTCACATGTGACAGAATATTTCTAGAGAGACAACAGAGATTCTGGATCACATTTTTAACGCGAACTGAAGCRTTATACCTGTAAGATTTTAAGAGGAAAATTGCAGTTTTGTGCACAACTCTAATTAGACTGGAACTGAGCAGAGCTGCTCAGCCAGCTTGTTTAACAGCTGGTCCAAATCTCGTAGGGAGGAGCATATTTTTACAAAACATTTTATGAGGCCACACACTGAGAGCTATAGGAGTTTATTATTGAGGCAGACAGGTTGATTAATAAATATCAATTTTGCTTTGGGAATCAAAAATTTGAGTGGTTTGCCTATCCAAGAAGCCTAGGCAATATATGGATTTATGATTATTAGGTGTATGTGATTTAGTGATTAAATATAATATATATTATTATCCATATAAAATAATAGCCTCATGTATAACTAGGCCAGAACTTTCATCAGCTTCTCAAATGCTTGTATTTGGCAACATTTAGACATGAATATACCCRACATCGGACAAAATGATTTGAAGAAAATGAAGGTAAGATAGCTAGGCCAGCATGTAACAGCAATCTGTCTCCAAGACACATTTACAGRCAGTCTGGCAAGATATCTAGGGCAATAGGAGTGGAAAGAGAGAGGCCAAAGCCCGGGGTGTGTCAGATGTGCATGTGTGAGTCACTTTATTTCCTCAGTTACTGCACAAGATTGAAGTCATGACCCCTCACGCAGCATKGCTGAATAAAGCGTTAGCAAGAGAAGGTGTCAGTCTGGACAATAACTTGAATAATTTTACAGAAGTTCAAAACTATTTGAATTTTCCAAGAGGCACACTGTTCTGGGGGATACTGGTTCTGTACTCTAGACACAGCAGTAATGCTGTGATACATAAATTTATTTATAAATTTATGATACATAAATTGGATTTTCCAATTTTATTATATTTTTTTAAGGAAAATTATATCTGGCACTCACTCAAAAAGGCTTAATGCTGATAATCTTCTGTATACCCAAAATGTAAAAAAAAAATCTTGGAATCATAGAATGGCTTGGGTTGGAAGGGACCTTAAAGATGATCCAGCTCCAACCCCCTTTCATGGGCAGAGATACCTTCCACTAGACCAGGGCACTCATCCAACCTGGCCTTAAACACAATCTAAAGCTACTGTGACTTTGTTTTCTTCTCCACCTTCTCAATTAATATTATAGATTGTTACTATTTTTCTACTATTTTTAATGCGGAGCAWTAAACTGCTGATCAGCCTGAGCTGACAGCTCCTGGCCCTGCTATAATAGTGACAATTGTCCCCAGTCAGCAGTGTTTTTCATATCCAGTGTTTTTCCTCATCCTTAGTCCTCTGTCATTAGGGTCATGGGTAGCACACTATAAAGAGCTTTATGCACAGATAGGTCGTTGTTGTATTAATTCTCTGTCAAACTCATCCACCTAAAAAAAAGTTTGCTACAGATGTACAGACCAGGTTCTCTTGTCTTTGATTACCTACTTAAATTTGTCAGTGTCCCTCTTTACTTTCTCTTACTTATTTTTTTATGTATTTATTCATTATTCATTTATAATGTCTTTCTGCTTGATAAAAACTGGACAGAGTGTCATTCCTTTCAAACTGCTCTCATAAATCACAGAAGCAGAGGATGGCTGGGGTTGGAAGGGACCTCTGGTCCCAAGCACCTGCTAAACAGGCTCACCAAGAGCAGGCTGCACAGGATTATGTCCAGAAGGATTTTGAATATATTCTGGGAAGGAAACTCTACATMTTCTCAGGGCAGCCTCTTCCAGTGCTTTGCCATCACCAAAGCAAAAAAGTTTTTGTTTGTATTCAGAAGGAACTTCCTGCATTTCAGTTTGTGTTTACTGCTGGGCACCACTGAAAATAGTCTGACCCCATCCTCTTGACACCTGCCCTTCAGATATTTATGTGCAGTGATGAGATCAATTCTTAGTCATCTCTTCCCCAGGCTAAACAAGCCCAGCTCCCTCAGCTTTTCCTAACAGGAAGATATTCCAGTCCCGTCCTCCTCCACAGCCCTCCACTGCCCCCTCTCCAGTGGCTGCTTGTCTTGTCCTGAGGACAATGCCTCCATTTAGGTTCAGATAGTATATTTGATCTCTTCACCAGAATCTCTGGCTACAAGTGTAATTACATCTTCAAAGATGATAATTGGCAATACTCAGGACACCCTCATTTAAAGTTTGTCCTTTGTCACAATATTTAGGAATTAAAGTTCTACAAAACCTTGTGGTTTACACATTCTCCCATAGCTGCTTGTCTTGTCCCAAGGAGCCCAGAGCTGGACACAGCACCAGATGTGGCCTCAGCAGGGCTGAGTAGAGGGCCAGGATCRYCTCCTGTCACCTGCTGGCARTGCTCTTCCCAATGCCCCYCAGGATACCATTGTCCTTCTTGACCCCCAGGGCACACTGCTGGCTCCTGGACAGCTCCCCAGATCCTTCTCCACAGACATTTTTTCCAGCACCTAACCTGCACTGCTGCATGAGATTATTCCTCCCCAAGAGCAACTCTGCGCTTGCCTTTCTTGAAATTCATTAGATTCCTCTCCTCCCAACACTTCAATACCTTGCTACCTTTATTCTCCAACTCACTCAAGCGCAGATCCTCCTCAAACATGGAAAAGGTTCTCTAGTTATTTTTTTTCTAAACTCCTTTGCCTGTACTTCCACCCTGTAAGACTCAAGCAATAAAATGTTTTGTGCAGTCAAAATTAGGCAACTTTTTGAAATGCAATGAAATATCTACCAACTAAGTTGTTGAAGAAAAAAAAGGTCAATAGCATATTCATAATTCATTAAAGGTCTGTCACTCTTCAAGCACTTTTTAATATCTCATTCTACCTCAGAGGTTTTCAGTTCATGAGAGAATGTTTTATGCCTGTGACGCAGGAATCACAGAGTCTGTCTTCAAATTTTCTTCACTATGACATGAAGAATTAATCCAAAAAGGGCAGATGAGGGGAAATTCCTTTGCTTTGGTAGTACATGTTATTTAGTGACTGCATAGAGTATATATTCCTTCTCTCCTCTCAAAATGAAATGCAAGGAATATAGCAGAATATCTGGGAAAAAAACTTAAACCAACCAGAAATAAATTAAAAATTTAAATAAATTTACTAAATTACATTTGCTAAASAAAGATTAACTTTTTAAAATGTTTTTCTTCTAGAATTTCTTCCTGGTCACTGCTGAATCCCACAGACACACACAGAGACATAGATCCAGCACAGTGTAGGGAAAGAAGCTACTTTTACCAGCAGTTTGGCACCACTACCAACCAAGCAATGTCAGTTTAGTGTGTTATAGAGGCCTTGCTACAGGCTCATTATCTGATCACTCCCTTCTGTAAAAAATCACAATTATTTGGGAAGGTCAGTACCTCCCCAGTGCTGTTCAAACACTGTGGCAGAGCTGAAGCTCATGGATGATACTGGAAAATTGCCATGACAAGAGAGCTGCTACTTGTTTTCTGTTGTTGTGTGTTTTGCTTTCAAAAGGAAAASCCAGAATAGCCCTATTTGGCTCCAATTAGTCCGTGCCTGGGTATCTTTGCAATTATTCAAACCATCTCAGCCTTACATAGTGTAGATGGAGATCTTAAGCTACAGCTGCAAAGTAATTTTCAGAAATGTTTGCAAAGTCATTAGAGGTGATAAATTGCACAATTTACTCCTARACCAAGATTCTTTCAGGTGCTGTTTCTTCCTGGATAATCAAATTGTGTTTTGCTTCAAAGCAGTTTAACTCCTTCCAGATGCTGCACCCTGCAAAACTTCCTTCCCAATTGCTGGACTGGGACCTGATGTGGACTGCATCATCCCTTAAGATCCATCAGCACCTACAAGCTTCACTCCAAACCCTGTCTCTTGCCAGTGCAGAGATCCTGGGGTTTCTTAGAGTTTTGTCACTGCTCACATAATCTTGGAATAACCATCATAAAACCAGCAACTCATCATGGYTGYTTTTTTTCCACTMTCATGGGACGTGTGATATCAAGAGATGCCTCACTTTTAGTCTAAAAACCAGGTAAATTGCACCTTGATAAAGTATTTGTAATCATCCTACACTACTGAACAGAAAATGCTCTCTTGTGGTTTTTTTCAGGAGTTGACAGGAATATTTAATTATATCCCTTCTCTAAAATTAAGGATGACTGTTAAAAGAAGCACTGAAAATAATTGATTTTAATAAGATTGGTGACATTCAAATACATCTTAGCATACTTTTCTTGACTCTTACTTCCAAAAGTTCTTTTTTCTMGGAGAAAGAGTTGAAAATATTTGGGATTACGTTCCACAGACATAGATGACCAGTTGACTTAAGAGAGGTATCAGATCATCCCAGTGTACTTTAGATATATACAAATACGTTTTTAAAAATATGGGTTTTGTGCTCTGTAGCCGTGCACTCCAAACAACTCTGGAATTCTGTTGGACTTTCCAGTAACTGTTGAAGAAAAAAAAAAACCTTTTCTTATACAGGACCATCAAAAGAAACCTCCCTTATTGCTAAAGCAAGTCATGCTTACATTTAGTTTTAGATAGTATATTTTATTTCTTCACCAGAATCTCTGGCTACAAGTGTAATTACATCTTTGATGATGATAATTGGCAATACTCAGGACAGCCTCATTTAAAGTTTGTCCTTTGTCACAATATTTAGGAATTAMAGTTCTACAAAAACCCGGTGATTTACACATTCACCATCCTTCCTGTCCATACAGTTGGAAGAGATTTAAAAGAGTGGCACCTTATTATGTGTTTTCCACCAGGAGAGATAACCCTTATAAAAATTAATGTGCTGCCAGACCAGTCTACCATCACCAAATGTATCACTTTAAAATTTCATAAGATTTTTTTTTTCACTGCTAAGCTGAATAATGCCCACAGAGCTTTCTCTTGCAAGCTGCAAGGAAGGCATTGTAAAATATGCCAATACCAAATATATTTCCAATATTAACATTCATGTCACACATGAACTCTGAATAAGTACAGCTAGTGCAGAATCAAGATTTCTGACTATATTTTTCTGCTATGTTAGACTTCATTATGCTATCTATTACCTTAAAGGATACATTCAGGATATCTTAGTGAAGGCTATTAGCATTGATTTATGTTATTTTAATGCCTGATATTTTTCAATAAAAGTA
The DNA here is from genome assembly GCF_030028575.1 of Malurus melanocephalus. Lineage (NCBI taxonomy): Eukaryota > Metazoa > Chordata > Aves > Passeriformes > Maluridae > Malurus > Malurus melanocephalus. The sequence continues at coordinate 751,986 of NW_026623266.1, forward strand.
CCTAAAAAGGACAATTTAAGTGTTAAGTTGGATGCTACTGTGCTTTASTGTCTCACATCCTGATTTTGGAATTTAGATGAAAACTTGATCTGAAATATGCAAAAGACAGGAATTTATTATGCATTAATGTGTAATAGAAGTTATGTATTAATTGCAGAAATCAGAGAGATTTGACAGGGAAAAAAGTGTCAATCTGATCCCAAGTCTGTGAAGAGAACTGAAAGCAAGCCTCCAATTCTAAACATTTTTTTTCTGATACAGTAATCTCAATGGAAGAGTCTCTGAGTCTTTAATTTATATCTAAAAAACCTGTAGCTAGACAGGATATCAAAAATGGAGAAAATTTACTGAGCTAGTCTTTTAGGTCATCCTAGATAAAAACTAAAAYTATTTCCTCATTTACCTCCTCGCTTTAGACATCAAAATCACGCTTCTGGCTTGCTGATACAATTATTTGCTTGTGTGCCTGCCAGGSAGCGTGGTACATATCCATCTTCCCTCCATGCTTCATGCCAGCAATCGCTGCGCTTGGGGTGGGCAGCTGGGAAGCAATCTGTTAAAGTCCACAGCATGACTCAAACCCCTTCTCCTCTCCTCCCAACATTCTTCATTGAGAGCTGCCTTAAAGAGCAATCTCTCTCCATCAGTACATCTTCTTACCAGGGTCTGGCCAATGGATCTTATGCTGCACATGCACGTTTTTAAATCATGCTTTCTTGGCTTAGAAGGATTTTTAATGCATTTGCAGAGTAGCACGCAAATGAAAAACTACTTGGTTCTACCTCAGCTAACAATATATTTTCTTATAATTTGGATGACCATTACACAGCTACTTCTCTAGGGAAGCTGAAGCACTGGGTATTTCATCAATCTGCTAAGATAACCCTCATTTGAATCCTCATGCAGAGCAGAAAATATTTAATATTGCAATGCATCACATGCCTTCCTTGCTGGAATCTTTTGATGTTTTTTTTTTCTTTTTGTGATCTACATTTGTTGCCCAGAGAAGCTGCAGATATCCCATCCCTGGAAGGTCAAGGCCAGGCTGGATGGGGCTCTGAACAACAAGTGGAAGAGGTCCCTGCCATGGCAGGGGGTTGGAGCTAAGTGATACTTCCCTTTGTAGATATATTTCAAAAATGTCTGCCCTGCAAGCCACCCAAACTTCTGAACCAGGCTCTCTGACAATATGTGATCCCCATCGCTAGGATGAGCTCCCACCAACATCTGGTAACACAACTCCTTCAGCACTCATCCATTATGTCTGAAATCCTGCTGTCCTATTAAAGCATCCCTGATGCGTTGCAAACAGTAAAAAGATCTATTATGCACAATACTGTTTATTAGTGATGGGGCAGAATTGCTAAGGCATGAAAGAGACTCAGGAAACGGGATTGATCCGCTGGCTCAGCCATGAAATTGTGTAACTGAGCCGTTCCCTTCCCCATTCTCTGCCTTTGTTTCACAAATCAGAAGACAATGGTAATGCTGATCCCTACTGAGCCTTTCAAAGTGTGCAGATTGAAACTGCTTTATGGGTCAAGAGAATTAAAGAAAGGTAAGACTTTATAGTATTCATTATATCTGAATGCAGAAATGCACAGTAATTTGTTTAAATTTCCAAGAATATAGGAAAAAAAATATTTGTAAATTTCCTCTCCCTTTTCTCTTCAGCCTTTCTTATTTTAGGATAAATAAACCAAGGGAGACTCATTCATTCATCACAAAAGTTTCCCTCTGGACTACTCCCAGTTGATTGATTTTAAATTAGTAATTGAAATTAAGAAAGAAATGTAGAGCACGGATGAAGCTAGTATGAGTTTTACAMTTGTGATTTCAGAATGAAGACTTTAAAACAAAAGAATGTAATTTCAGAACAGTGCAGAATTGCAGAACAGCTCTGTAAAGAACACAGCAACAGGACATACTTCTCACCAACACCAGCAATAAAGTTTAGCAAAGCCAAGTTTCATTGCAGCTATTTGGGGGCACTTCTGCACAAGATTCCTGTGCTGGGACTGCAAAACCCATCATAAACACTAAATATAATATAAAAATAATGAGTTTCTCAAATTGCAAGTACATGTTGATTATAAAACTAACACTGAAAAGCCAGGAAGTATTTTCCAGAGAAAGGTAGCAGAACTGAGCCTCATTAATTAGCTTTTAATGATCAAAAAGTTCYTCTCACACAGTCAAAACATATAAAAAAGTCTTAGCATGAAAAAAAAATCATTAAGAGGATTACTTAGCACATGTGAAAGAACTATCTTCTAGTCACAAGCTTCTTTTTTATCTTACTATGCTTTATCCTACACTATTTTTTTTTTCTCTCAGAGCTACACTTTTATGTCCTAAACTTGATTCAGATTTTGGAGGCTTCTAGGATCTTGCTTTAGGCCTACTCTGTAACTTAATGTAATTTGTTAAAACTGCTGGAATTATTAAAAAGATTTCAAGGGATAATTTCATAGAATGAAATATAACTGCAGAGATTTCTTGCTGACKGAGGGCTTAAAGGAGTTCAGATTTGTCTTTATATTCATCTGTCGAGTGTTGGTAGCTTRGCTATATAATATATTAAATTCTGTATCAGCTTTCCTTTCTCTGATTGCTATCATTTTTATCTATGAAATCCACCASTATTCAGCACAATTGAGATATAATTGCAGAATAGCTGCTGAATATCTTCTGTGGCATGATAAGAGTATCTAACATGTGGGAYATGCACCAAAACCCAGAATGCAATGGAGAAACTTAAACAGAGGGTTTAAGTATATTTATTCTATTATAACAGAGAATAAAAGGGTTGGCTTCTTTTACCACAGTAAATGGTCAATAGTGGTTTTCTTTCCATGTCCAATGCAGGAATGTTCATGTTACGCGACTTATTTCTGTGCATTTATGTTGCTTAATTAATTCTTTCAAAAGAAGCACCTTCTTTCCTCTCATCTTCCTTGTTTCTTCTTTGCCCTCAAAGAATGCCAGCTCCATATATTGAGGAAAAAGAGGTGCCAATGCTTTAAGCAAGATGAAAGTAAGAAAATACAAAATGCCACCTAAAATGGGTTGTAAATACCCTTGGGTGTGGTGAAATATATTTAGTGACTGAACAGATAGTCTGTCCTTAGTGAGACCCAGAACAAAGCGAAGAAAGACAAGTAGAGAAGAAAACTTTTCATTTTGACAAGTGAAGATAGAAAGCAGTAATTTATTAATTTCTAGCTCCTTTTGTGCAAGGGGGAGAGCAAAAGTCAAGATTGTGCAAGATTAGCATCCACATGGTGAATAATGATTTGGTGTTTGTTTTTTTTTTTTGGCACCACATCAGAATACCTGRAAGAGATATTTCTGAGAAAGGCTGATGGACAACAAATCATAGAATTCTAGAATGATTTACGTTAGAAGGGACCTTAAAGATCATCTGGCTCCARCCCTCCTACCATGGRCAGGGACACCTTCCACGAGATCAGGTTGCTCAAAGCCCCATCCAGCCTGGCCTTGGACACCTCCAGGGATGGAGCATCCACAGCTTATCTGGACAACYTGTGCCAGTGCCTCACCACCCTCACAGTAAAGAATTTATGGTTTATAGCTAATCTAAACCGACTTTCTTTAAGTTAAAAGTTAAAAGTCATAGGCCTTTATCCTATCACTCCAGGCCTGTGTAAAAGATTGGGCCTGTGTAAAAGATTGCTCTCTCGCTTTTTTGTTGGCTCCCTTCAGGTACTGAAAAGCCTCAAKAAGGTCACCCTGGAGACTTTCCTTCTCCAGGCTGAAAAATCCTATTTTTTTCATCCTCTCAAAATGAGACTTCCCTCAAGAGCATTGTGGGAAATGTGTGTCTTCTCAAATAAATGGACATCAGGATGCCAGAAAAAACAGCTACAAGAGGTAAGAGACAGCACAGTTATGAGAAAATCAGTAGCAGAATGATCACTATGGACAAAAGAAGGTGAACAGGTCCTGCTGTTTACCCAAGAAATGCAGAGAACATTCAAACTGGGGGAAGAACAGAACAGAGAGTTTTGGCACTACTCTGCAGCCACAAACTGAACATTGGGTAGCTCAGCATTCAACAAACCAAAGTCCTTTAGGACCACATTGCAGAATAAAATTCCTTCCATGCTTCTTAAATTATGTGTAGGACCAATGCTAGCATAAATTCTGGCCAGTATCAAATGCAAGAAAAATAGCCTAGAGAATATAATACATCAGATTATTCTCCGAGTAAGAKAAAGTTTAGCCTGTGCTTTACTATGTAACAGAACAACAAAGCTTCATTATTCCTAGTGCATCAGCACCAATAATAAAGAGGAATAGGTAAATATTTCCCAAACAATAAATTAGATTTATGTTTCATTTCTAATAAATTACACGGGAGAAAAAGGAGAAAACCCTGAGAATTCTCAAGTGCACATTGAATCATTAGCCATTTCACCCTCAAAAGAATTTGAATTTCAACAAGAATTTTTAATTGAACCCCCTGGATTTTAGCTTATGATTTAATCTACCAAGTTGCTAAGGCAACCAACGATTATAGCTTCTGGGCAAAATTCACAGAATTGTTAATCGATCTTAATCTGGGTACGCYGCATCAGTAGTCCTTTCACAGGGGAGACAGACAAGGCTAAGAAAAAAATTGGGTTTCATTCTTAATTTGTAACACACAACAACGCTAGAACTGCAAGTATGCTTTTCATAATAAGCATCCCAATTAGAATTACCATCTTTTAAACCTACCTGTTCCAACAGAGAGAAATCCTTTGCTGAGGTTTGTATATCACCCAGCAGTGTGTGTCTCGGAGACATCTAATCAATGAGCTTTTTAATGTGCTCAACTCTCCCTCTGCTCTCAAAGGGGGAGAATGGATTTGCCCTAATCAAAAGTTACAGTCATTATTCTAATATGATTTTGTTGGAGGATAAGCTTTGTGTGGTGCTGCTTTCAAATCTGTGCACTATTTGTCTGRCCCACTGTATAAAGTGCAGTGGCCTGCCAGGGCGTGGTTGAGAACTTTTGCAGCTCTGTTCTTTATCCTGTTTTCACCATGAGGATTAACCAATCACTTAAGATCTCTTGTGTGCTCCAGGCTCCTGTTTCCTATTTTCCTACCCTCCAGTAGGGTGATGCAATTAGACTTAGCTACTACAGAAGGGTGTTGTGAGATCAACTAATTTTGAAATTTATTTCTAAAATATTCTTAATATCAAGTGTTGTGGTTAGCTAATATATAGCATATTAATTTTAATGACCAACAGTAGTTAGCCAGGGAATTTATATTCTGTTTTATGGTCCCATTAAATGCCCATAAATTTATACATCCACATGTAGCTAACTTAGCATTTATGAGRGTGCTTTCCTTTTGGTTTAATGTCATYCACTTTTACAGTGARCAACTGAACTCTTCTGAGCATGCTCTTCTACTGTGTTATTCCTGGTGAATTTCTTGGAAAAGCTGTGGTTACAGTACACTAAGGYGATATTTTGCACAAGTCAATGTAGTTATTCAAAAYATTTATTTATTTTAATACTTGAATTGATACATATAATTTGGTGACTGCTSTTCATATCATTTTGCTCATGTAGAGTATCTCTGGTTTACTTTGATTTCCTCAATAAATGCAACAGAGAATACCCAATCTGCAAAAATAAAACAGGGACTAGTGCCTATGACAAAGTTACTCCCCAAAAAACTGCACAGATGGAGGAGTCAAGGGACCAGTGTAAGTTTCAAACAAATGCCTGTGCTAGACCTTTGGGACTCTACTAAGCTGAACAAGAAGGTTGCAGGTATGGAACTGAAGAAGGACATCCTTTGGCAGCTGATGCAGAGAGCAAACTCTAAGGTTTGTCACCACATCCTGGAATTTATGTAATTTCTTGATGGCAAAGGAATGTATCACAACATTGATAGATATGATAGGTCCTTAACCTTTCTGATATTTTATAATCAATTAATATTGTTTGTGGAAATAAGGGTATGATCTTCCCCTGTACCACCTGAAACCAGAAGCTCTAATTCTWCAATGGCACTCAAGTGTAACTCACCGATGAGCCACGCCCTCATGATTCCACTGCATGAAACACCAAATAAGATAATACCCCAAAAGAAAGGAAAACTGTGARGCTGTGTTTCAGCTGGAACTTTACAACTAACTTCCATTTTTGCATCATACTATTTAAGATGTATATTCAAAAGATTTTTTTTTTCCAATTTAGATCTTGAAATAAAAATTGTACTAGATCATAGAATCAYAGAATCATTAAGATTGAAAAAATTCTCTAAGTTCATTGAGTTCAGCTATTGATATAAAGGGTTTTGATGGAATGGGTAAAGAAAGACAGAACTGAAACTGGTAGCAGGAAATTGTTACAACAAAACTTTTTTTATTCTTTCTGGTTTTTGGATTTTTTTGCCTCATTTCTCCTTTCATCTTCACAAAAATGTATTCATCCTTTCCCCAGTATTTGTTAAGTTCTTCATCTGTCCCAGGCTTTCATTTAATGTACTGTTAATTAATTTTTTTAATAGATTTCTCCCCTTTCTGCATCTTGTGCTACCCATTGCTTTCCTTTCTACCTTACAGTAGTTACTGTGTYAAAATATGTTTTCTAAACATGTCTCTGGAGAAACTCGCCTGCTTTAGCTAATAGAAGCACATACTGCACTGTAATGATATGAAAAAAATGGATTATTTTTAAAGGCTATAGCTAAAAAACATATATAGTCCCAGTGTTAGGTTTACGGTTACACTTGATGATCTTAAAGGTCTTATACAACTTAAATAATTCTATGATTTTATGACTTTTTTTTAAAAAAATAAGACTTTTAGACTTCTTTGCAAGCATATTATATAACACACATAGATTCACACATATATAAATATGGCTGTCAACTGGTTTTCATCCTTCCTAAGGAAGTTAGAAAAGATAGAAAGCTTTGAACAAATGAAGGGGTTTCTGTCTGAAAGATGGAAATCAAATTGCACATTCATCTGAAATTATGAAACATTAGAAGTTGTATTCAATGTCATGTACATAACTCTTGAGAATAATGCTTAAKAAGTCACAGCTGATGCACTATTAAGTGCTTCATCCTTTCTCCAAATTATTCATATACAATAAATCTTAAAAAAAACCCCTTAAATGTAATCCTCCACAGCCTTTCCATCAGGACAAACCAGTTTTAAACCTTTTTGCCTCCCATCTCTACAAAATGAAAGGTAGATAAAGAAAATGTACTACTGTGCAATAAATGCTTTTTCATCTAAAACACATCAGCACAATTCCCTTTGAAACTCTACTTTATATCAGGTGCCTAATTWAAAAGGAACACTTGTTTATGCAATTGTGACAATATTCCAAGTAATAAACAATAACATGGCTTTTAGGCTGAAATCCCCATTGATTTAATCAGGACTTCTGCCAAAATATAGATATGCTCCATGACAGCCATTCATGCACACAGTTACAACAAAGCATAATATTAAACACTTTGGTGTTTGCTGCTTTCATCTCTGGTTATTTGACCATCTTTTTTTTTTTTTTTTTTTTTCCCATATTCTAAAATGACTTGTTCACACTTGACAAGAGTTATATTTTCCCTGCCTGATTTTCCCTTACTGACATTAATTCAAAGTTATGAAGATCAGGAATATATAACTATTATCATATTAATGGGATTCCAAAAAACAAAAGCAACCAAAAACAAACCAACAATCTATTTAGAAAGGTGAAGTCTATAAAAGATGACTCAGGCAAATAGTTTTTGAATGACATTTTATAAGGCACTTGTCAGAGAATGATCACTGCATCCTCTCTAATTAACTACACAGCATGTTATAATTGTAAAAATAAAAGTTTTGTCACTTCCTTTGACTCTAAATATAGGAAGCTTTAATATGTAGAGTACTGTAGGTAGAAGCATTCGCAGAAGAYTGGACCTGAGAAAGCCTTTTGGAGCTGATTAAATCCTGTTTTCTTTTTCATTTGCTGAGGGGTGAGTGGGRGTAGCGAGGGACAGATTGCAGCATAGCAGAGGTGCACAGAACTATGAATTGGTGATTCCAGGATTTGGGTTCAAGCTACAGTGGAGTACACCTTATTTGACATGCACTTGGGACTTTTACAGAGCTTTCCCACTCCCTGAATATGCATCACCCTGGCCTCAGAGCTGGCTGTCAGCACACAGACACCTCAGCTGCAAAACTTAAAAAATGAAAAATGGAGACATAAAAATTTAAAACTATATATATTGAACTGCATTCCCAAATAAGCAGCTAATTTTATTGCCCTGTTATTTTTGTGGATATTGAAGGCAAGAGACTTGTTTTACTGACCCTGGACTTGAAGAAAGACAGAAATGGCACTTCTCCCCTTTCCAAGGCATATTATGTTTAGCCCTTGGACTATGGTTCTGGAAGGACACGTGATGACTTATCCCTAAAATTTCTCAWAGACTGGGAGTGCAAAATATTTCCAAAACCAAGTTTAAACAGAATGACAAGATAAGTGACTCTCTTGTTTTCCTTGGGGGGGTCTCTTATGAACATTTATCAAATAACCCAACATATTCTGCCAAGAGCAGAATGGGAATGCAGTATATATGTGGTAAAACTTCATATTTTGTCAGACAGATGATTCATTGCATACCCTGAAAGAGTTTCCTGTTCTAGAATTCACAGCCCTCCATGCGGAAATTGTCTGTAGCTAAGGTGTGAAGGTAACTTTTATTCTTTATCTTCATAAATCAAAAGAARGATTCAAAACTAAAAGTACTGCAGTGTACTGAGAAAGTCTGTGCATATTTTGTAACATATTCCCCATAAACTGTGCAAATAATGGATTATTCACTCAATAACAGAACAAAGACGGGAATCAGGTCAGCTAGACCTGAAATATTTCATTGAATCCAATACAAAAGTTTTTGTCTGGAAGAMAGAACATTACTTTTTTTGGCACATTTAACTTTGGATATTTTTTTCCATTTTGGACTGCCAGTTTAAAATTATGAGTCAAAAATTATTTTGCAGCTTTTAAATAAAATGTTTGGACTTTTAAAAAACAAACTTAACATTAAAAATGTCAAAACAGTGTCAATTTTCATTTTTTTTTTCTTCTTTARTCAGATGAACTTATTTGTTTACTTTCACTTGAAAGTTTCAAGRTAAGACTAAAATACCATTTTGTGGCAAATTTTCTATTAAAAAGTCACCATCTGTACTCATGATAAACACTCCATGTTTAGATTCTTAGCTTTAAACTATCATTTCTGACAATAAATATGCGCCTCTGATTTTACCTTTTTTTTCACTGAAGAATAGAGTTTTGTTGCTGCCATGTCACTTAAAACCAAGCAAAATAAATCAGTTCTTCCCGATATCTAAAACATGATAGAATTCCTTAAATATTTCAGAAAGATCACAGAATGTTTACTAATTTCATCATTTTSCTTCTAGAACAGCAAAAACTTCACAAACTTACAGCAAAACCCATAAGAAGGAATCATCATCTTGTAGGATCAGCTTTTTTGTTTGGTTGCCTTTCTTGAGACTAAACTAATAGAAAAAAAAACCTTACCAATTTATTTGGTCTATAGCAGGAACTCTGGAGCAAATGAATTTGTGCATTAACTTGTGCAATCCCTAAGGTGACATCCAAAAATTTGTCCTTCCCTTTTTGGAGATTTTGAAGTTTAGAATGTAGTTGAAAAAAGGATTATCACCAGCTTTTCCAAATGAAATAAGTAGAAAACCAGACTAGTTCCAMTAAAATATGTTTTGTTTCCCTCAATACCTGATCTCATCAGTCAATGATGCAGAAAGGTAACAGAAAAGTTCCAAATGCAACTCTTTCTCGATGATCCATTTGTTAGAAAAATGTTAAAGTTTTTTTTTAGAGAGTGATAAAAATACATCTTAAAATCCACAAGTGAAGTTTCAAGTGATGCACACCATATCACTTTATTTTGATTGTATGTCCAATGAGCATCTACCTATGAATAAAAACATACCAGAAAATAACAGAGGAGTCTTTTAATGGTATAATATATTCTAAAAGTTTTAGTTGCCACAAGACCTTTGAGTCCAGAAATGAAAAATAAAAATAAAAAAAAAAAAAAAAAAAAAGAAGGAAGTCTGTATTATTTTGTAATAACTCACAGAGTGTTCAGATTTCTGTTCAGTCTGTTCAACCTTGAAAAGGTTACGTATGACAGGTTATTATGTTCTATTAAACACAGACCCGTTTTATCAGGGAGAGATCTATGGGACAGCAACAGCTTAACTGAGAAACATACTAATTTATAATTTCCTATCCATCTGCACCATTCCATAGATCCATATGTTCTGGCTTTTTAATCTCCTCTCTACAAGGTCCTGATTTTATATGTTCTCTCATGAATATTTCCAGGTTCCAAAGAAATAGACCTGTGAGCAGCAGAATAAACAAGACTTCCCTCCTCCTATGGCTCTGAGCTATATTGTTAAGTTCTGATTGCTAATAAGGTGTTGGGTTTCAACAGAAGTTTCTGCTGCAGTGAAATTTCACATTTGTGAAATGTGTCCTTTTCTTCTTTATTCATTCCTAAAAACTTTATGCAATAGAGTTTCTTATGTCATGAAAATGTTAGCAATATTTCAGCTCTTGATTTTTGCCATTCATTTGTAAAAGTTCTGCTCAGTGAATTCAGTCACTTAAAGATTTGGCTACAAAGCTGTAAGCCATTCTTAAAACATTCAATTAATTAAATATTTATGAGTAATCTGTATTTCCCTCTCCACTGCAGATATGTATACTTTTCAAATATGCATTTTATCATCTGTCTATTCTTCCAGTTCTGTTTAATTTGCCTGAAATGTCTTACAGCTTTGTCTTCTTTCCATCACCCAAAATAATGGCATCCCCTCTGCAAATAGCCCTGAGTCTGTCTAGCTAATAACCATGTTTGTACTTCTACAGCACTGTCTGGGACAGATTTCAAAATGTGCAGAGACTTTCCTTGATCCAGGTTGTTTTGGGATAACCTTTGCCATGAAGCCTTCTGCCATATTGCAGATGATCAGTTCATTTTTCTCAGTTGTTGTGATTATTGACACTCCTACCTTCCCTGKTATTTTGTTTTCAGAAGTGTTTTCTTTCCTTAGCATGTTGGAATGCTGGAAGTTATTTAGTAAGTACAAATAAACTACTTCAGCCTCTTTCCCACTTACTACTCATTTATTGAGATCAAAATATTCCATTAAGCTTAAAGAAATCCATTTTTTATAGAAACTATTCCTGTTTGTTGCAATCCCATGATGTTTACCTCATTAAAAGTACCTTGCACAGATTTTCTGTTGTGTAATTCCCAAGATTTTCCCCAGAGTTTCTGAAAAGACAGATAAATATTTCCTGCCATCCAGTTCTCCTGAATGGAACAGCTGTGACATGGCACATTTTTATTAACTACCATCAGCCATGTAATTCTATTTAATTAACACTACTTGTAAGAGTGAGTAAGTTTTTGTCTACTTTTTTCTTTTGCAAATATACAATTACACCACCAACTCATAAAAATTTAGAGTTAAATTATACCAACTGCAAATTTACCTTTATCCCTGAAGGACATCCACTGTTCTGGAAGCTCAGAGGAAAATGGCCAGAACTGCCCCTGCAACCCTCCCAAATCTGCCAAAGAGCTGTGGGCATGGATGTAACAAAGACAGTGAGGACAAGTGGGTGGTAGATTCCTACTCTATGGCCTTAACACTTCAGAAAAATAGAYGGCACTGGAGTAGGAATACCCAGGCCCTACACTGTCTAGCACTGCACCTACACTAATTAGTCTGAGCAATGTTAGCAATGCAAAACACACTTATCCAATGCCCTGACCACTTTCTCCATCTTTTGCAAAAAGACCATGAAGTGGGAGCTGCAGGGCAGAGGCAATGCATAGAAAGGCTAAATTTGGGATGGGGTTAAAAGTGTGAATATMATTATTTCCTCTCTTCTCCATCTTTCTAATTTTTCCTCAGGTGATCACTCTTGCCCCAGATTGCTGGAGAGGCAGCTYCTGGGCAGCCACTGTGCCCCTCAGCAAATGAATCTCCTTCCCCTCAGCCACAGAGATGTCAAAACAGTCATTCAGAGCACATGCCTTAGAGGGAAAGGGGAGCTGGGAAAGRCACTGCGTGCTCAAGGAAGCACAATTCTGGGAAAAGAGAAAGCATTTCCAGAGTATAAGGACTTTTTGCAAATCAGCATCTTGACATTCCATAAAGTGATGCCCTAATGATTTTTGTGTTTGTGTATCAAAATAGTTTAATTATTTCCTCATAGTAAGATCTTATCAATGGTTCAAATGCCACTGCAGGCCCCAAGACATTACCAGAGAACAGAATTACAGTACACCACAATGCCCTTCACCAGCACACTTAGAAGGTATAGAGCACCAGAGTACTAAACCCATTACTAAATAATAATTTCAATACTCTAATAAAATAACAGAAAATTTGGATTTGGATTTATAGGTCTTCAATATCACACCCAGCAGACCAACAGAAAGACTTTKTGAGAAGAGAGGTGGAGATGAGTGTCCCTGAGAACAAAGGGTCCACACAAGGATGTGCCAAATCCTGTTATATTGCATCTCAAGCCTCCTGATAAAGCATTCCCCCTACCATGATTAAGAAAACTAATCTACACTAACCATTATGATGAAAATTATGTTGAAAAACCCATCTGATTGAAAGTATAGTAACGCTCATCAACTCAGTTAAACACATGTGTAGAATTAAATTGAGGGCATTAATTRATTAACACAGTAAGTAAATGGTGGTATGTTAGCTGGGGGGTTAATTTCTACATTGTGCAATCATGGCAGATTCTTACTGACTATTCCCAGAATCATTTTTCTTTAACACCAAGGCTGTTTATTTTTTCCCCAAAATGTGTACACACTTGTCCATGAGTTTCTCACTCAGAGAGATGCAAAGTGTCCATACAGTGCTAACAGGAAAAAAAAAACAATAAATGTAACAAGATAGCACTGGTCTATAATTCAGCCTCRAGACATGAACATCTCTAGCTAAAGAAATTGCAAAGGAATTACATGCTAGTTAAAAATTAGATATAATTTGATTGTAATATATAGATTATTAGATAAGATGTGAATATACACAGGAATTCCTATTGATTTCTGCTCATTTGCATTGGTTTTAGCCTGGGCACCTCTGTGGCATCAGAGCATTAAAGCTTTTCCTTGTCTATGTGATGCTTAGGACAATGGGGCCCTGCACTGCTATCATAGCCCCTGGGTAATTCTATAACCTAAATTATCATCATCATCATCATCATTCAGATTGAATTAAGAGGCTTGGAAAGAATATGCACCTAGGGAGAAATCTGCAGACCAGCCTAGCTTAGATCATTACTGAGAGCTGTAATGAGGAGGGCAGTGGCACATCTGCTTTGATGCATTCAGGGGCTGGAAGGACTGCGCCAACCTGGTCAATAATCTTGATGTAGCAAAGATAAGACATGCTGAGATGTGCTACAGCATGATGCTACAGAATGGATGAATTTCATCTTCTCCCACACCTCTCATTTTATTATCAGATGAGGTTCTCAAAAAGAATTTTTTAAAAGAGTTTGTGACTTACAGTTCTTTGAAAATCAAAGATGAGACGTATTCCTGCCTAAATTAGGCTGAAACCTACTTTTCCCAAAAGCCTGAATATAAAAGAATCCAGCTTTTCAAGATTATATATAAACACCAGCGTCACCCCTGGGTTTAACAGTGTTTGGGAAAATTTTGTACTTATCCACCCACACATGATSTAACTGAAGTCTGCAGAACGTTCACCCACAAAGGGATATGACCCACTGTGTTTGCATCCAGAATGCTGGAGCAATACTAACAAACCCAAAATTTCAGTCAGAGTTGTACAGTAAAAAATCATTTGGGGAATGCTATTTTTGTTCAGGTTTCTTCCCCTGTAATCCCCAGAGGCAATGCAATGAGCAGCTCCTTTGAATATTAAATTATTGAAGTTCAGAAGAATTTAATTAGTATCTCACCTACTTCCCATCTTGCAACGATGTCTCTCCTACAATTATGGTACTACATTACAGGCAATTTCAGCKTAATTGAATAACTCGAATAAAACCTGGGTTCCAATTGCCAGAATTATCTGCATTAAGATAGCTATAACTGACTTAAAAACCAGTAATGTGAGATGATCTGTATGCATGCAGGTTTACGGCAGATTCTCTAATACTCAACCTCAATATTCACCCTTAATATTACCATATTCACCCTAGTATTATCATACTGTCAAAAGAAATATGTTTAAACAACATTGCAGACATGTCAGTTGTCTGGATATGAGGAGTTGAATAATCACAAAGTCAAATCAGGTTGTAAGGTAGCAAATCTAGCTCTAAATCTATCAAAATCTAGCTCTAAATCTATCAAAATCTAGCTCTAAGGTAGCTCTAAAATATTTTCAGTATTTTAACAGCTTGTGCCTCTTTCTCCCCAGCTGCACATGCCTATGTGCACTTCAGCCACTGACTGCCAGACTCCCTTCTCACAGTTCCTCCTGTTCAAATTATTTGGAAAATATGTTCTCTTACAAAGCCTTGTACTGGAAGCAAGAAAGGGAAAAAAATGCAGGGACGGTGGGAGTGAGAGAGAAAAAGAGCAATGGATGAAGCCCAAATTGTATTTTCCTCAGCTTATTTCTCTACCCTGCTGCATYTCATGTAGCTCCAAGCTGGCTCAGATCCCCTTTGGTTTGAGATAATGACCTGGCATAGAAGTCAGCTGCTGAGTCATCCTGCTTCAGCAAGAAAGAGTGAGAGGAAAAGGCTGGTGGTAAAGTCAGTGAATGAAGGGTGGAAAGCCACAGATGTGGGTTTCTGATGGCTGCATCATCCCATTGAGTACAGAGAGTTTCTAAGTCATTCTGCTCTGAAACACAAACCTGTACAGAAAAACACAAAACTACTGAAAAAGACCTCCAAGATAATCAAGCCCAACCATTGACCTGACRCCATCAGGTCCACCACTAAACCATGTCCCTTCATACCACACCTACACGTTTGCTGAACTCTCCCTCAGTGATTCCAACACTTTCCCAGGTAGCCTGTTCCAGTGCCTGGCCACCCCTTCAGTGGCAAAGTTTTTCTAATATCCAGACATTAGCAAATACCTGTCCAGCTTCTCTGCAAGTTACAATGTGAGAAGAATTTAATTCAGTCTCCAAATGAAGAAGATACAGCCCCTAAACAAAGGCACATATGAYTCCCCAAAGGTCTAAGAGTGGAAATTCCCAGTACACAAAGCAATGAAGGAGAATAGGGGAAGCAAACTATGTTTTTCAAAGCAATTCCAACACTTCATCTTTTCAGTGGTTATAATAGACTGACATATTGATGCTCCACAACTTTGCTCAAGACTGCTTTTCTTCTGTTTAGAAACATGACTGGAATAGGCTCCCCAAGGAASTGGTCACARCACCAAGTTTTCCAGARTTCAAGATATGCTTGGACAATGCTTTCAAGCACACRGTGTGATTCCAGGGATTGGCCTGTGCAACACCAGAAATTGAACTAGATGCCTTGTGGGTTCCTTCCAACACAGGATAGTCTAGGATTCTATGATGAATACTGATGTCATGCTCTACATGGTTGATTGCTGCCTTTTCTGATAGATGCAGCTCTGTTTTTTCATCAGTCTTTGAGGTACAAGTGTTTAGTAGTCCTTATGGCAGACTTTGCACTCCAAAATAGACAGGATTGCAATTCCCTAACCCCAGTAAGTTTAGGAGAGAGTAGGTTCACATTCATAAATGGAAACCTGTCTTAGGTATTTTAATCTGAGCTTGCTTGAGCCAGATTTCAGACATTCCCTGACATTACAGGCATGAGCAAAGTACAAGCAGTACAGAAATGCCCTTGTGTTTACTTTACCCATTCACTTTTGCCTTAAGTAGATATCAGCATCCCCATGAATACTGAAAATATAATGCCTTTTCTAAACAGAAGTAAAATTATGAAGACAGCAYTTAGGAAAATAACCCAGTTTCAGCTGAAACCTCTAATTCAGTTCAGATCTGCTCAATCTGCAGWTTTGTTGCAAAATAGTGAAGGAAACAAACTGCACAACAACAACTAAAGAGGAAACAGCAGCAATTTCAGCRTACAACCATCTGCAGGTGTGGTCTTCAGAAGCTGGTTGATGACTTTAATACTCCCAGAGAGTAAAGTTGTTAACTTTGTGCTATTTTGGCTAATTCGCAGTAATTGGTATACCTCTTTATGCTCTCATCATTGAAATTCTATTTCCCTGCTTGGCATTTGCTCATCCATTTGATCAAAGGCACAATTTGGGACACTGACTTCAAAGTAAAAAGTTGTTTATTTGCTTTAAAAACACCATTACTCTTTTTAGCCTTTCCAATGTCATCTAATCAATTATAATAATTTTATTAATTGTATTATCAGGTTTAAAGATTTTTTTTTWTACAGAAGCCTAAACTTTATCCACTATGGGATGATTAAATCCAATGCARCAATTCAGGCAGATGCTTATTAAAAATGTACTGGGAGGAAGGCTTTGAAAAATTCAGCTACATAMATTTTCTTTGAGAATGTGGTCATTTTCTGCAGAAAACACTTTGACCTAAAAATTACCTATGAGAAAGTCTCGTTCTGTTCRTCTTTGGAAGCTAACAGATACAATTCTGTGTGCTTGAGTTTGTCAGTTGAAAATATTAATTGTGTTGTCTGTGGCTCACAGTTTCTCCAAGTGTCAGTAGAATAAAAGCTGCCCAGAGCGCTGCTGTTTCAGTGGCACCTGAGATCCACTAAACCTGAAAATATTCAACTGCACTTCACATTTCTTTTGTTCAGAAAGAGGGAAGAGACCCCACCTTCCAGGAGCAAGAAAAATAAGAACAACCCTAAAGACCATGTATGACAAAGAGGAGACAGGGAGTGCCMTGTCTCCTGCTCTCTGAAGCAGCCAAGAAGCAAAATGATCAATAAGAGTGCAATTGTCTCATACAGGAGGGCATCAATCGTTACACGTTCACAGCTCCCCGGTACAAACCTGCACTTCATGGGTGGCTTGCAAGATTAATAAGATCCACGTGTACGTGTAGGAATGGAAATAAGAGAAAGGTAAGAGGAGAAATACAGAAATGGACCCTGAAGGGAAGTCAGAAAAAGGAACAGGGAAAAGGAGCACCGATTAAATATGGAGAAAAGAAACACTATCATGCCAAAGGGAAAGACAATACTGTGAAAAATCAAGTCAGTAAGCAATGCAGATCTTAGAAAAGCCATCTGAGTCATCAAGACTGCTGACTATTTTTTGACATTTTCCCCAATTGCATCAGCTTCAGTAGCAATATTTAAAGATTATTAAAAATAACATGATTTTCTGAAATAGAGAGATTGAAGGGAACCAAATAGCAAAAAGCATTTCCCAGTTAAAAATCTTTTCAAGAGAGATCTTTTCTTTCGAGACATCTCAATTAGCCATTGATACCAAAAGATCACAGAATCACCCAACCATGGAACAGTTGGGTTTGTAATRGACATTAAAGATAATTTAGTTTCAAGACCCCTGCCGTGGGCAGGGAGATGATGTCACACAAAAATAAGGTTGTGAAGATGACACACGATAATGATCTCAAAAACTCTTGTTTAGACTAGATCCTTGAAAAGAATTTGAAAATAATAGCCAGTTTAGAAAGATCTGTTTTTCTTTTAAGTGTCAAAATTCTATTGTCTTTTTCTCAGCTCCACAATCCACAAAACTATATTTCAGAGAGATGAAATAAGAGCTACAAGAAACAGGAGTTTTAAAGTGTTGGAAATAGCATGTGTATTAGCTTAATCACTTCTTAGTCAGGCTGCCAAAATATTCTTTCATGATGGTTGACTAAAGAGATTCTGTCCTCCTCATCCTGGAGGCTGCAGCCATCCAGAGCTCCTGGAACTGAAAACTTCTGCTCTCTTTTGTACCCAGTACTGACAAAAGCCAGAACATTTTTGATGTGACACATCATCAGATGTATAAACATATATATCTTCTACTGAGTGGGTGAATTAAAAGTATATTCCTCAGTGAGAGGGTATTATGGCACTTYAGTGCTTCATTTAAAATGTAGAGTACATTCCCAAGTGTCAGCAGTAGCTGAAGTCTGACAGAAAGGCATTTCAGCTACTGAGCTTAGGGAAACAACTGGTGCTAAACCTGTCTGACATCTGAGAAAAATCCCTCCTGTTACAGTCTGACTAATAACACCAAGATGCTTTATTGCACTTTTCAGCAGTAGGTCACAAAACACTTGGAAAAGGTGGCAAACATCATTACAGATACTTTACAAATACACTGATATTCTGGTACTTCTAGTCACAGAAAAGAAGTGGCAGAAGATACAAACCCTGTGTTTGTAGCATCTAGTAGCTATTCTATGACTTTATTGCATATGTTTCCTGTATTTCAGGTGGAA
>NW_026623266.1:770720-807466 GCF_030028575.1 Malurus melanocephalus
TTTTAAAAAGAAACCTTCTATTCAAAAGTAATAACATAGAAATCAGCTAATTAAAAATAATGGATAAAGCATCCAGTAGATCAAGAACACAGAAAGCCTCCTGAAACAGCAATTCAGATTAACACTTGAAAAGAYCTTCAATAGCTAGGAGGCCCCATGTAAAGTAAACAGGGTCCATAGCCTGAAAATATTTTCAAATTCTTTTGAAAATTGCTGTCTTCATTCTTCTGGCAAGCCTAACAACATATAGGGCAGTAGTAGATACTGTCAGAACTTGCTCTGCTTGTGTCCGTTAGAGGACTACATTTATTTTGCCAAAAAAATAAAGGATTGCGATGCCTGAGGTTTGCTCTAAGTTCCTGAGATTTCTCCAATTAAATCACCCACTGACAGAAGCAATTTCATTTGGTTTCTTTTTCATTCTGTCAAAAGCTAGAAAGATAACAAGATACTGTCTGCAACTACATAAATCATGTGGAAAGCCATCAATCAGAAAGTCAAGGCAAAACATCAAGCACACAAAACAATGGGTTTAGCTATGATGACAAAACCAAAAAAGTATTCTTCACTAATAACTATTCTTCACTGCAACATTCAATTTCTGCACCAATTTAGGAATTTCTTTAGAGTAAGACAGGATTCAGAAATGAAAGACATTCCTGCCCACATGAAAATGAGACACAAAATATTACTCAAAATGCTAATTTATAAGCTGCTTATTTTGCCTTGAAATACAAYGAAATAAAATCAAAATTCAGAGCTACTTTTGCCACTTCCTTAAGAGCAGGAACAGGCACAGGCACATTTGTGAGCTTGCTTTGTCTTTTTCTAATCCGATTGCATTTTTATATTAAAAAACATAGATCACAGGTACAGATGTATGATCTCTGCTTATCTGCTGTTATAGTAGGAGATAAGAGAAAAGCAGTACATGATTAAACATGTAACAAGTGTTGTATCCTAATGAAGCATCCTACTGAATATTCAGTGGAACCCACTAACAGACTGACTGCAGCATGGGGCTTTGCCAGTGACTGCATACAGAAAAGGAGAGAGGGGGGGAAAAGGACAAAGCAAAACCAACTCCACAACACAAAAACTAGGAAGCTACCGGGAGATTAAATCTATTCTTTTAAGATCATTGCCACCAGGCTGAGCCACGCTGGGGATAAAAAATGCTTCATGCAGATTAGCTGTACTTATGAAATGCAGTCAGTGTAAGCAAAGAAAAGGATGCAAGATTAAATTTTAGATGGCTTGCTAATATATCCATGCATACATTAATACGTCCTCTACATAACCCCAATTAATTTTGTAACTGCAAGAGAAAAYTTCAGACTGCTGTTACTGACGTGTAACAAAGCTTCAGCCTCCCTCAGTCCTCCACAGCTTTTAAAGAGCCTCTGAAATGCAGCGTCTTTGCTCTGGAAGAACAGCCTGTGCTACGGCACTGCCTCAACTCTTTGTCACACCTCAACCACAGAAATTAAAGCAAATTCAACGTTTCTTTTTTTTTCTTCCCTATTTGAACTTTATCTCTATCATAGGGCTCTTCCTCAGTAATTGGAATTAAGGGATCTCAGCAGCTCTGGAAAAATAAATGCAGTTCCTTACCACACAGARATTATCCCCCCAAACCACCAGGAACTACATTTACACAGGGGTATCAGGTAATGCTGAAAGCTCTATTAACCAGCTTTCTCTAGGTAAAGCTGCCTCCCTAATTTACATTATCTRGGCAGAGGACTTCCCTGCAGTTGCTCAAACCTGGTCTAGTGGAAGGGGATTGGAACCAGATCATCTGTAAAGTCCCTTCCAACCCAAACCATTCTGTGATTCKATGTTTTAAAACAGCTACACAGGTCTTTGGAGTGTATTTCCTTATACATTTTTCCAGCTCTGGGCAGCAACATGTAAAGTTTATATACAGGTCRCAGGATCCACTGCAACACCAAAAGAGTCTTGGAGTGTGCTATTTTCCCAGTATCTGTGACCAGTGTATGATTTTTTTTATATATATACAGAGTTCAACAGTCCTGAAAAAACAGTCAAGAAATTTTTTGAATTGAGAAATTAGATTGTTGCATCTGAAAAAAAAAATTGCTATGTMGTATTTTGACCTTATTTATCCAAATTGTCTTTAGAAGTCAATTTTTGTTGAAGTCAATGATAATTTGTGAAAAAAAATAGCTCTCGCCTAATCTACATTTTTAGACACAAAAAATTACTCTTTATGACAGTTTCCAGGAAGCTCAGGCTAATACATTTTTAACAGAATCATTAATCATCCAAGCTCATCCTCAGAGCCTCTTTCTGCTTCTTTGTTAATTTGTCGGATGAGCACAGCAACCACTGTAGTCAGGTCTGACTCACACCTGGACAGGGAAAGCTTTAGAGGTGGGGAAAAACAATTCCATTACAGACAGAAAAGAGAGAGTGACAGATTTCAGAAGCCTTCACTGGAATGACCTTCCTGCACTCAGGGGAAGAAAAAGAACGGTATACATTCAAGGGATACTACACACTCACTAAAGATTGGAATTGGGAAAGACGACATTTTCCTTGGAGTAGAAACAAATCATCCTCCCCACACCAGATATAGAGAATCTCAAAGAACCTTCTTTGCCACTTGTGGGGTTCACCAGGACTGTATTGGGTTCAGTCCTGTTTAATATCTTTACTGATGATCTGAATGAGGGGATCAAGTGTAAATTTGCAGATGATACCAAATTGGGTGGGAATGTTGGCCTAATGGAGGGTAGAAYGGCTTTTGAAGGGCAAACTGCTCAGRCTGGATTGATGGGCTGAGACCAATGGCATGAACTTTTCTAGGGTCCTGCCCTTCGGTCACAACAACCCCAGGCAGGGCTACAGGATGGGTGCAGTGTGGCTGGGAAGCTGTCCATTGGAAAAGGACCTGGAGGTGCTGGGTGACAGCAGCTGAACATGAGCCAGTGTGTGCCAAAGTGGCCAAGAAGGCCAGTGGCATCCTGGCCTGGATCAGCAATGGTGTGGCCAGCAGGACCAGGGCAGTGAYTGYSCCCCTGTACTCWGCACTGGTGAGGCCRCACMTCAAATCCTGTGTTCAGTTCTGGGCCCCTCRCTGCAAGAASGACATTGAGGGGCTGGAGWGAGTCCAGAGAAGGRMAATGGAGCTGGGGAAGGGTCTGGARCACCAGTCTGATGAGGAGTGGCTGAGGGAGCTGGGGGTGTTTAACCTGGAGAAAAGGAGGCTCAAGGGGGACCTTCTCACTCTCTACAGCACCTGAAGGGAGGTCATAGTCAGGTGCAGGTTGGTCTCTTCTCCCAGACAACTGGACCTATGCCAGGGAAGATTCAGATTGGACATCAGGATGAATTTCTTCATGGAAAAGGTTGTTAAATATTGGAATGACTATCCAGGGAAGCAGTGGAGTCATCTGCCCTTGAGGTGTTCAAGAAATGACTGGATATGGCACTCAGAGCCATGGTCTGGTTGACAAGGTGGTGATCKGTCAAAGGCTGGACTCAAACTCAGAGGGCTTTTCCAGCCTAAGTGATTCTGTGATTCTGTTACTCAAGCAATGGGTAAGACAGGGCTTCCTGCCATGAACACCACCAAAAAGAAAAAAAAAAAAAAAGAAATTAAATCAGTGTGCTGTGGCATTGGGAGCTGCAAAGATCCTTCTTCTGTAAAGCAATTTGTACAAATGACAATTCATGGATAACCTTAACTTCAGAGACTGCTGAGCCCATTTGTTCCATGTGGAGATGGTTTWTCTCCTCTCTCCACTGGAAAGCCATTTCATCAATCCTGACTTTCTGTAAGTTGTCAGCAGCCCAGCTGAGCTGCAGGGCAACATCCTGGGACAGAAAGAAAAGGAGTAAYAGCCAGAGTGGCTCCTTCCCTTCCAGAAAATGAGGCCATCAAAGATGAGGCAACTGAACAGGTTCAATACTGACAATCCTTGTTTGAAAATAACTTAGCTTAGGATAGTAACAGTTATTTACCTGGTTACCTGTTTTTGCACAATTGCCATTGATGCTGACAGTTGAACCTGGCATTAAATCAGGAAATGGAGATATCTGGAATAGCCTGACATTAAGGAGATGCAAGATCCTTACAAGGATTTTTACTTTTCATCTTAAAAAAGTGCAGTATACTAAAACACAAAAATAAATCTGACATCACAATAATACTAATATGGTTCATTTAGGAGCCAGAGTTATAATTCATYTAATGAGCACTGATTAGCTCTATTCCTAGGAGGAAGGGGAAGATGTGTGCATTTAATTTAGAGACAGAGCTTGCACCTCTGATTTTCAGGTACAGTCGTGTTGAATTCAGATTTCCCAAAACACCAGGAAATCACAGGGCACTTTTTACTGAATTAGCACTTTCTAAACCATCTAAAAAACCGCTCAATTGTATTTAGTGAAGTTGCAGCGAGGCAGACCAAAGAATTCTGAGCTTACTGCACCATCTCGTGTTAAACGATAGGAAGTGCAAGAAAATKATTTGAAGCTGCCTTTTCTTATACTGCATACTTTTTCCTTTAAGAGATTAATAAAACACATTTTCCTCACCTCCATAAGTTGCAAAGAACATTAATTATCTTAATATGACAACTCTAACAAAACTTCTCCAATGTTAGCATTTTCCCAAATGTTAATACATCTACGTAACAGAAAACTTCCTTTATAACTTCAGTGTTTGACATTCAAAGTTGCTTAAGCTATTGATAATTTTATCTTCTCCACTCTAACAAGCAGATCAACCTTTAACAAAAGTTTCAAGCTTTTTAAAATTAAGTAGTTTCTAGAACTGAGTTGACTGCACCTGAAATGCTACAGGAGAGCAGAAAAGCAAAATTAGTGCAAAATATAATAAGGTGAAGAAGCAAAAAAACACAGGGAAAAGAAAAAGGGTCTGGTTTGCAACACAATTCCTCTTGCTCATTATCATCTTCTGTATAAGGAAGGAAGTAATCTGACTAATCCATACAAGATTTTAGGTACTTGGAAGATAAGAAAAATCTGTCTAACTTCAACTTCAGAAAATCTATTCACATTTCTAAACAATACTTATCTTAATTAGTATCTGTGTGTCTCAAGAAGGATTTTCAAAATGTATGAGGACCAGATTTCTTGTTATTCAGCACATAAAACTAGCACAAGGTTGTTGAAAAAAATTATGTTTTGGTTTCCAAAGCAACCTTCTGAGGGAAGCAATAATCATAGAATAATAGAATCAGAGAATGATTGGCATCATCATGAATGAAAAGATCATTAAAGACCATCTGGTTCCCCTGCCATGGGCAGGGACACCTTGCACTGGATCAGGTTCCTCAGAGCTCCATCCAGCCTGGCTCTTAACACTCCCAGAGATGGGGCATCCACAGCTTCTGTGGGCAACCTGTGYCAGTGCCTCACACCCACAGAGTAAAGAATTTATTCCTAATATCCAGTCTAAAAGCCTAATAATTATGAGCTCCACTAGGATGTTTCTGGACTTCATCAAACCACATAATCTGAAATATGAAATGACAGCCAAATTCTTGTAACAATTTGTATACTTCAAAATTTAACATGCATCTGTTCTATGCAAACATGGGCCACATCAGGCACTTTCAATCATGAGTGTTAATAAAAGGATGGTTTGAATGCATGTGTCAGAAAATGTTTCAAGAATCTCTGGAATGTTTTACTTGGAGATGTTCACAGGGGAATAAATAGGCCCATGGTTTCTCTGACTGAACTTCAACCATCCACATTTTTTTTTTTTTTTTTCTGCAATGATGTAAGCCTGTCCTTAAGCTGCCCAGGTGGCTTATGGATGCAAACTGAGAACTTGGGAGCAGGGTGATGGTAGCAAGCAGTCTAAACACACAAACAAGGTGTAACACATTGGTTTCCAAAGAAGGCTGTGGGCACTGGTCCAGTGTGAGGGCTAGAATCAGTCATCCCAAGRTTTCTTTCCAAATGAAAAAAAAATGTATGGAAACAAGCAACTGTTTTTTTTCCTGCCCAAGTCAAGTCACTTGGGAAAAATGATATGATTAGAATGTGGCTTGGTCTTGGGACAACATCTTGGTTCCAAAGCATCTTACCTACATTATTTCTATGCTCAAACATTTTCTTTTTATGATATTACTTAAAAACAAATGTTGGGTAAGCATGCAGTCAYCATGCAGGGCATTCATGCAGCCACTAGACACAAAAGACTGCTCCAAAACCTGCTGGAGAGGTGCACCCTGGTCCTGCAGCCCCTACGGAGRAATTCAAGCAGTAAAATGCATCCCGGCAGTGACTTAAATCCCACCCAGCCAGGCAGTCAGTGTGCTTGCTGGCCTGTGAGTGGTCAAATGGGCARTCCTAATGACACACAGGATATGATGTGGTGCCTGGGCGTTAAGAAAACTTCCCTGTCTGACCTTCACAGACTCTGGCAGTCACACTCCCAGCATCAGAAACTGCACCAAATGCATTCCTCAACACTTAGTACRATACATTCATGACCTCCATGTCCACACGTTTTCCCTTTGCACCGAAGGCTCTGACCTGTAACCAGGAAACTGAGGCAGAACGAGTCAACCTTCTCAGTGCAAACAGTTCTTGGAGTTTCCCAACAGTGTTATCCTGCTGCCACTGCTAGGGTCTTCTCACTCCCAAGAAATTACCTGGCAGTATTTGCACCCCAGTACTTGTTATTTACCCTCAGGGCAGGATTCCAGCAAGGATTCCAGGATTCCACTTCTCATGCAATTCAATGAATTATTTAAAGTGCAGGCATTATTTTCCAGTTAACCTTTAGGAATGCAGTATTTTACATTTCCCTATGAAGGCATGCTATGGGTTGAGAGGTAGTGTACCTCACWTTTCTCCATTATTCAGTGTAGCCACGTTCACACAATACTCTTGAGAAGATGACAAAATATTTAAAGATAGCAGACTGTAGGATGTAAACTCTGCAATTCAAGACAATAACCAATTCTGACTAGATTTTGGAGTATTTAGAATGTTATTGCTCAGCCATGTGGAAATCACTGTGACCAAAAGCTTCTGAATAGGGATTTCAGTCCACTGCCAAAAGTAAAAGTGAATCCAAAGCAGGTATTTCAGATAGGAAGGGCAACACGATGCTATGAGCTGTAGCAGAAGACATCCTCCAGCCTCCTGAGCTAATTCTCTACTGAAGGTTAAAAGACAGGACATAGGCAGCAGGGGAAAGGAAGCAGGAACTTCAAAGCCATTTGAAGACACAAATAGCTAAATTTAGATTAAATGGCAGGCATGCGATACTGTTAAGTGGCAGACATAAGACACCATGAATCTGAATGAAAAAAGGAAAATGGACAAAGACAAAAATCCTCAGGCTGAGGAAAGAMCGTGCAGGAGACACTTATTTCCAAAAGGAAACACTATACAGCCCCTCTCCTACCAGCACTTCAGAAAAGAGCAGCAGACAACAACTTWGTCCTGTTACAAGARCAAATAAGACYGGGAGCTGTTTCAAGGTAATTGTGYATGTCTGGGGATACCCTTTA
The DNA here is from genome assembly GCF_030028575.1 of Malurus melanocephalus. Taxonomy (NCBI): domain Eukaryota; kingdom Metazoa; phylum Chordata; class Aves; order Passeriformes; family Maluridae; genus Malurus; species Malurus melanocephalus. The sequence continues at coordinate 778,247 of NW_026623266.1, forward strand.
CCTCACTTCACAATGAGCTTTTGGTCATCGTTGCTGCACCCTCAGCTTGGATTATTGTAGCCTTACTTGAAAGAGTCCAGATGTGAAGAATAATGTCTGATTTTGACTTCCATGAGTAAGAAACACCACCGAATCATAATATACTCATAATCATAATCATAATACTCAAGGAGTCCTAGAGGAACAGGGATGTTTCCCTTCCATGCCAGAAATCACTTGGTCTCTGATTGTCCCCTAATGCTACACAGAAGCCTCATGGAGGCAACCCCTTCCAAGTAACTGAAGCGATAATCTCAGCATAACATGATCTATCACTGCTTGGTGCTGTTGGCTTCTGTGGTAGAATTTAGGTAAGTAGCCCTAAACTGCTAAAACATGAGAAGACAAACATCACAAACTAAACACAGGACCAGCAAGAGCAGAGGAGAAGGTTCATTTCCATGGTTTTTCCATGAAGGCTCAATGAACACCAGATGTATTCACATCAGTCTTTAATAATAAACATTTCTTTTCAYTTGTAACCATGCTGCAGTGTAATAGGCAAGCAATGCCCATTTCACAGGCTTTGAGCCCCAGAAGGAGCAAAGTCCATCTGCCTTGTTTGCTGCTTGGTTAATTGCTGGAATAAAACCATTACCCAGAACATCACTGCCTCTGGTAAAAAATATCATACTTTTTTATCCCCTTCCCAGGCCTAGTAGAAACTAAAATAGAAAACCCATCATGCTAATCACTGCATCTMTGCTCCTTCCACAAGAGAAGCTCTAGGAATATTTTCAAACCACTGCAGTCTTATTAAAGGGCAAATGCAAATTTTCAGGAATCGATTTCTTTTCGCTTATTATTCAGGTTCATCAGGAAGATAAACATTTCTGCCCAGCAAGATAAATCAGAGGACACCAAACACACATACAACAAAAGCTTCTATATTTTATAAATTGCTGCCTTAGTTAACAGAAAGAAATCTCTACAGCACTCTGAATTGCATCAAAACCCACAGAAAGCAGCAAGTGCTTGAGCACCAAGGTTATGAATAGAGGCAAATGAGCTCCCTTTTCAGATGTAACTTGTGACTTCAATATGGCTTTCTGARAGATGAAAGAACTAGGATTCCGTCAGATGGTTGCATTTACAGTTTGCGGGGTTTTTTTTTCGATTTCTGAACAAGGATAATCAGGAAGGGAAGTCTGCCATTTCAAAATCACCGTGATATTGAGGCAGAGAACCTACATTRTTGCTTTCACTATGAACAGAAAAARGGGCACATTTGCCAGGAATTATTTTTACTCAAGCAAAAACCTCACTCAAAGGAGAAATCTCACATCTCTACACAAAGCTCTGTCAACCAAACTATCAGCTGTTCCACCACAGTGAGCCTTAAAAACCCATCACAGGACAATCAACCTGCAATGATACCTTTCAGAAAGCAGCCTGTCTGTTTGTACAACAAAAGAAGTTTCCCAAAAATTTCATGGTACGTGTTTTTTTGTATTTGAGGACTAAAGCCACGAGCAGTATCGATCCTACCTTCAGAGGAGAAATGTGCGACTGTAAGACATATCCATGGACATTCTCTATTTGAGATAAGTTCTTCTCTGACACATGAACGAGCTCAGGGCCTCTCACTTCGTGGGTTAAACGAGGCAAAGTATGGTCATGTGGAGCATCCTCATCTTGATAACGGTATTTCTAGAGGAAAAAGGAACAAATCAAGAAGGAACAAATGAGCTTTGAGGAGGTTAATTCATCTGTTTTAATATAATTTTGGAATAACAAATTAAATATGATACAGTAGACAATAATCATCAGATTTCCTAGTGTGTTTTGGAGAGAATGACTCATTCTTTTTTTTTTTTTAACATTTTATCAAAGAGAGAAATGTGGTTTATGCCACCGATACACAACGCTGTCAGCATCAGATAGACATTTGAGACAACACACTGATAATGAAGAAAAAGAGATGTTGAAGAGCTAAGCAGTAGTGTCAGACCATGTTTCACATCCCTGTGTTAATAAATGCATTTCTATAGTTACTCTGCAAAATATTTGAGTTATTTTCCCCTTGGCAGTGTGTACYCTGGTGATGGAGAGCACACACACCCTTCCACAGAGCCATGGTCCAGCAGAAGACTGCCCTGCAGTAAAGTTCTCTTACCCTGAGCATTTGCTGGGTTATACCCTTCTCCATGGAGAGGCAACATGAGATAAAGAGGAAAAGTGGCTTGTCCAAGATCCTAAATGAGGCTTGTAACAACAAGGAATATGGCCCTAAAAATGAAATTAAATTACCTCATCTRTCGTCTATCTAGAATGCTTTGTAAAAAGGTGCCATCCAATCAGCTGTGTMCTCAGGAGGGGGCCAAAGGACAAAAGTCTAGGACTAATTTGGATGGCCATATAAGAAAAGCCAGTTGAAGTCCAGGTATGATCACAAGAACATCCCAAAGCAGACCTGTCCATGAAGCAGACCTCTCTGCTGCTCATCCACTTCTCTTTGACCACTCACCTAGAGAGTATTATTTTATTTACTCATCCCTCCTAAGGAAACCACCCCAATGTATTCCTGCCTTCCATCTAACGTATGCAAATGTTTCAGCAGATGCCAATTATTTTCAGAATACACATGTGACATGATTTATTCTCTTCTTCTTTTCTGAGATGTGCCTGAAGCCCTTCACATATTCACTTTTCAGATAATGCAATTAATGAATATATGAAATAGTAGCACCAGGCAAACATTGTTTGGGCAAGAAGCCATCAGTCTAATAGATACTTCTCCAGCCAATGTCATATTTAAGGCTTGGCATACAGATCATATAAGCCACAAGCAATCAATTATTTTTTTAATTGAGTGAGTAGTCTTTCTAAAAAGATGWCTACTCTGAGGCATCCTCTTTAAAAGTGAGTCATTTGCTAAAATGCAATTAGGAGAAATAAGAGCATAATACCAGAGTCATCTCATTAACTCGGGAATGGGGAAAATGGAAACGTCCAGTGACTATGTTTGAAGGAGACAAGACAACAGTGACAGAAACCATAAGAAGYTCTATCACAGAATCATAGAATCATTTAGGTTGGAAAGGGCCTTTAGGATCATTGAGACCAACCCTCCYACCCAGCACTGCCAAGTCCACCATTTAACCATGTAGCCAAGTGCCACACACGCATGGCTTTGAAGCACTTCTAGGGATGGAGTGACTCAACCCCTTCCCTGGGCAGCCTGTTCCAATGCTTGACAGCCCTTTCAATGAAGAAAGTTTTCCTAATGTGTAATCTAAACCACTCCTGGCACAACTGGAGGCTATTTCCTCTCATCCTATCCGTTGTTATTKGTGAAAGAGACTAACCCCCACGTGGCTACAAACATCTTTTTAGGAGTTKTAGAGAGTGATAAGATCCCCTGAGCCTCCTTTTCTGTAAACTACACCAACCCCTTCAGTTGCTCCTCATCAGATTTGTGCTCCAGACCCTTCTGCAGCTCCGTTGCCCTTCTCTGGACTCWCTCCAGCCCCTCAATGTCTTTTTGTAGTGAGGGTTCCAGAAATGAACACAGGATTTGAGGTGTGGCCTCAGCAGTGCTCATGACAGGGGGACAATCATTACCTTGGTCCTTCTGMAAACACTTTTGCAGATACAAAAATTTTAGACCTAAATATATATAGGCTSCCCACTTCTTTCAAGTTCCTGATCCTCTGGGTGGCTGTGGGAGGAGTGAAGCCCCTCCTGCTATAATCATTGAGAGCAGCACTGCAGCACAGCAGCACTTGGAAGCTCTCGTGGATGATAAASTGGACATGAGCCAATAGTGAACACACAGCCCAGAAAACAACCCTGTCCTGGGCTGCATCAAAAGAGGAGTGGGCAGCAGGTCAAGGGAGGGGATTCTCACCCTGTACTCTGATATCACTCTGATATTGTGGCACCCYACCTRGAACACTGCATCCACCTCAGCAAAAGAAAGACATCCTGTTAGAGCAGGTCCAGAAGAAGGCTGTGAATATGATCAGAAGTATGAAGCACCTCTTCTATGARGACAGGCTGAAAGAGCCAGGGCTCTCAGTTCAGCCTGGAGAAGAAAAGATTACAGGGTGAAGACTTTCAGTACTTGAAGGAGGCTTATAAAACAGAGAGAGAGGGATTTTTTTATATGTACTGACAGGATAAAGGGGAATAGTTTTCAGCTGGAAGAGGTTTAGATTACATATTAGGAAGAAATTATTTCYTCAGTATGATGAGGCACTGGAAGACGATGAATGAAGCATCGAACAGGGAGGTTGTGGYTGCCTCATCCTTGGAGGAATGTTCAAGGCCCAGTTGGATAGGGCCCTAAGCAATCTAATCTAGTGGCTGCCATCCCTGCCCCTGGCAGGGGGGGTTGGATTTCTACGGTGCCTTTCAAGCCAAACAATTTTATAATTCATTCTATGATTTTATATATATATATATATATATATATATGTGTGTGTGTGTGTGTGTGTGTGTACAAAATAAAATATATATGCGATTCTGTCCAGCTAATTTCCGCAGTTTTGCTCTGCCAGAAGCAGTGTGATGTGGCCTTAAAGAGAGAGTATTTCTTTGCCCATCAGTGAGTCCTTTGCCCATCACCACACTGCAGTGTAGCCGCTGCATAAATGGGAGTCAGAGCCCAGAGGACACTGATTCACCCTGAGCAGGTCACTTGTGTGGATCTCCACTGACAGACTTACTTCATAATTTGAATTGATCTATTTATCCCCTAACTGCACATTCCCAGGACAAATTCAGTAATATCCATGTTCATGTACCATAAATTGARAAGTTTACGGAACAGATTTCCGCTTTTGTATTTGTCTTTGTCTTCCTCCCATCCCAAGMCCAGGCTTCTCCTTCTTCACAAAGTATGAGCCTAGAGCATTTCTGGGTCAATCCTGCTATGGGTTTGCCTCATGCTCTTAGCACCAAACTCATTGATTTTCATACATCTTTCCTCCCACAGCATGTCTTCATTGAAATGCTTTCAGCTGTGAACCAAAACAGCTTGACACAGCAAAAAGCCAGTGGTAAGGCTGAAAACACCAACCAGAATTAAGACTCTCCTGCAGAAATRCCTCATTCATCTCCATCACTCTGCTCTCATGGAGTCCTGCAAACATCCTTGAAAAAAACCCATACCCTTGAAACCCTTCTCTAAGGGTTAATTCAAATTTCTGGAGGGAAAAGCATGATTGCACGGAAATGCTACTCTTCATTTGACAAAAGAACAGGTGGATGTCTTATGATAATTAAATTACAAATCAGTGCCTGCTGCTGACAGGGTATTGTACGCTGCCAACTAGCATCAGATATTTAAAATCCTCTGTAATTACCTATAATGGGGGTGTGGAGTGTGCTGCTGTGAATTTTTAATATGAACGTGCCTTTTTATAAGAGATTATTCTCTCTACAGAGTGAGATTATTACARCATCACTGCTCCTCACATCACACTGTCTAAAGGAGCATTTCTAAGGCTGTGATTGCCAGTGACATATCAGGTAGACAGAACTGAAGACATTAATCCAGCAGAAGGTAATGGTCAAAAACCTTAAATTTCAACAAAGGCAATTCTTAAGTTACAACAGCCAGAATACTGCACTGGCATGAAAATACAGATGTTTTTACAACCTGCCTTAGAGAGATTAACAGTGAATTAAGTMATTCAATTTTGAGCCAAAGGGAACTGGGATTTTTTACAAAAATTTGGTTTTTATTTTTTTCTTTTGCCATTTGCTTTGTGGAAAATGCAAATAGAACATTTCATTTTATATCAGATCAAATTGGCCTAAGTTGCTGAATGTGGCCCAGCTGGAGTTACCATTCAAAAACACAAGTCCCTGGTTTGTMTGCACAGTTCTTTGGTTGGACCACACTCCAAGACATCACTCCAAKACATTCCTGATGCTTGCAAAAGGAGGGTGCTAAGTGTGTTGCAGGGGTCACAGGCTCTACAACATCCTGTGAAATGAGCAGCCAGTGAATCCTGGATTACAGAGAATCCTGACGTACTAGAAAACACCCTGATGTGTCAAGAGACACATCAGCAAAAGAGCGATGCTGCTTTTCACTCAGACAAAAACTTTATAGTAGATACAGCTGATATATATTAATTATTAAAAGTACCACTACCTACTATCAGGTGATAACCCATTCSTGAGTGGATCCTGCTCCCAATCATTCTTCAAAGCCAATGGCCAGTATGTTCTGTTTTGTCATGGGAAACAATAGCAATGCTGCCAGTTTTAACTCTTACACATGAGCATTTCCAGTCTCGAATACAATTTCTGTTTCACAGTCTTCCTAAGGAGGGGCCAGACTTCTTCACCTTATGAGTTGTGAGTATTCACTTAACCCATGTAACACTGAGACCACAGGGAAAGGAATTTCTGCAGAAAATTTCCCAAATGAGACAATGACTTCTTAGAGATCCAGTTGTTCCAYTGCAACAATTGGAAACAGGCAAGATACACAATTGTGTCCCAACACTATCTTCTTCTTAATTTTCACTCACTTGCCTTTTCTCTCACACCAGCATTGGAGCTGCTTTGCAGCACCCAGCCAGGTTTGCCCCAGTGCTGGTCATCTGCTGGAACCTGGACATGGGAGCTACCTCTGAACAGGGCAAGCAACACCCACCTTCTGCRTGAGAATTAAATACACCACATTTGCTGAGATGCCCTATCCTTGGAAGTGTTTGAGGCCAGGTTGGATGGGGCCCTGAGCAAGCTGGGATAGTGGAAAGTATCCCTGCCCATGACAGGGCAGTTGAAATTAGAAGATATATGAAGTCTCTTCCAACTCAAACCATTCTAGGATTCTGTGATTTGTTCTCAGTATTAGCAACCAACAAAAACTAAAACCATAATGGTCTCATTAGACAAATGAGTAATCTGCAAAGTGCCACTAAAAAATGTTAATGTCACCTTGTCTTACTTTTGTGCTCGATATTTTCTTTGATCTTCAGTGTGTTGAATTTTACTGTCGCTGTGCTCCAAAGGCAGCAAATTTCAATGTCATACCAATGAGCATCTTCAGAAAACAAACTTTACAATTTGCACACACAAGTCATTGGGCATTCATCCAATCATGAGCAGAAATAATATTACTCATCCAACTGATTGCAAATGAGCAACACAGCTTGAATTCTGAATATTTGCAATCAATCCATAGAGAAAAAGGAGAAAAAAAATACTCTTCTCATTATAGAAAATGGAAGAAATCACAATCTGCTTGCCAAGACTGTGGAAGTAGATTAGGAAGCYTAAATCATTGAATAATTATACTTATTGTGAATGACTTGCTCTTTTGCTTATCAAGTAGATTTCCAACAAGCTTGTCACTGTATCACAGCAATACCTTCCATCCAAGAAGCCCAAAGAGCTTTACAAGTGGTAGTGAAGTCTGATAACATCCTGTTGATGTGCATCCTCTAAAGGTGGGTAAAATTAGGCACAGAAATACAGCAACTTACTCAAGGTCACAGAGACAGGCTTAGGGGATTTTTCCAGTCTGTTTTTTTAAATCCAAGATCTAGTGCACCTACACCACTTTTAACAGCAATTATAATTAATATTACCAAAACATAGAGCTGTAGGTTTGCTGATGCATTGTAATTTTTTTTTTGGTTGGTTTCTTTTCCTTACAAATATTACAGGGTAATATTTCTAAGGTSAGGAACTAGATTTTTCTCTGTCTCAGAGTAATAGCTAACAGTGCTCTGGGTAATTTACAGTGTGCTATCTCTGAAAAACACATAGTGAATTTTAGAAGACAAGAGGTTTCCTCTAAGAGCTAAATTAGTTCACAGAAAGAACATTATCAATCCTGAATACTGAGAATTTGCGTAGATTTTCCATTTAGTACAACAAGAAGTTCATTTTTCTTTTAGGAAAGAGGAAAAAAAGTATAATTTCTTAACTCATTTTACTGAAAGCACCAGGCTTTTGCCCATAGCAGGGAATATGTACTCAGTTTAAAGAAAAAAAAAAAAAAAAAAAAAAAAAAAAAAAAAAAAAAAAAAAGGCAAGTACAATGCAGTGAACAAATATGTTTTATAGTATTCTCATAATCTTTTTTTTAAACCCTAAATAATTCTATTTTTCATGATGAAGAAGAAGAAATTAGATGGACATTAGCTGAAGTACATCTTCCCTTTATCAGCTGGAGGTAGTTGCACCTTTTCCTCACAAGATGGCACAGTAACCATCGAGTAAGAGCATGATCTCACTTTGAACTATGATACGTTGCAGGGAAAAAATAAGTATTTATGCAATGTCATAAAACTTCAAATGATTCTTATTTGGAAYTGATCTCATATAAAATTATTTTTAAAAAAGAAAAAGACAGGAATCTTTTATAGTAAGTATACATAAAGAAGTAATGATCATACATAAAGCTGGCAGATGGAGAAAAGTTTTAACAGTTCATAAAAGTATCAAAAAATTACAAGCAAGTAGGAATCTATCAGTTTTTGTGAGCCTTAGAATTAACAAAACCACTATGTATTGACAAGACTGAGACTAGCCCAGAATGCTGCATTCCTCCTGGAATTCTAAATCCTAATTAAAACCGCCTGCATGCAAATCTGTACCATGAGGTATTCAGCTCCATATGCTGCATCACATTTTGGACCTGTTAACAGCATCAGTTTAGCCCTCTGGAGGCTGCTACTTGCTATCCAATAATTTAAAATAGATTTTTAACTTGAAGTGCCAAAATACAAATAGACATTCTTAGAGGGTGGCTTTGCTTGGATTAAATGGTGAATGTGGCTGCAGACTATAAAAATCAGTAACAAGAAAAAAAGAAGATCCAGCTAATACTGGATATTATTGTTTATCTAAGGGGAGCAAAGGAAAGACGTGGGTGAAGCTGTACCATTTATCAGCATCAGGCAGTAGCCACCTCTCTATCCCTATGTCCTGCAATGACATCATTTGCTCTCTCCTTTTTATAGTCTTCAACTATTCCACTCAATTTTTTTTTCTGATGTGTCCATGTTCCCACAACTGCTGTAGGAATCCCATTCCTCAKTAGCTCCTTTGTTTTCCCCTGCAGCTCCCCGTGCAGCCCTAGATGCACATCCCCATCGATCCCTGGAATTCTGCTGCTGCAGTTCCCCAGCACGGAAGCACCAAGCYTCACAAAAACTCTTTTCCCACCCCTTGCCTGCCCCGAAGAACAGCTCCTGGTATRGGGGGCTGTGCTGAGGTTACAGCTGAGCATTTGGAGAGGCAGAGCTGGCAAATGCCGTCAATTGCCATGTCTCAGTTTCCCTGCCAATAAGCCTGCGGTGGGAATGCAGCATGGCAAAACAGACACCCTGGGCTTACATCAGAAGAGTACGAAGTAATCGTGGAGTGCAATAAATAAATTATGTATTAGCATTGCCTGGAACAAAGGATAAAAGAGAAACAATAAAAAAAAAAACCACAGAACAAACAGCTTGCCCCTCTTGTGTTTTCTGTACCAAAAATATATATTTTAATTTAGTCCAGCAGCACRTGAAACAGCAGGCCATTTGTGTGGTGCAGCTGAAACCCTCTCCCCTCTCTTCACACAGGAGTTATGTTCCTGTGGGATTCCAGGATCATTTTTCACAGAAATAGGGGGATTCTGCCAGAAGGCTCTTTGAGGCAAAAGGATGCTCTCAGGCTAGGACAGGTGAATATTATTGTAAGTAACTGCTTCTATTCTTGCTTTTGCCATGGAACTCTCATGCAATGTCAGGATCTTCACAAAACACAACTTTCCACAGGTGTATAACTGAGATATTCCTCACTCTAAAATGTCCTGCTAGCCRCAGATGGCCAGTTTTTGCAGAAGCACTGAGCATCAGCAGCTTCATCTGAAATCAGGGCCAGCTGGGCTTTGTACAGAAGAAACACCACGGAATCCTGTCACCATGGAATATCTCAGTCACCTGCACAGTAGAGAAGTTTTTTCATGTTCAGGTGGAASTTGCTGTGCCTCAGTTTCTGYTCCTTGCCTCTTGTCCTACTGCTTGGCTCCACCTAGCAGAGCCGGGCTCCCTCCTCTTGACACCCACCCTTCATGCACTTCCATACATTGATAAAGTCCCCTCAGTACAGCAGGAAAATCAATGAAAAAATGAATAATGGAGTGGCTGGAACTGCCTGCATTAAATAATGCAYGAAGACATATGTTGAATGTAAAATGCCATGAGAAGTACCACWCCATGTGACTGAAAGAAGCAGAAAGCAATGAAAACAAAAGCAACCATGTAATTAAAAATGTATTAGAGTTGATGCATGCTCTAATACTACATTACAATATATTGCCACAGAGGGMCTGCAGTAAAATTGCTTGGACCATCTTAATTCTTGCATTTCCTAAATCTGAGTGGTTAACTTTATCATTCWGCCATCCTTTAACAGTTCTTTGAAGACAATGTATACACACATTAAAAAAACTCATAAATTTTAATAGCATTTCTGCTTCTTCTAGTGTGAAGAAGGTATAGAGATAAGTATTTTTCAATGTTTGTGGAAAACTGACTCTTCGTAAGTAAAAATACAAATGCTTTGTGTACCTAAACTTGACAATCTCTCTGTTGCCACCCTGATGAAACTGGACCATTAGCTCTGAAGATAACRTTCTTTCTCTACCAAACCAATTTATGTAGAAGCTGAACAAGTTATTACAAGTCTCAAATATTCTTCTTATCAGTYCTCTTTGAAAAGCTATGAATTTTTAGCAACAGAAAGATGGATTTAGTTCATTTCAACTAGATGTTCAATAGGCCTGCAAAACACATTTGTGTCAGGTGAATTTGCATGTGCTTGACACTCATAAGAATTGAGTTAAACATTTCCATAGCAGGGCACTTATTAAAAAACCAGCTTTGAGCCTTTGGATCTTAATCCTTCCACAGCCTTTCAGTACAGCATAATTGTGGTAAAATAATCTACATTTTCAGAAACTTTAATAAGCCCTGGTTAGTGCACAAGCAGGCAAAGCAGATGTCATTGTAAATAGAAATAGAAAAACATGAAGATATTACATTAACAAGGGAATATTTGCATTACTGAGGCTATTGTAAAAACCCACATATCCATATTTCATCTCTCCACAGCAACCTAGTCCCTGATCTAAAGAGGGGATGGGTCCAGGGGAAGCTCCCTCAGTTCAATGGTCTGAGGATAAATCATCAGGATAAAACTGCACCAGGCCAGGGGCCAGGCACAAAGGGAGAACCTCATTAAACTGCAAGACCTGCAGATACCCTGAGCTCAGTGTAAGGGGAAAACTGCTTCTGTTTACATCCTTTGACAAATTTACCACTCTTGGACCATACTTAAYATCAAATTAAGAGGGAACATCATATTATCATCTTTACTCATTCTATTTAAAAATAAACTAACATAGGTATTGCACCTTCATTTTCTAAAGAGCCAAGCAAGCCAAGCAAGCAGCACAGCATTCCTCAGTTTTTCAAGTCCCTTGGGGTTTAACCTGAACCAAGGTAGTGAGTGGGTCACAGAGAATAGAACTCCAGGTAGTAAAGCAAAATTGCAGGAAAGCAGGGGATAAAAGCACAGATTTCAGGCATCTGTAAAACTGCTTTTAGATCCATTTACAATTTTCCTTTGTCTTATTTGGATTTGAGGGAAGCATTTGAGCTTAAAGGTGGGAATCAAATAGCACTTTCCCTGATGGATGAAGACAATTATTCTTTTTTGGGACTATTGTTATTTGGGGATCTCCTTCCATAGTCATGTTGTAGGAATAGACATATTTTTTTTTTTTTTAATTTTTAAGTGATTTGAGCACTCATATTTCAAATAAGCCAACTGGACTTTTATTCTCTGCAAACCTGGACTAGAATACATGCTTCCATCATAGAATCATTGAATCTTTAAGACTGGGAAAGATCTCTGTGTTCATCAAGCCCAATCACTTACCCAGCACTGCCAAGTCCACCACTAAGGCATGTYCCCAGCTGTCACATTCACGTGCCTTTTGAACACTACCGGGCATGGGGATTCCACCACTTCACTTGGCAGCCTTTTCCAATGCCTGACCAACCTTTCAGTGAAGAATTTTTTCCTAATACCTGACCTTAACCTCTCCTGGAACAACTTGAGGCTGTTGCCTTGTCACCTTTACTGGGGAGAAGAGACTGATCCCACCCTCACTGCAAACTCCATTATGGTAGTTGCAGAAACTATCAGACACTTGTTTTGTATCACATTATGGTATATATTTGGCAGAGTTAGTAATGTTTTAAAAGTTCTTTAGAGCTCAAAAATGCTATAAAAATAAACATTTATAATATGTGGCATAGAAGGCTTTGGGCATCAGATAATGCTTTGATAATGCTTTCTGTTAGATGGAAATGTACTGCCAGTCCATGAAAATCAAAGCTCCACRTGTGTTTAACTGGAAAACCTCAAACTTCATTGTTTTTGAAAGTTATCACCTTTCAAAAMTAACCTGTTGGATACAACTGTTGTGTGTCCCCATTGTGTCTGCCTATCTTTGTGCTGAATCCTACAGCGTTTTGCACCTTTYTTGATTGCTTATAGTGGCTTTAAAGTAGCAAAGAGCAGGAGAAGACAAAGGAGAAGGTCGAATACTTTAGAAGTTAGTCATGTTATCTCTGAGGAAATAAAAAATTTCTTTCTGGCAGACTGACCTTATCAATGTTCAAAGCCTTCGTGACAACACCAGCTTAATTAAAAGGTTAAATCCCTCCTGTGCTCAATAAGAATTCTTGTTTGAAAAAGTCTAGATATTGTGACAATTTTCTTTTTAATTTCTTTATGCTTTGGGCTAAAGAAAGTAAAATTCTTGTATAAAATAATATGAAGAAAACAAAATCTAAATTCCTTTGGTCCTAAACAGCTTTCAGGGAGGCTGGATAAATGACTGTCAGCCAAATAACAATGTCATGGTACATTTTCTGTGTTCTTAATTATTAGAAAATCAGGACAAAGCAAAACCCAACCAGGTTAAAATTAGATTCAGCCCAGATCATAAGGCAATCATGAGGCACTCTTAACTTTGAAATGAAAGACATTATCTTAAAATGATACCCATAACAAAACTCAGACAATCCCAAGCAAATAGCTTGGTCTAGACACAGCAGTTTTATTATTAGGCAGAGAGGGCTTTTTAAGTCCTGACCCAACAAATGGATTGATTGGCTATATAAATAAATATTTTCCAGGACTTTATATGTGTGGTGGGCCAAATCTGCTACATCCGTCTAGAAATAYAGCCTATTTAAAGATATTATTCATCTTCTATCACTTTTAGTGCTTGACTAAGTTCTAAATGGATAGCCAAAGACCAGTATCTCTGTTTTCTGATGCAGTAACAATCTAAACTCCTCAAAATAGAGGTTTTMTTGTAAAAATGACATCATTTTCTCTGCGTAAAACACCTCTCCAAGAGATGAGTCATTCTGCATTTTCTGTCAATCCTCTGATACTCAGCCAGTAATACCAATAAGGAAGACAATTTGTTGAGTCTGGAGCAGTGGTTTTCTGCTGAGGAAGAGAAACATTTCCTGGGAAYCAAACTGAGAGCTACAGCTCATTTTTATCTTGACAATGAGAAAGCAAGCATGACTTTCACTTGTTGTTGACCTTTGTTGCAGTCGCATCACTGATCTAAAAGTCAGTGCTATATATATAAAACATTATTTACATAAACCACCATGTATAGAGTGGGAAAAACACATTTTACTATTTATAAAACATCTCAGCATGAGCAAAGTTCTGGCAACATTAATCATAATTGTGTGAATGCCTATCCACACCAAAAAAATACACTGTTTTGAGTGATTCATCTCATCTCTGCTGCTCCGGAAGGAGTGGGTTGCCCTGTAATGGGGCTTGAAATTAACTACACAAAAGCTGAGATATTGACACTGGTGAACCTCACTCAGAAGCTCCTCTTGCTCTCAGACCTTGAGCTCAACAGTGGATGTGTGCTTTCCCCCGTGAGGTGTGTTTATTTTTTGGTGTAGTGACTTTGTCCTCAATRGTTCCTGAATAAACCATTGTGAAAACTGTCAGAGTGGGAATTGCCATGACTTCTGAAGATACCATGAGATAAGATGTTTAGATTACATATTGGAAAGAAATTMTTTGCTGTGAAGATTGTGAGACACTCACACAGGTWGCCCAGAGGAGGTGTGGATGCTCCATCCCTGGAAGTRTTCAAGGCCAGGTTGGATGGGGCTCTGAGCAACCTGGTGTAGTGCAAGATGTTCCTGCTCATGGCAAGGGGTTGGAGCTAGATGATCTTCAATATCCCTTCCAATCAAACCATTCTCTGATTCTATGATTCCATCATACTATGATTACTTTTATTGTTATATTTCGGTTTAAAAAAAAAAATTAAAAAAATTCTTCAACACCCTTGTACTAGTTTTACATGCCAAACAATTATGGTGATCCCTTTCAATACAAGCCATTCTATGATTCTATTCTATGATTTCCATCATATGTTTGAAAGCCAAACATAGCATTAGGCAAAACCCAGCTGCCAGTAATATTTCGGCCCTACACATACATGTTCTCAGAATATTTTCAGCTTATTAAATTATGCCCCTATTAGCTTTTCTAATCACCAAAGTAATGCATAAATGTTTCAGCAGAAAATGTTTTGAAGAGTTTCTTTTACAGGTTATTAACTAGTGGTATAAGATGCACATTAGTTGTCCGAACAAATGTAGGATATCTCMCTTTTGTACTCACTGTCCTCATTTTTTTTAAAAATACTATTAGAATAGACAAATAGCTAGAAGTATAGGATCAGAACACTTTGTATTCTTTAACTTTACWATTAATATGTGTCATGGAAGCACCATGAAAATGTTTCCTTTGTTTCTTATTACATTGTATTTACAAAGTAATTCAGTAAATATTAATGTCTTAAAAACTTGATGAATAAGACTCCATGAAATACATTTCATTAACAGGACAAAGTCTATTCTCAAAGATTCTGAAGTACTCTGTTGGAGCCAACGTTTTCCAAGTGAAGATTATTCTATCATTGTACCAAAATTTCAAAGTGTTTTGGTTATTATGCAAATCACATGAAAATCAGCAGTTCTCAAGTCCCTCCCATCTCACTAATTTTCTCACATCAGTGCAGCTCATTTGCAAGTGTTTGGCTCTCACCTGGAAATAGGTCAGATGTCTGCATTTCCCAAAACCCTTGCATCCCTTCTGACAGCTCCCTGCATGCTCTCAGAGTTGACCTGCCTGTGAAATGATGTGAACATCTGCACTTTAGCTATACATTGCCAAGCTGTACTAGCTTAAGTGGCTACTCAGGTATTCTGGACCCATTCTGTTCTTTGTTCTGACTTCAGAATGCTTCAGACTTTCAGCAGTAATTTTATATAAAAAACACTGACTTGGAACAGACTATAAATGGCACATATTGGCAGTTCTACACAAAAAAAGCTGGAGCCTCTTTTCTGAAACTGCAAAAGGTGCCATAACTCGTTTCATTTTTTTTTTAATTTATTTGAAAATATATTAAAGGAAAAAAGGGGAGTAATTTCTTTCAAAACATGAATTCTTAAAGTGACTCTATATCTGAAATTTCTATTCTGTCATGTACTTATTTGGTTTTATATGTTTGCTGTTTTTTCCTAGGATATATCAGAAATCAGTATTTGGTCCTGATTAGTAGGATGTGGAATATATATTACTTGTTACCAGGAATAAAATGTATGCTGAAAAGTCCCAAAAGAACATGAAAAGGATAAAAAACAAAAGATATCCCAAGTGGAATTAATGCTAATATCTGTATTTATTTATACTATTGCCCACAGGGGCTCCACATTAGATACCACTATTTCAAAAACTGCTCAAGCTGATTTCAGAGTGAATTAAATTAAGAATTTCCTTGAAAAAAACAAACTAAGGAAATTCAACAGCTCATTCAATTGCTTTACTTTAACTGAAGTGCCAGTTTTTAAAATATTAAGATAACATATAATTCAAAACAAAATTAAAAGGAAGATTTGAAATAAATTAATTTGTTTGCAAGTATGATTTTAAACAATTTTWAAGACAATTAATGAAGATGGATACATCCCTATGAAACATTTCGAAAAGGAAAAAGAATTCATCACAAACTAATGTAGTTTTAACTACCTTAGAGTTACATCAAATCACATAAGCAACATATATATATATTTGCACAAATTTCATTCTCTCTTTATTTCCTGTCTTCAAAAAAGAGCTCACTTTATAAATATTTTCACCTAAAATCCCTTTAAAGTACTTATTTTAGATTTATGTATAATAAAAATGACAGAAAAAGAAGGCTTAGAAAAGAGATTAAGACTATTCATTAGACCTAAAGTTCGAGAAAGGATAACAATGCAATTTAGTAGAGCTTTAATATAGCTGGAAAAAGTGGGCAAATATTTGGGCATACAGTCTATGAAATTAGATTTGTTTCTATCTTTAGACATTCCTAATCTGTTTGTCATTTAAGTCTCAAAGAGAAAACTATAAATAAAGTGAAACAAAATAAAAATGAGGAGTTCAGAGATGATGTTAAAACTCACATTTCCCTTGGGCATAAGGGAATTCATGGAAATCCTAAAAGTGCAATTACCTAATGCAGAGTTTCTTAAAACTCTCCCTGATATCTTCTGCAATCCTTTATATTTCCAAGTTTCAAAAGAATTTTTAAGAGGGGCTAAATTATTTCTAACTTAGCTAAGACACCTGCAATTCATTAAGTGGAGAAATTCAGCATACACATTAGATCTTGAGAATCCTTATTTCCCTTTTGCTTAACACTTCCAGTGAAATGTGCTTCATAAAATTTGACARCTCTAAGGTGAGATGCACAGGATTAATAGTCAAGGGTTTGGATTCAGCCCTTTGTGCAGGACGCTTTGCAAAAGTAACCCAAGTGACCATTAATCTCAGTGATATAAAATATGCAGTGAATCCCAGTTCTTCTCCCTTATAAATAGCTCCTTTAGCTGAGGAATGATAACAGAGGTGGCAAGCTGAATATTGACGGCAGATCTTTTCCTCTGGATGTGCAGAAACCACTGAGTGCTGAACTTCCTTCTCCTGAGGAAATTATGTTCTTAATTTCCCGAGGTTCATTAGAGATCCCCAGAYAGTGCTGTGTCCAGCCAGTACACCCATTTGTGATCAGATCATTTGAATGAACTATCACTGCTAATGGAGGGAGGTTTCCTGTGCTCCCAGAACTCTTAACAATCCTCACAGATGCTTTCAGCCCTGCCGCAATGCCTGAGATGTCTCCAAGAGCTGCAAAGATCACTGGGGAGAAGCAGACCTAGACTGGGAGGGGGGATAAGTGACTCCCCTTCCATACCCCAAGCAAAGGGTTTGAGTAAAGTGAGGTTTGAACATTTTTAATTTCTGCATCAGCAGTACAGATTACCTGAAGAGCTGGGTTAGAAAATCAGGAAACAGCTAAATAATCCACAAATTTCACAAACACATGAATGACTGAAGAGAGCCCAGAAATTAAAAATGTAGATCACACTCAAGTACTTTTTATTCAATACTATCTATCATAAATAACTCATGATTKATGGATGGAGGAATTTGCAAGTCTTGGGAATACCAACATTTATAACAGCAGAGCAAGAGGAAAGCCAAGGCTTGTAGAATTATGGCATCAACCTATGTTGACACAGGAACAAAAGTAAATTAAAGTAGAAGCACTGAACATGCCTTTGTCAATTGTGTGAAGTGGGGGGATAACATAAAAAAATACCATTGATGGAAACAGACGTGGTCAGAGAATTTCATCATCAGTGCACAAAACACTGCCAAACACAGAAGAGTAGGTCTCTCTCTTTAAGGAAATGCTAGGGTTCTGACATACAGAAAAGGTTTACAWCAGAACTGTTGATAGAGTGTGTATGTGTATATGAAAAATACTTTAAAATTCAAATAAAGTTTTCAGTCTCAGCTTGCACTGAAACACCTGTATGGACATCAGCATTAAACTGCATAAAAATTCATTTAAGGGGATATTAGTAAATTTATTTTAGTGAAAATGAAATTAAAATTTTTTGAGAATGTCAGCTGCAATTTTTCTGTCTTTCTTGCTTGATACTTCATAATTTCTAAGGCAGAGGGAAGACTACACTGTCATAGCAAAAATGATTTCACAAAGACATTTAAAGTGTACTCTATAATGAAGGAAAATGCTGTTAYTGCAGAACTTAAAGCACAGAACATCTGGTTCATTCAAAAGATTCCTATTAGCTGAGTGGGATCATAATGACCAAATACACTAACTTTATTCATAAYAGAAAAATATTTCACTTCACAGTGACAAGTCTCCATCAGTTTGGTGGTGATGTTGAGAATTAACAACAGCATAAAGTGATGAATTTTTAACCAAATTTCTTTAAATTAAATAAGGTACTCTAAACAGGATCTACTTTCATTTTTCTTTGTATCTGTGACAGGCTTAAACCCACGCCTGTAATCCCAATTTCCATTTCTGTTGCAGGGGTATTTATTGATATTGTATTATCAATACACCAATATACGAATGGGTTTGACAGATTTGTAGGTATCAACAGCAGCAACAGGAGAAGAATCCTTCTTATGACTACTGAATTGTTGGGCAGGAAAACCAGCCTCACCAAATTAAATGCTTTTTAAAAGAGAAATTATTTCTATAAACTGGCAATTATTATGTCTCCTCTGTTTGCATTTTCCAGTATGGGAAGAATTGGTATTATTTARGGGTCAGTCTGGATTAATCAACAGTATTTACACATTTTACACTTCACATTCTCATACTGATGAAACCAATGGTGTTTGCAAACCTGGGAACATGCATGAAGCAGTTGTTTTCCATAACTTTAYCTTTTTTTTTTCTCTACTTTATTTATCCCTTAAGCTAAACAAATTCCAAAATATGAAACAGAAGCTGAACACTTCAATCGAAAACTAAAGCTTTTGGTGGAAACAAAATTAGACTTCTATGAGACCCCCATTGTTCTCTAACTCCTTCAGTTCTCCTCATTATCTCTGCATAACAAGCTATTTTCCAGTATCTCCTGTAGGCTGAAAAATCTTGCTAATGCTCAGCAAATTAAAAGGAAAGTCCAAAGCTGCAGCCCCTAGAAGGTGCCATTAGGTGCCGACAGCCATATCCCAGGCATTACTAGGTTAGTTTTACATCTCAAGTTACTGCAATTGTTATTATAAAATAAAAAAAAAACTATGGCATTGCAAGGATTTGAAACTAAGTCTCCAAATTATGCATTAAAACTTATCCACAGAAAATTCCCCACTGAAGCTCATGGGAGTAAAGAAATAAGATCTCTATCAGTCAAAACCCTAATGCCGTGCACAGGATCCATAATCAAGTGGTTGAAAACATGAAAAGAGTCAGACTCTTTTCAGAGAGGTAAAATAAAGCAATAAAACAAAAAAAAAGGTACCACATTGAAAAATTCTTGCAATTTTAGGGCWGTCTACACCAGTAAATACAACAGAACAGCATCTTTGCATCTAAACCCAAGTCCGCCCACTACACAGCTTTGTCGTTTGTCCAACAGGGAACTGGCAAGGTGATATTAAAAAGAAAAATCCATCACCATCTGCACACAAAGTGAAGCTGGCATTTTAGGTTCCAATCAATGCATTTCCTTTCCTTCAAGTTCTATTTACACTTACATTTGACTGGAGTCTTACTGGGGATGTAATCACGGGCACTATGCTGTAATTTGGATGAGAACAAGGACATTACTAGTAAAGGGAACATGGGCGGGTTGTACTTTACTTAAAATAAAATTGCAGAAAAAGAACTCTAAGAAACTATAGTTAAAGCCTAAAGAAATAATTAAAGTCCACAATGATATATTTTTCATGATGATACCTATTTTGCTATGGGCAACAGAAACCATAGATTCATTACTAAAAATCACCAGGTAAAAGAAAAATTAGAGAAAATAAGCAGCACAACTTTCTGCACATCATTTTCCTTATTTCAAAGGAATTGTGTGTGCAGAGAGGGGGGACACAAAAATTGACTTATATTCATGGGCTGTTACATTTTAGAACCACAAACACCTGTGGAATTGGAAAAAAGAGACATGGAAAGGGTTAAGGAGCATTTTTCACAGTCAGATGGGATTGCTAAGACATGTTGAGCATGAGAAAAAGGAAGTTTTACTTGGAGGTGGTGCATGCAGGAAGGCATTTCACTGAGAATTTTGAGCAACTATTTTTGTCCTTGGTGTGATGTTCTTGCACCTGCAGACCACAAGTGTTGTGACTCCTCTGTAAGCACAAAGTGACTGGAAAACACCTACCAGTTGTTTCAAGAGCTGAGAATCTAACATTATGAATCTGACAGTCAAACACACCATGGGGATGCTAGCAGAAATCTTAGATGTGTAWAGGTGGGAAGCAGAGATTTTCCACAAGGCAGCCACAGGGCTTCAGATGGAAAATTGTGTTGGTGAGCATTCACAAGATTGCTCTTCCAATACAGTACACTGACACTGTGAAACAAATGTATTTTGACCGTATATAAATCCATGAAGGAAGGATTGTTTGAACTAGATTTTACTCACGAGTTTTCAAAAAACTAATTTATTGTCTGCATGTTATTGGTCTGAAGTCAGGTGAAACCTATTGGTCTTGTTATATGCATGTTAAAAAAAAGGAAGAAGAAAGAAAGACAGTGATAAAAAAACTTGCATTAACTTCAGCCTGGTTCTCATTTACACACATGTTAGCTGTGCAAGGAGATTTTTAACTGGGGACAAATGTGTAGTTTTCACCCAATTTAGCAACCTTTTATGGTGACCAAGGCAGGCTTAACAGTTTTGATGCAAAGAGGAATGAGGTCAAGTATGAAACAAATAAGATGGAAGCTTTGTTGTCTATGAAACTTTTCTAACACACTTCCTGCAAAGTAAAGAACACAATCCATTTTTAAAATTGTTTGTTTCTTACAGGCAATTCTGTAAGGTACAAGAAGCATTACACTGCTAGTAAGCTTTCTTATATTTTACTGGATATAAAAGCCATTCTGAAAAACATCTGCAAATAACCTATTTTTATCATCTCTTCTCAAGGCTACTTGAAAAACCTCAACAAGACCCGGCATTTTCTTTCCCAAATTGTCAGTAACAATAKGGCTTTTGAATCACTGGAACACCAGTAATGTTTAGAAATGCAATACTGAGACAACAGTAKCTGACAGCCTTTGGTTGTGATTTTGATGAAATTCTTATGAACTATTGCAGCTCCAATGACTGCAGTTCAGACCAGCAGCCACTGCAAAGTGAACCCAGTTCTGTCAGCTCCTATGAAATTTGGTGTTGCTAAAAGCATGGCTAAGGGATTCAGATGGTTATTAATAAATTCAAAATTAATGAGCTAAATAGAAAAATAGACATTCAAACGTTTTAAATGTTTTCTGTAGTCCTTTCACTAACCTAGCTAAAAGGACTTTACTCTAAAGGTCAGTTTCATCAGCCTCTTTTGTGAGAAAAARTAAACATATGGTAACCTACGTGACCCATGATCACCTGCAAGGCAGAAACTAGTAAAAAGCAAGACTGTTTTCTGAAAGTAATAATCTTAGTTCTACTCACATGCCTATAATGTCACTTTATAAATTTAAGTCTTTTAAAACTAAAAAATGGATTGCCCTGTTTATTTTTGTGACATCATCTTCAAAATGTGAATTCAAAATGTTCAGAAGATGAAGTTTCTTTTATCCCCTGAAACTATATTTTTAAAATTTTAAGATTTTTTCTTTAGATTTAACTTACAATTCTCACTGCTTAGTTAGAAATTCTCTAGATATCAGTCAGAACTTCAGAATGGAAAGAATGAGGGAAATAAAAAGTTTTTCACTCAATAAAATTTGAAAAAAAAAAATATTCCTAAGCATATTTTTTAATATTGAAACATTCAAATACCGTTAAACAGAAAATATAGCAGCACATTAAAGATGTTAGGAGAACTAAGTAAATAATAATAAGAAACTATAGTACAAAAATAACGTAATCATGCCCCAAGGAAAAAGGTAATTAAAATGGGTATGTTCTTATGAAATGGTCTAGTTTCAAAGAAACTGTATTTTAAAATAAGGAGGAATAGTGACACAGGTCTAAGTCAGACAATATTTGAAAAATAAAGCATTTACTGCKCAGCATTGATGCAATATTTAGAAACATATACTTCCATTTGYACTATCAGTTGCAAGAAAAAGCTAYTTGCTCCTAATGTGCTTGTYCTTACTTGTTCTAGTTTTCTAAACTCTTGCAAATCTGATCATTTTAACTCAGCCTATGATCATTAGTAAACCTGGGACCTCATTTTTATAATGATGTACTGATGGAGATGAACTGATCCTCTTTCAAATCAAAAGAAAACCAAGCACTTCTGAAATGACCTAAAATCTATTCATATCAGTGGAAGGACTTTAGTTTCTTTGGACTTTAACACAGACTTCACGTCTTATCTGAAAAAATGGTAAGGAAAGAATAAATAGAGCTACTGGACTTGCACTTAAGTGTTCAAACATGGGACAGAGATACTTTAAGTACCTTTTTGTGTCTTTTCAGTAATGATGCTTGAGAAATGCAGCTGGCAGGGGCTTAAAAACACTAATCTTCAGAAATGTCTTGTAAAACCTCTACTTGGGTGCACCTGGACTCAGATAATGAAGGCTTTGGCCACATGTCCCAGTTATTCAACATTGCTTCCTACAGACAAGCACCTCAAGTACTCAGTCCTTATCTCCAAAGTTTTTATTGCTCTGGATCCGGTACAATGAGAAGACAGCTTAAACTCCRAAGACATTGACAAAGGACAAAAAAAACAGTGCACTCTTAGCACAACAGGTTTGTCCCTCACAAGAGGAAAATCACAGAGTTATAGARTCWTAGAATGGTTTGGATTGGAAGGGACTCTAGATATCATCTAGCTCCAAACTGTCTGCCCTGGGCAAAAACATTCACCACTAGCCCAGGYTGSTCAGAAMTCCATCCAGCCCAGCCTTGAACMCCGGCCAGGATGGAGCATCCACAACTTCTCTGAGCARYCTATCCAAGTGCCYTGCCACSCTCACMRCAAAGAACTTCCTCCTCATATCCAATCTAAACCTACTCTTTTTTAGTTTGRATCCATTTCCCCTTGTCCYGTCACTACACACTCTTGTAAAAAGTCCCTCTCCAGCTTTCTTGTAGGCTCCCTTCAGGTACTGGAAGGATGTAAAGCCCTCTCTTTTCCAGGCTGAACAAATCCAACTCTCTTAGCCTTTCCTCATAGGAGAGGTGCTCCATCCCTGGTAGCCCTCCTCTGGACTCACTCCAACATATCCATGTCGTGTCTGTGCTGGGATCCCAGACCTGGATGCAGTGTTCCCGGTGGGGTCTGAGCAGAGCAGAGCAGAGGGGCAGAATCCCCTCCCTGCCCTGCTGCCCATGGGCTTTGGATGCAGCCCAGGACACATTTGGATTTCTGGGCTGTGAGTGCACATGGCTGGCTCATGTTCAGCATCTCACCCACCAGCACCCCCAAATCCTTCTCACAGGGCTGCTCTAATCTCTTCATACCCCAGCCTGGATTGATACCAGGGGYTGCCCTGAGCCAGATGAAGCACTTTGCACTTGATCTTGCTAAATCCCATGAGATTCCCATGGGGTCTCTTTCAAACCGATTCAAGYCCCTCTGGAKGACATCCCATCCTTCAGGTATGTCAGCTTGGTGTCATCTGCAAATTTGCAGAAGGCGCACTCAAACCCTATGGCTTTCTTGAATTAAGGTGGCTGGAAAGACATTCAACTAATTCCTGTAAAATCTAGGATCTGTTTTTAACAAACCTACGTGTAGCACTTTCCTAGTAAAAACACGTAATCCAGCAAACTGAAACAAACATTTACATTGTATATAAAACCTCATACATTACTTTCTTTGAAGGAAGAAAGGTAGGAACCACATGTTCAGTAGCCCTAAGAAAATGGGAAAAGCTGTAATTATATACATATATATATATATATTCCAAAATTATGTGAAAGAAGTAATCAAACACTGGAACAGGTTGCCAAGAGAGGGGATAGATGCCTCAACCCAGGAGACATTCAAGGTCAGGTTTGAATGGGACTCTGAGCAACCCCATGTAGTGTAAAATGTTCCTGCTCATTGCAGGGATCTGGACTACATGACCTTTAAAGGTCCCTTCCAACCTTAAGTATTCCTTGTTTCTATTCTAGGAGGTAATTTTTAATCTTTGGAGTCATTTGGAGTTCTCTGAGAATGTTCTAGAGTTTGCCTTTAATTAAAAGAGGGTACTTTTCTACTTCATTCCACATAAATTATTCACATGAGTTCTGTGTCTCACTGATAGCACATTAACAGCTCTGTTATTTTATATAATTGCTGTACATAGGTAATCAGAATACATTATGTTGCAGAGATAATTATGGCAGTGTTTTCTGTTGTCRAGAGATGCTGGGAGCCTCAGCAGTGTGTTTTTGTAACGTGCTGCATTTCATATGGATGGGGAGGAAATTGTCAAGAATTTCCCACAGCTCTGTATTTTTTGACAAATCTATTACTACAGCAAAGAGATCAGTGACAGAAACTTTCTTTTCCAGTGGCCAAACCATGTCACCAAAATTTATTACATTTAGGAAAATGCCATCTTATTTTGTGGGTTTCAGCAACCCTGCAAACATATTTTGTAGTCCATCTGTCATAATTTAAATGATTAATTCACACTAGAGCCCCTTTATTGGTCTATACACGCATATACTCTTTTCATAAAGGAGTACARGGCAAATTTGAATTCAGAGATTTTATACTGACTAACACAGATTTTCCTATTCAAACACTTGTATGTGATGATTTGGGRATTTTTTTCCCCTTCCTAGAGACAAAATTTTGTAACAAATTGTTATCTGCCCAAGAACAGGAGGAGCTCTACTAGCTCCAGTTTCCTCTTCATTTCAAAAGTTCAGATGGCAAAAATCATCAGAAATGTTCTGCTCCATACTGACATCATGGGAGCAGGCACCACATCACCCTAATTTAAACAGTGTTTTCTCACTTGTTTTTTCTGCAGTGCCAACTTGTTTCTGTGAGGTGGAGACTGTTTTCACCAATAAGCAATTAACAGGAAATTAAACCTGATGTATGAAYTTGACACCAGTTTACAACAGCCAGCAACCTAAGGGTGAATTTCACCACGTTTATTGTGATATATTAGTTTAAAGTTATATCAAGTATTTAGTGGMAAATGCTAATGAGAAAGTTCTCACAGGCCTTGCATTCTATCTTCTTAGCGGTGAAAACTGGTTTTAATACATCTAGTACTTAAATGAATCAAAGATTATTACTTTCCAGACATCCATGTATAATATGCATACATTAAATACTTTCAGTTTTGCAGGCAATGGCTTAGAATCTATTAAATGGGCAAATAACACAGCGCACAGTGCTTAAAATACATAATTATATTAAATGTAWTTTTAATTATCTGTTTCCATTCATGGTGAGAAGAATCTCTTTAGAATTACAGTGGCATTGGGGATTGATTTGGTTTGCTTTAGAAATCTATCAGGAGGTTTCCTAGAGCTGAAAAATCAAAATCCCCAGGCAGCAATTTACAAAGTGTATAGGGATCTCATATCTGCCTGAGTTTTAGATACTTCCTTTGCACAGCATRACTGCATTCATATTTTAAGATGACCATCAAAAATAGGAAAAAAAMCTTCATATTTTATTTATTAAATACTTTCAATGCAAGTTGTTAATTTTTTTGGTCATGATCCAATACTATATAAGCATTTTCTGGTGGTTACAAATTTATCTATAAATTTTTGTACTCATTAGATACCTTATATTTTCCATGAGCTTTGAAGTTCAGCATTAGGTGCAGAAAATTACCCTATTGTGATAATATTTGGGGTTTATTTAATTTATTTTCAAAGGCTGGGAATCAAAAATTAACATTTATGACTTCAGGAGGAAATGAAAGGCTAATAACCATGATGAGGATAGATTTCTTACTGATTCAGTGATGGAAAATTCAAGAATGTTTTGCATGTTTTATATACGTGACCTTGAAAGTCATAACTTGAAGCCACTACATTTGTTCTGGTTCACCACACACACTTGATCTGTTGAAGCACTGACTCATGACATTAAGGTGTGATGAGTATATAAAGACCATTTTCTATGGAATTATGAAACCTACAGAGGTTATTGAGAAGATTAATTCATGGCTGACATAACTGGACTAGGACTGGAAGCCTTCCTTCATCATTACCATTGAAGCATGGCTACAAAAAGGATATTAAAATGAGTTYGTAGTGATAAAAAAACCAGACAACAACTGCATGGGGTTTTTGTTTTCTTTTCAACTAAAAAGGCTTTGGGAAAAAAAAAATAAACTTGACAAACTGTATTTTACTTCCTTCTGTTTTACTTCCCTACTGTGTTCACCTCCCTTTAAATCCTAAGCCATGGTSATCAAGTGAGTGTATTTTCACTTTAACTGTTTTTCATGCGTTTCTTTCCTAAGAAAAGACCATAAGATCAACTATGAGRTAGCTTTTACTGAATAATGACAGCATCTATTTTTATGTAAATCTGAAAATAGCCAAGTGTGACTATGGCATTGTTGCATTGTTCTGATGTCTGCGAGTGAATTAAATATATAATGACTTAATATTATTAATCTGCATTTAAATCTTATCACAGTAAATAACAAGAACCAATTTTGTTATTTCAGCAGTGTATTCCAGACTCAGTTCCATCTGGCTTTTTAGACTTAATCACAACTATTTGCTACAGCACTTTTTGCATATTAAATATCGTGATTTTTCAACAGAGTACATGGATCATTTCTGTGTACCTTAACTTACAGAAAATGGAAAAGCTGATTTTTTTAAATTAAATTTACTGGTTTTACACTTCTGCTCCTTTTACATCTGGGGCCCCAACATAAGAAGGACATTAAGTGAATCACAAAGATGTTCATAGAGCTGGAGTAGCTCTGCTATGAAGACAGGTTGAGAAAGCAGGGGCTGTTCCGCGAGGAGAGAGGAAGATCTGGGAGATCTTATTGCAGCCTTTARAAAGAGCTTGTAAGGAAATGGGGACAAACAATTTAGTAAGGCTGTAGCAATAAGATAAAGGGCAATGGTTTGAAATTAGAAGAGTGTATAGTCAGACTGTATATAAGGAGGATTTTTTTTTATCAGTGAGGGTGGTGAAACATTGGCACTGATCGCCCAGAGGTGGTACATGCTCCATCCCTGAAAATATTCCAGGTCAGGTTGGACGGACTCTGAGCACCCTGATCTAGTTGAAGATGTCCCTGCTCATTGCAGAAAAGTTGGAATAGATGCCCTTTAAAAGTCACTTCAAACTCAAACCRTATTGTGATTCTACAATTTTGTGAATTCCTCTATGACTCCATGTGATGAGTCTTCAAATTGTGCAGAACAGAGSCCTGACTGTTCCAAGGAATGTGGATGAATTAGTCACATGACTTTAGTAAGTATTACAACAAATCTTTGCCCRTTTAATCCTGAACGGTCATCGTGGTAGTGCAAAAGAAGGCTATTCCTATATTCACAGCCACTTCAGGCTCAATGCATTACCACAAGAAGTTTCTTTTACACATCTGAGTAACAACTGCATTATTTCAGGGTTATCAATACATTGAGGTAATTGCATTGCAGAGCCATAACATGAGCTAGAAATGAACTGTCAGCAGAAAATTTTGCCAGAGCTTTGCAATGCCAGGATTTMTTTATTAGAGGAGACAAGACAGCATAAGGTGTAAGAATCTATTAGGYTGCTCCAGCTTCATGGAAGAGCACTGTGGGTGCAATCTGGAGGACAAACTAACGATTCCTCTTGACTTTGCAGCACAATGATGTGAGGGATTCATGGCCTGAAACAGTGATGGGGAAATCTTCTGGCTCTCTGGATGACCTGCTGACACCTTGGGTTGCCCTCCCATTCTCCATCCCATTCCTCAGAGGCAGCATGGACATGCTCTGTGTCTCACTTTCCATGTCCTGTAGACTCAGAAATGCTGTCCCTTACAGAGGACAAGTGTTACACAAGAGTTTACAGAGTGCCATGAAGTTTTTTGAGAAACTTTTGAGGACAACCCATGTTCTGAAAAGTGTGGGATGTTCTGAACCTGGAGCTAGAGCATTACCATGTGTACTATCCATAGAGCACATTTAATACTAGAGTGGGTAGAGTGGGAACTATTCCTGTGGAAARSYKKKRWSSMRGGRWKKKGKKGRRGGGKYMRGTTTACTCCCAGACATCAGCAGCATCATGTACCACATGCAGAACTCTGTCTTTATTGTAAGTGGGAGTCTGGCATTATTTGGGATATAGAGGCACTATGACTAGTACAAAAAATAAATGGCAATTTACAAGAATAAGCTGCCAACTAGAATATCAAAATGCACAGGTTTATARCAAAAATAATTGGTGATTTCTCAAATGATTATTAAATTGATTAGCTTAACTAGGCTATTAATCTACCAGCTGTGAAGCTTTTCAAGGTTTTTCAGCCAGGCCTGATCTAATCTATCTCACTTTTCCTGCAAATGTGACATGACTATACTCACTGGATGAATAGTTACTGCTCACTCATTTCTGTCTCTTGAAGACTACTTGGGTTCACTCCTCCAGTAAATTGAAACCAGTATCAACAGATAARCTATAAGCAGAGAGTGACAAAAAGACCTCATCAACACTGCATAAAAATAAACTAGTTACCAATTCTTTCCATGAAAGCTAAAGATGTAACAAAAAAGTTCGGGTACTCAAAGTTATCCAAGGTCAAATTCTTCCTTTAAGCCTGATACAGACTGTTGTGTTTGGGTTCTGTTCAGATTTCTGTGAAATTATGTACCTATGAGCCACAATGCCTTGGCAGTAAAATGAAATTAAGTGTCCATCTGCCTTAGCTTGGGCTCTTAYTTCTTGCTAATAAAACTCCTCTCAGCAGAGAGCTGATAATTCTCATTTGCCTACAGTTGCTTTCTGACAGACACACAATTTTTGAGGTCTGCTGATCACCTTTAAGTCCTTCCCAGACCAAACCAACAGCAACTGAAGCTGTAAGTGTACGTACAGAGAAGAAGTAAATGTGTTACACTTCAGGTGGACTGCAATAATTATCAATGATAAATCCGG
>NW_026623266.1:807591-916587 GCF_030028575.1 Malurus melanocephalus
TGCATGAGAAGCGAGAGGCAAAGAGTGTAAATGAGAAGAGAAAGTGGTATGAAAAGCCTCTTCTCATCACACCATGATGCTATATTGGAATCTGAAACTATGAAAGAGTCTGTGCCTATTGGCACCTGCCAAAATGCTTTTCCATTGCCTCAGCAGCTCAGATCTGTCCTGGGTGCTGTCCTGTCACGCTTCTTCATGGAAAAACAGGTCTGAGACAGATATGAATGCATCTCCCATAGGCAGCAACCTGCCCTGGGATCTTGGAATCCTGTCTCCACCATGGCAGCAAACTGCTAAGAAATTCTGCCTTTAAAAGAGTGCTAAAACACATGCACTGAATGCTATTTTTAAAACCATGCCAATTAAAGGCCTAATATAGAAAGCATGATGATGATTTTAAACCTCAATAAAACAAATCAAGCACATCATAACTTGCAGACATTAAAATACATAAATTACAGCGGAAGGTATCGACACTGCTCTCTGTTAAGAAGGCAGGCTACATAGCCTACACAGTGAATAAAATTTTGTAAAGCATTTCATTCATTCAGGATACTGTGACTGACAGGATTCAATGATTTCATTCATTCAGGATTCAAGACTGACCCCAGGGCAAAAGTTTTAGGTATCTAAGCAAATAGAATCTTTTAAAGTATTATTTCTTTATAAAGCCTGATGCAGGGAAGACCATCTTTTAAAATACAATTGTASATAACCAGTATTCAACTTAAGGTTATATAAGGCAAGTCAGCTACAACGGAAATGTGATGAGAGCAAAATGTTCTGTTGTGGTTTAACCCCAGCCAGCAACTAAGCCTCACAGAACAGTTTGATCACCCTCACCCCAGTGGAATAGGTGAGAGAATGGGAAGGGAAAAAGCAAAAAAAATTAATGGGCCGAAATAGATAGCTTACATAGGACAAAAAAAGACGAAGATGATGATGATGAGGACAACAATAATAATAATAATACCATCTGGATATACAAAACAAGTGATGCCCAATGCTATTGCTCAGCACTCACCAACTGATGCCCAGCCAGTTCCCCAGCAGCAGTCCCCAGCCAGCTCTCTCACAGTTTRTATACTGAGCATGTCACCATACGTTATGAAATATCCCTTTGGTCAGTTTGGGGTCAAATGTCCTGGCTGTGTCCCCTCCCAGCTCCTTGTGCCTCCCCAGCCTTCTCGCTGGTAGGGCATGAGAAGCTGAAAAGTCCTTGACCTCATATAAACACTACTTAGCAACAACTAAAAGCATCAGTGTGTTATCAACATTATTCTCAACCTAAATCCAAAACACACAGAGCTGTTCCAGCTACCAGGAAGAAAACAACCTCCATGCCAGCTGAAACCAGGAGATGTTTACACAAGAGGAATTTTAAGGGCTAGAATGCAAAACATAAAATTTGTTTCTAATCGCTTTTATTGCAGATCTATAAAGCTCACTGCAAAGCCTGAAAGGCTATATTGCAGTAGATTAAATTTTAAATCAAGTGCACACACAGCACCGAGAAACTAATGTTTAAAACATAATGAGAATTGGTATCACCAGAACTGAAATCTAAACTGCATTCTAATGTATAAATTCATAGACTTAGCACAATTACAAAAAAAAAAAAAAAAAAAAAAAAAAAAAAAAAAAAAAAAAAAAAAAAAAAAAAAAAAAAAACCAAAAAAACCCACTAAAACAAAAAAACCACCCCAAACTGGAAGTCCAAACTAGCCACAGTATTCAAATATTGTCCCAAAATTGTTAATAGCTGATTACATCTGTGGATCTCTGGTTTTTCTTATTGCTTATGTCTGGTTTTGAATACTGATTTGAACRTTAGAGCTGAGTGTAGTTTCGTAACACAGTAAAAGATGCACTTGTAGCATTGTGAGCAATTTAATCCCTACAAAGAAAAAATTAGGCTACCAGTTTGCTAGCCTAAGGATAATTTAATTTCAATGGAGAAACTCCACATTAACTTACATAACACTTATGTATTACTTAACTACAGTCAGGATTTAACTGTTTAACAGACTTTTTATACTCTACATTTAGGAGGGTATTTCACCACTATGCAAATGGAAATTGTTTATCTGTTACTCCTTCTTCAATTGCAGGAAAGAACTAAGGAAAAAAATGAAATGCAACATTAGTCCAAGCTGGAGGACAATGAAATTATGACCCTATTTTTGTTCTTGGAAACAGGTGCCACTTCCAAAGTCATGCTTACATTAGTCCTAATTGGAACATATCCACAGAGAGAGTTAGGGGCAAGAGAAAAGCTTTTCGATCCCAAAGAAGAGTGTAAAATCTGATATGTTACCATCAGATTACTTCTAAAATCATAACAGATTTGGGTTAGAAAATCTCAGGTAAATGGCTTTATAAGCCAAGGAAAACTAGGCATCCCCTAGTTAAAACATTTCTGTTTTACCTCTCAAAGAGTATCAGAAAACAAATTAAGATGAAGYTTTATCAGATAATGTATGTATTAAAAGATACAGTTATTGGACAGATAAAATGAGCTCAAGATTTTTCCATTGTTAAKGGAATATACAYATATTTAGGGMAAAAATAYGGAACTTTGTTGACTCAGATGTATTTAAATCAAGTGCACCAGATTTYCCTTTATCTGTGCTTTTTGAGGGTTGCAATATATAATCCTTACATGAATGGATCTTCAAAAAATCCTCTCCAGCAAGTTGCTCTTTAGAATTCAGTGTATTCCGTGATGCTCTATTTGTTCCAGTTATGAATTTTAGGAGCACGGCCATGGCTTATCTCAACAGTGCAAAACTGCTAACAGGGGTGCTGACAGGCTGACAGCTCCGAATGGCTCTGGCACCACGGGATTCCTGGATTCTCTCTGATTTCAGTTGTACTGACTTTATCCCGTATGAGTCAGTTTTGTTGGGGATAGTCACTCTTAAATCATGGGTATTAACATAAAGAGGCCAAACACTGTTGTTGATTTGCTGTTGGAACACCTCAGCCTTCCAGTGACTGCAGTCAGGTGCTGCAAAGGTTTCCTGCAATCTGTGCCCTGAATGGGACATGAAGTGACAGGACCATTACTTTGTTCAGTTCTTTCACTACTGTCAGTCTAAAAGAGTGAACAGACAGCTCTGATTGTCATGGAATGTATGGTTCTATGTCTATATCCTATCCACTGGGTATTGCAATGTCATGTTAAAGTGCTTCTATGAAAGTTGAACATGAGTGGCATAATTTTAGATTTTAAAAAATGAAACTGTTGAGGTTTCAAAAGATGAAAGAGATTGGGGGAAAAAAAGAGAAAAATRCAGTCAGAGGCATTTATCCAAAGCTGTGAGGCACAGGCCATCATTTACTTGGCACTGAAAAAAAAAAAAGAATTTTTATAGAACATTATGATTTAACTGTAAAAAGAACTCTGGTGTAAACATTCTGAGATAAGAAAGAATAACTGCACCTTCCATCATATTGATGATCAATCTATACAGACATATGTGGTATTTTACTGAAATTATTGTGCAGCATATGGCAAGGAATTGTTGCAATTTTTCTTTCAATTGTTACACAGATTTTCCCATTTTTCTATCTCAACGGAAAAATATGTTACATTGTTTAGACTTTATCGAAAACTACTATTTGTACTGCTGTAAAGAACTAAGAATAAGGGTCACAGAGGGAAAAAGAGGTAAGTCAAGAAAAAAAAAAAAAAAATTTCAGTGATCAATCGTTTATGCTAAGCCATGTATAAAAAAAACCCACAACTAATTTTCTGTCTGAAACACGCCCTAAGGCASTATAAGAATGCTAACTAATATGATTGCTAACACTGGAATTTGTTATGTCCTGATCCGACTTCCTAGAAAGAATGGACTGCCATGAATTGTTTTAATAAGTATATATGAAGTCTGAAAAGATAAAGATGGCTTGTCTAGAATTCTTTTTTATCTGTCTAGTCATCACAGCATTCTATGAAAATAGCATTATGTGGGATGAAGAAAGGCTTGAAGAAACTGCAGSATTACTAGAAGTTGTAGGCGAGAAAAATTGGAGGAGATTATTAATTTTCTGAGGAGTGTGAAAGTTCTGTCATATATGAGTGTGTACATCTAATACATACCGGCACAAAGCTGCACAGTGAAAGAACAGTGCCCCAGCTCCAGCCCCTGGTCATCATGGGGATGAACAGAAATTTTCTGTGAAATGAAATTGTTRTGGGCATGGGAGTACAGGCATTAGGACTCTCCTGATTTTAGTTATGGACAGCTGTGGGCATGGTTTAAGCCTGGGGACAGGTGGCTGTCCAAAGTACAGTATTTTTGGAGTTCACAGATGCAGTGAGGCTGGGTCACAATCAGCCAAGGGACTGTGCTGATACAGGAATCACCACTAACTTTAACCCCTAACCTTCTGCAGCAGCAGGGGACACCAGGTTGCTTTCCTGGCATCCTCCAACCATCCAACCCAGCCTTACCCTACAGCTGGCACTCCTTGAGTTGTAATCTCTCCCGGAGTCCTTGTGCCCGAGGGCTGCCTGAGGACGGGGCTGATGTCACGTGGCTCTCAACAATGTGACATTTTGACRTGCAGTGCATGGTCATGTGGATTGGTCACAAATCTGATGGCTTCCAAAACAGCAGTGATGGAAAAGGTTCTGGGGAAAACGGCTCTGTTGACTGGGGTTCACCACTCTCAAACTTCCATTTTGAAATTACATTCCCAAACTTCTTTCTATTCACATTTGATCAAATACAGTCTSTCCCTTAAATATTTCATGCAGGAGATTTTTTTAAATATATTTCGTCTATCTACTTTTTCACAGTGCAGCAGGAAAAGGAAAGTACCTCCAATAAGATGGCTGTGCCATCAAATTTCCAATGTTCTATATTAAATCGCCTATTAAATCAAAAATACCACACTTTGCCAATAAATTATTAAATGTCTGAAAAAGTATGTAACATTTTAAGGAAGCCGTTACAGACAAAACTACACTGTATCTCGAATAACAAAGAAGCTTTAAAAAGGACCAATTGTTCTGTCTGCTTCACTGTGGAAATCCAGAGCAACTCTGCCTATTTCTCCGAGGCTATCGCTGAGCCCCTCACTGGGGCTTAYTGAGCTCATGAGAGCCTACAGGAGCCTCCTCTGAACCCAGCAAGGGCCGAATTTCAGCTACAGAACACGAAATTATTGCGTCAGTCAGCAAGGACCTAAGGCTATGTCCCCACAYGAGGACAGAATTAGCCAGCAATACCCAATCCTCATTATTGCTGATAATTTTTTTTTTTTTTTATGCCAACCAATGGGTAGCTCCATTGCAACTATCTCTATTTCTCTCCACAGACTGAAATTTGTTTCCCCATCTGCCTCCCACTGCTTGCAGCAACCTTTTCTGGAGCCTCACTGCAGCTTCCCTTGTCTTGTGCCTCTTTTTGTCTGAGAAACATCACATTTCTGGCAAATTACTTGACATCATAGCTGGATGCMCAGGGAGGTGCTGGTTCTGTTGGAGAGGACACATTATAGCTTGAACAAAAATGAAAAATACTGCTATGTGCTTGTCCTTGCAAAAATCACAGGAAATGTCTCACCCCATTCCACCTATTGTACTTAAGTATTAGTAAAAGTTGTTAATTTTTTTTCCCTTATAAGAACAGTGCAAACTGCTTGGAAATGTTAACTTTACACCAAAGAGATTCTTCTCCTTCTATGTCTTTAAGGTTTTCGGCCTTCAGTAGTCTTAAATCCCAAATCTACAATGAAGAGCAAGTATGCGAAAAGATAAATCAGAGGAGTTTCCTCCTGTCCACTTCTGATCACAATCTCCACAAAGGAAGAACAAAACAAATGCAAAGGCCAGCAAGACAGTATCTCTCTTGTATTTATTCTCTCTCTAGTTCCACAGGGAGATGTCTCTAATAGCAACATCTCTCATTCCATGCTGCTCATTCAGTTTCTCCAAACTTGCAGGAGCACTCTACGAAATGTCTTAGAGTGCATCTTATTAATCTTATGCAAGATATACAGGWGGGTTTTTTCCACAAAAATGAGTACAACAGGAAAACAGAGTGAACTAAAAATCATAATTTTTCAATTGGCAATTGAGGAACAAAGTATAAATAATATATTTCCAGAATTATAAAAGCCAGGATTTTGCTTAGAAAATATTTATGTAACTAAATTTCAAAATATAGGAATATAGAAATAAAAAAAAAAAAAAGCTTTCTCTTTTTCAGTGCACTGGAAGCTTTTAGAAGTTAGAAACTGCTTCCTGAAATAATAGAAAAGCTGAGAAAATTAGCAGATTGTTATTCTTTACATGAATCAGAATAGGCATGAGTTACTGTCATTGAGTTTAGATAGATTTAATGAGTAAAAAAGTGTGGCAAGATTCAGGAATATGGGGTTGCTTTTCAGTTTATAAAATGTGTTGATTCTTCCTATTCTTTGGTCATTTTTATATTTTTAAGTGAGAGCCTTAAAATTAAATGAAAAGCAGGACAGCAGACACTGTCCCAGAGTCAGATCACTTCGGCATTTCTACATAGCCACTTTCACTTCCTAAAGAATTTGTTGAAATAACCTCTCACTTGTCCTCTAGGTTCTTCTTTTCTTTTCTTAAGGGTTTTTCCATTTAGTCACCATCAGATTTCATTACTGCCGAGCATTCTAAAGTAATTTTGAAATAAACATGGTTCAAACCAAGCTAGTCTGAATTATTTTTAACTCTGAAACATTGAAAAACCAAAGAAAACAACCCTCTTCCACAATCATGTGTTAACAGTCACAATCTTTTCTTTCTCTCTATTTGAACTACCAACCATAGAACAACAAAGCAAAATAATTTCTTCTACAAAATTGAATTTAAATACCTTTAAAAATCTTTTTAAAGATTCAAGGATGCCCAATGTCCTTGGTACATGAACCTAATCAAGGCCATCAGAAAGACTCCTACACCTCACCGTCCTCTTTTCTGAATAGCACTGGAGGAAGGCAAACTATATAATATAAAAATTAAGGAGGAAAAGAAATCTGCACACAATAATTGGTGTGTCAARGTATGTAACCCCTCACACTGGCTGGACTACTTCTGAGGTAACTGAAATGCATAGTTATTTCAATTTCTAAATAAAATCCTCTAAAAGTCTGCTTAGATCACAGGTCTGTGTGGTTCAGAGTGCTGTTTTTCATAAATATTCCTCTTGATGCTATTTTCAAATTTAAGTTAGAAGACATTAAAACAAAATATTTCTAATTTTCAGGTGAAAAAAAAAAAAACTCCAAACAAACAAAAACTCCCAGACTGTTGTTTCTGGGGTTTTTAATGAAAATTTGTGGACAAGTATTTTCTTTTAAATTGTCTTCATGGAAATAGGAACCAAAGTTAAATCTACCAGGCTTGACATAGTTCAAGAAGCATTTGGACAATGCTCTCAGGCACATGGTGGGRTTCTTGGGGCTGCTCAGTGCTGGGCCAGGAGTTGGACTTGATGATCCTGATGGGTCCCTTCCAACTCAGGATACGCAATGATTCTATGAATATCTACATGCACTCATATCAGCAAGCTGGAGTCACGTCACATGGTCTTCCCCAGTGGGAAAATATGGGAAAGATGATGCTTTACTTTTTTAAAATATTAAACTCTTTTCAAGAAACAATTTAAAAAAAAAATAAAAAAAGTAGGCTTCTAACAAGTAAATATTGAGAAATTAAAACATTCTTGTTAAGGATGAAGCAAGCTGGCCAGAGCTATGTAACTGAGCAAGGGTGATGTAGCTGGGGGAGCTGAAATTTTTACTCATGGGAAAAGAAACCTCTGAGTTTATCTTGTTCTTAATGGATAATGTGATACTCAAATCTATCTTAATGAAAGTTTTCTCAAGTGCTTTCCAACAGACACTGTCATTCCGGGAAATTACAGTCTAGAAAATTGCTGCTTTTAACAAATCAGCCATTTTTTTAAGTCTTCTAGTGATTGAGTTACCTGYAGATCGACTACTTATCACTCCAGCTCTTACAGTTTAATGCATCTGTGGCCATAATGACCCKACAGATATATTGCTCCAGTTCCTCTCACAGTCTCAGCATTCAGAGAGAGGTGACTCAGCAACCAAGTCAAAAGATACARTCCACTGGGTTCTTGATGGATGTTTTACCTTTCACAGCATCTAGTTCTATGTTTGAGATGAAGTTGTGCTCCTGGGATATTTAAARTAAAGCCAGCTGCACCCAATTTATCAGAGTTCACCCAAAGACTTATAAAAAAAAATATGGTGTRATAGAGATTTAGGGTAGACTGCTTGTAAATATATCTGGCACTTATTTACTTGTTAAGGAGGCAAAACCATCTGCCTAGGTCACTTTAGGGTACAGCTGGGACGAGCTTGGTCATCTTCAGCAGCAAGAAAATATGCCAAAAAAACATTCTTGAGAGCTCTGGAGCATGACTATTTAAGGAGGTG
Organism: Malurus melanocephalus; assembly: GCF_030028575.1. NCBI lineage: Eukaryota > Metazoa > Chordata > Aves > Passeriformes > Maluridae > Malurus > Malurus melanocephalus. The sequence goes on from NW_026623266.1 coordinate 816,040, forward strand.
ACAGCTAGGCAGCAAAGTGGGTGCAGTTTCCTTGGTCCCTCTTCACCTTTTCCACCAGAAATCTCCCAGCTCTTACAGAAAGTTCTGATAATAACRCAGATGAAAGTAAAATTCCCACTCCTTGTGTCTTTCACCTACAATTTGCAGAAGTGGGGAAGAAATAAAGGAATTAGTTTTTACTTATATTTAGCAGCTTTTAACAGAGGTGCAATGAATCATCAGCTGCATTTCAGGAGAGCGTATCTGAAGTGCAAATACCAGGGTGCAACTTCTGACACTTCAATTTTTAATCAGGGCAGGAGGTGTTATTTTTTTTTTTTAATTATTCTTCTAAGCTGTGTTGAGATTAGAGGAATGCTGCATGGTGTGGTTATTTCTGAGCTTTGCCCCACTTTTTGTCTCACTTCTCAGGTTGAAGTCTTTTTAAGTCTCCTTTGCCATTAACAGGAACTCTAAGTCCAGTATTAAAACAAAGTCACAAAAATCTTTCTAAAGGAAAAAAAGGTTTAACTAGGAAAGTATGACCGTATCTTTGTCTAAGGCAGCCTTTTGCAAAGTATGAAAGAACAAAAACTCTCATTACAATCACCATTTGCCCCAAGCCAGTCTAACTCAGTAATTAGAAGTAATGTTCATTGCTTTTATATAGAGCTGACATCAACACTCAGTGTAATTTTCAGTGCAAAGTGCAGCAAAGATGCTCCTTTTCTAAAAGTGCTTGTTTGTTGCAATGCTGATTCAGCTTCTCTAATTCTACAGGTTGAGGACATGCACTCAGAGCTCATTTGGGATACCAACATTAAAACTGTTACAAGGGCTAGAAAGCAAAACTACAGGATTACCATCAGGAATAATTTAGCTTTTTCTGCTGCCCCCTTAGGGTATAAATTAGCATTCAGCTCCAGTTTCTGTAAAATAGTGCCCAATGGCAAATATGTTAGAAACATATCACCATATTATATCATTTCCTCAAATCTGTGCTTGACATGATGTCTGAAGGTAAACAGAATTTGTAGATAACATGTGTTTTCAGCTAATTGCACTAATTAACTGCTGACAATATGATATTAAATAGTAGTATGAATGTTACATAAATAGCTGTTCAAGGACATTTATGGCCTTTTCCTATGACTTCGCAAGACAAACTAGACTAAACACACACTAGAATAACATTGATTTTTTTTTTTTTTTTTGAAAGTTCCAGTTTGGGAAAAAACTATAAAATAATTTAATAGAATCATAGAACATCCTGAGTTGGAAGGGACAAACTAAGATCACTGAGGACCAACTCCTGGCCCTGCACAGGACACCCCAAGAGTGCCTGAAAGAATTGCCCTAACACTTCTTGAGCTCCGTCAGGCTTGGTGCAGTGACCACTTCCCTGGGGAGCCTGTTCAGTGCCCAAGAGTGAGGAACCCTTTCCCAATATCCAATTTAAACCTCCCTGACAACTTCATGCAGTTCCCTCAGGTCCTGAGTCAACAAAGAGATCAGTGTGCGCCTCTCAGTTTCGACTCATGAWTTGGAGACCATGATGAGGTCTCTTCTCAGTCTCCTCTTTTCCAGGCTGAACAAACCAAGTGGCTCACTGTTTGCAAACTCTTTCAAATAAGGAAATACTGTATATAACAGAAATATTTTTTATGTGTCTGTAAACAGAAAGCATCTGTATAGCCCTATATGATAATAAAAATAACTTTTCATTCAATTATAACAACTGACAACAACATTTTCTATTATCATGAGATAAATAACCAAAGGTTTCTCACAGAGACAGGATTTCTTGCATCGGTTTAACTAACAGAGGATTACAATACAAAAAGATCACCGTATTTTTAATAATAATAATGTAATTGAGCATCTCTCAGCTGAAGCAGTACCCAGAGGTATTCTCACTCATTTCTGCAGATTTTGTACCAATGTTTTGACCATTTCCATCACCTAGTAACTATGAGACTCATCTGGCTACTGTGTTTCAGTACTGTGTGTCCCACAAGAAAGATGTTGGAAAATGTTCAATAGCAGTCCAAAAAGATGATGAGTGGCTCCGAGCACAAAATACAGAGAGGTTGAGACTGGATTTTTTACAGCCTGGAGAGAAGAAGGGTAAGGAAGGAAAGTTGCCTTCAGCTACCTGAGGGGAAGTGATGGATGCATTTCCTAAATGCTCMTCTAAACCACAGAATTCACCAGACAAAAGGGACAACAGAGGTGTCAAGCKCTGGAACAGGTCACCTGGAGAGATTGTGAAGTCTCCCTCCTTGGAGATATTCAACATTTGACTGGACAAGGATTTGGACAACCTCATCTAAGTTTGACTAGACATAATTTCAGAATTCAAGGTTGTTTCTACTTTAACTGGGCATTGCACCAGACAACTTCCAGATATTCCTTTCAACCTAAATTTTTATACAATGCTAGGATTTTTCAGAAAGGAAGAATTTTAATTTGTCCTTTTAGCCTGAAGGATTAGACTTGGTAATTTTATTTTTTTTTTTCAACAGGGAAATGGTATAAAATCACCTCATCAACCTAGAAAAAAGTCTTTGTCAGTAGAATTTAAAATCTGAAAATTAATCCAACTTTCAAGCATTGCCTCTTTTTTTTTCTTTAAAGATATATTTCTACAATAGTATCACTGGGAGCAATATTTTCATAGCATAGCAAAATATTCATAGAACCCAAAAATTTTTCTGATAAAATAATTACAGAGGAAAAAAATTAAAATCTCTTCACTTCAGGCATTGTTCTGAGTCACTGGAAATATYGGTATTCAAATTTTTCAACAGTCCTGCCAAAATGAAGAAACAATGAAAGATTATTTGCATAAATTATATCCTGCTAGGCTTAACATAAAATGTAAACTCAAGAAACAGCCTCCTGCAGAAAGAGTTGCTTTCATGAATAAAGTTTTGCAGATTGTTCTAACAGTGAGTGAATCCCATTTCTGAACACAAGCAAATTAATGAGCATGCAGGTCTTGCACCAGTGCTTTTCAGGGAGGCCAAAATCTCTTCAGAGAAACAGTGGCAAGTCATACATTTGTAAAGCAGCTGCAGCACTTCCCTTAACTCCCAGATGTCCCAAATATCAGATTTCTACACATGAACTGGTGTAGAAGGAAGAGTGTTATCATGCCCCACAGAGGTTATTTCATCTTTTGGCCAGTGCACATTGCCCACTGAAGGCCATGAGGTGTTGGGCTCTTTCAGACRTAGCTGGGGGCTCATGCTACACCAGTTCTGAGGGACAGCACAGAGCTCAGCGTGACAGGCAGCAGCCAATAACTCCTGGGAAAAACCAAGCTGCAGGTAGAAAATATCAGCAGCGAAAATAAAAGCACTGACAGGAAAGAAAAAGAGAAAAGCCTTAATGCACATCCATGGAGTTGCAATCTAAGGTGAGCCCTGTGCTCTCTTTAGCCCTGGAGCTAGASAGCCTTGCTGAGCTACCCAAATCTCATTAGTGACCAATGGCACAAATAATCAACATCTGCTGCACTGCAGCCAAACCCTCTCTTTTCCAAGCTACAGAGGATGCCCTTCTTGGTGCAGACAACATTTAAATGCCAACCACTACCACACCTGCRCAGGATACAGCCTCAGTTCTTGTTAGAGATGGTTTAATGAATGTATGTGTTTGTCTCTTCATTCTCTCAGCGCACCTGATGGTGGAAGGAAAACAAAAGCCAGCCGAACCCCTGGACACTGAGCATGGCATGACAATAATGCTGGGAAGTTTTATGGAGCACCTCCARAAGTGCTGGCCAGATGAGTGCACTGTGGGACACAGGAATGATCTCTGGAAAAGCTGAAGCTGCAGGGAGAGGAAGAGGGTGATGGCAGTCCTGACATCACAGGACTCCCTCCATGATTTCCCGACATCAGGCAAATCCATGTGTGAGGTGGTGACATTTAGCTCCATCTGCCACTAAGATCTTAGCTTGAGTTTCCATGCACTCAGCCTGCTGTCAGCGCAAAGCCTGGAGCTCTGCCAAGTGGGAAGGAGGAGCCCATTGCAGTGGGAAAATCATTTTCATATCTCCAGGAGCCAGCATTTCCCATGCCACAGGGAAGAACATTAGGCATATTTGTTCCATTCATTATTTTAAATAACGTAGAAATGAAAGGAGTTTAATACCCAGACTCCTTTTTTTTTTTTTTTTTTTTTTTTTTTACAATTACTGCCATTTTAATTGCCCAGGAAAAACCATTTCCTCTAGGTTGTTGCAGCCAAGGAAATTGAAAAACTTTTGTTTGATATGTGTTTAAATTAGAAAAAAAAACCCTCATGTAAAAATAGTGTAACAAGTCAGTAATGTCAAAAAAAGTGATAAAACAATATTTACTGATGTTTTGTTTCATAGTCTTTTCTTACAGCCATGATAAGCAGAAAGCCTCCTTTAAGAGGAATAAAAAAGTCTTAAATCATCATATATTTCCATGAGCTGGGGAAATCAGAAAAAAAAAGATGCTATGAAATAAAAGGGCCTTAATTTAAAGCAGAATTTTGAGGAATGTGRTAAAAAGGAGCTCTTTGAGTTTTGTGGCTCTTTGAGTTTTGCGTTTTAATATATTCATTGTAATTAAGCAAAAAAAAAGAAAAAAAAAGGACTTAATTTGAAATGTTGTAACTCGAATGCACCCAAGTCAAACAGCTGCTTTTTTAGCTCAAAACACTCTGAAGAGAGACAGAAGGTGTGTAGCTCATGTCAAATGCTGCTGGCATTTTGTCACATTTATAAGTCTTAATTTACATATATGCACCTAYTTGCACTTTATAGGTGTGGAGGTCAATTATTGCAAGCATAATTAACATCTCACTGCCAAGATTTGTTAAGTTATTAAGGAAAAATGGAGATTAGAATAATACAGCATGAGAATTARTTGCTTTATTAAACAATGAGTAATAAAATTTGGGATCTGAAAATCTTGGCTCATTCAGAATATTGTCAGTTCCAAGAAAATTTATTTGATTTTAAAAAATCAGAAGTATAAGAAATTACAAAATTCTGTAGCATAAAAAGTGTGTGAAGCTCATATGAATTAGTATGAAACAAGCTTAAAGTAAATGTTTCACAAAGAAAAGAAACTGAGGTACATCTCCCAGAGAATGAGTGAGGGGACTTTCAGGGGCTGCTTTCCAATACCTGCAAGGAGGTAACCAAGAAGACAAAACCAAACTCTTTACCCAGATGCTTCGTAGGAGAACAGACAATAGTCATCCACTGAACTGGGGAAAGTTCCATCTGGACCTCATAAGCGGGGAAAAAATTGCTATGAAGTTAATTAAGAACTGGAACAGAGTCCAGTGAGATTGAGGGATCTCACCCCTGGGAGTTTTTCAGGATGTAACTGGAAAACCCTGCCCTGACATCAGTGTTGACCCTGCTTTGAAGAACAGGTTGTACAGAGACCTCACAAAGTTTCCTCACTTCAGCAATTCTGGGGCACATATGGCGATGAGGAAAAATAAAAAGCAATACTGATATTTCAGTATTGAGAGAAAGTAGATGTATATTATGTATCTGTCTTGAAAATAGAAGCACTGGCAGTATTTATAGTCACAAACTCTCAGAAATGGTAAATAAGCTCTGTGCTTGAAAGAGAAATAAAAATCAAAGGTCTGCATCTGAGATGCTGATTGAGAAGTGGGCGTTTAGGCAAATTAATTCCCATATATTCATAACATAACCATATCACTGTTATTGATTTTAAAAGGTTCTTAATAGCCCCTAAAATCTTATAGAGTAAGAAAAAMCATGAATAATAAGTGATTAAGAAAAGCATTTCATATTTTTAAAGAAATCAAGAAAAGCTGAATTTAGCTCTAAATAGCTTTCCAACTCAAAGCCCATTCACAAATTCAAAATTAAATTATCCGTAAAATCTTGTTTTCTACAACTTTGGAAGAATATTTAAATATATTTCACATATTAAGTAACCTCTCCCTGGCACCCAGCTCTGCCATTTTGGGCAATAGTATCTACCTGTGTTGGGAAATAAGGAACACCAGTTTTGTCATAACCATGAAATTATAAGAGGATGTCAGAAGTATAAAGACCGATGTCATGACAAATAAAGGGTATTGCTCACAAGCCAGGGAAACCAATGACTCACTAGTTTGGTGATTTCAGAACACRAAACATAATGGGGTAAGTCTGGAAGTCTGTATGAATCAAGTGGAGAGATGTCTGTTCTGTACTAATTCATTCAGTTTTTAGCAGTTGGTGCTTTGACTCCAGCGTCACCTGGACTCATAGAACAGAAAAAGTGAAAATTCCTCATTGCCCCTGGCTGTTCTCAGAAAAAGACCAAAATATATTTTTATATACCAGGCATTTGAAACCTCTTTTAGAGAAGCCAGAGAAAGAACACAATTTACAAGAGCAATTGCACATCCTAATATGGTCCGTATACTCCACTGTAAGTCTTGACAGTCATGACAAAGATATGTATTTTCTACCCAAATACCACTTTTTCAAGTAAACAAACTTTGTAGATCTTCTGGCCAAAAAAATGATCTGAACAGCTGAACTGGTTCATGATTTTAATAGAGAAGTAGGATAGATAAATAGTATGTGTTACATTCCAAATTGGGGGGGGGGGGGGGGAAAAGTTGACTTCTAAAGGTACATTAATAATGTTACACTTATACAAATAGTTATAACCACTAAAAAGTCCGTCTTGAGAGACATTTTCCACTTAAACTGAAAGTTCCTTATCTGTTCTGATATTGAGCAAGTAATAAAATATTCTCAGACTGAGTTTATATTCTATCATATTATGGGTGSAGCTGATGTTGAGATAAGGAGCTAYTAGGAACCTTTAGGAACTTYCTAGCGGAATCTAAAAGCTGCASAGTGACTACGCCAGGGATCATAAGAGGCWCATTGCTATTTCTGGTCCTTCAGAATTTTAGAAAATGCCCATTGATAGAAACCAGAGTGTTWCATTTGAATTAAAGAAAACTGTTGCTAACTGCTTGCCTCAGATTTTATGGAAAGCAGGTCTCCCTAAACCTGTTTGCATCCTCTGGTGAGTGTATGGCTTTAGCTGACAAAGAGAACTGTCAAATGCAAAATATTAAGGCTTCTGAAATGCCATTGCATATGAAGCAGTTAAAAAGTAGCACCACTGAACAGCATTAAAGCATGAATTTAACAGACAAAGAACTGACTAGGTGATAAATTTAAAAGTGGTCAACAGGGGAGCAACATGATTTGAATGAAAATGTCCTTAATGTGGATTTGTAGCTATAGCAGCACATCCTGCACTACCRAACCATTTCATGAAATATTTGGAGATACATGAAGGTGTTTCTGATGAAAATTTTGGACAGCATAAGGACTGGTCAGGTTAGGAATACTGAGGATTGAGTTGTAGCTGTCCATTCCCCCACAAGGGATGGGACTCCCTGAACAAATAAATGTGCCTACTTTGTAGATATCTTGGGAAATCTGGCTCGCTGTAAAAGCCATCTATTTTTTGTTTAGRCAAAGGACAGAAATAAACACTTGTAGATGCCTATGTTAGTTCAGATTAGTAACACCTTAAAAGTGCCTATTTCTCACCTCTGATCCTAAAGAAAACACAGGCTTAGTAGAGATTTTAGTTGAAATTACAACTATTCAATTTCACTTATCTTTTTTTAGTACAAGCAAGTTTCATATTTAGAACTAAAGAAGATAGGTAAAGTCTACAGAAAGACTGGYTGAATATTGGAAAACAGGAACTCTGAAAATAACTGAAGGCTTGTGACAGATGAACAAAGCAATGCCTACCATGTTTATGAAACTCAAAAACCATGACAAACCAGACATGACCTGACAACCCAGAAAGCCAATCTTGTCCCAGGCTGCATCCAAAGCAGTGGGGGCTGCAGGGTGAGGGGGGAAGATTCTGCCACTTGCTCTGCTCTGGTGAGACCCTGCCTGCAGTGCTCTGGGTCTCAGGATAAGGACATGGACCTGTTGGAGTGGATCCAGAGGAGACCATAAGGGTGACCAGAGGGATGGARCACCTCTGCTGTGAGGACAAGCTGAGAGAGCTGGGGTTGTTAATTCTGGAGAGAAGACTCTGGGGAGGCTTTCCTGCAGCCTTTCAGTATGTAAAGAGGGCTTATAAGAAAGACAGAAATAAAAATTTTAGCAGGGCCAGTAGTGACAGAACAAGGAGAAACAGTTTTAGTTAAAAGAGAGTAGGCTTAGATTGGAAATCAGGAAGAAAAAAATATGATCAGAGTGGTGGAAAGATGTGGTCAAAGATGCTGCCCAGAGAAGCTGTGGACACACCATCCTTGGAAGTGTTCAAGGCCAGGTTGGAAGGGCTTTGAACAAGCTAGTCCTGTGGCATGGGGGTTGGAACAAGGTGATTTCTAAGGCTCCCTTCCAACCAAATCCATTCTTTGATTCGGTGATTCACTGCTTATTTCACTAATCCCCAGATATAAATTTGGAGAGAGATAGAATCTGTTTAGTAGCTAAGGGCAGTACAGAAGCAATTTTACTTCAGTGTAGTGAACCATAACTCTGTTGCAGGGATATTACGTAAAATTAAAATGTCTACATTTTAATATGTACATTGTAAATCAAAACCAGAAAAAGAAAATATTCAAATGAGGGGAAAACATTTTCTTTCAGTAAGTTTTAAAAGAGTAAGCTGTTTATCTTTCCTTCCGATTGATGACTGAGAAGCTATTTGAATGCAGCATTTTATACAGTAGAAGCCACAACAAGAACCACTGAGGGTAAACTATTGCTGGACAACTTTATACTTACAAGGTTGGGAAAGAAGCCATCAGAAAAAACTGCCCAAGATGTGGCTTCTCAGTTACCAGATACCTTCAGGACTGAAGGCTTTACAAAGAGATATAAACCTTTGAAATACAAATGTTCTTTATTCCAGTACAAGTTAAGGCTTAAGTAAAGTGTGACTAAATCTAATGGCTCTTCAAGTGGCTCCTCCTGGCCTTAAAACTCCTGGGTCTTTCTTCCTATGGATTGATGGGTGRAGAATAAAGATGAGGCACGTACACAGGTGCTGCCTGAGTGTCATTTCTGCCACAAGTGACACCAAGTTCCTTAACTTACATGYGAACACGGTCCTTTCTAAAATCATTTAAACAGGCTCTCTGACAAACTGAAGTTTTAGCAGCATGTGCCAAAGAGTGAAGTGAGCAAAAGAACATCCAAAATCTGCTGTGAAGAACATAGATGGATATATGAGCAGTGTTAGGTTATGTGTCATCTACACAAACACAGGAGCACTTGGAACAGTGATAAGAGGGAAAACCCCTGAGTTTTCATCTCAGAAGGCTTTTTAGATGGTGAGATCTGGAGGGTTGGCAAGAACTGCCATGGAGATACAGTAGGTGGAGATCACAGTTCRGTAAGCAGAAGTCTTCCCATCCTCCACCAGTACCATACTAGTTTTTTGATGTGATGCTAAGGACAGCATCATAATTCTGTACACTAGCATTGCTAAAAAAAATGAACAGCATTTTCTGAAAGGTTAGGTATTTTAATCCCAGTGTCCTGGGTAATACTAATTTAAAATTTAAATTTCATCAGTTGATTTTCCTGACAGTTTCACTTATTTTTACTTCATGTTATGAATTATATGTGCTGTTCAAATAGCTGATTGATTCTTCCTCAGATATCTGTCAGATGCTTTTCAGTGCCTGGAAAAGTTTTCTATATATACTTGTGTCTCTCTAAGTTCGTGTGCTGATGACATCACCTGTTAGTATGCAGTAACTCAGAGAGACAGAAGGAGATTTCAATCACATTATTGTGTGCTAGGAGGTAACCAGGCAAAAAAAACCAGGTGTGATTTAAATTCCACATGGGTATTAAAACTGTTCACTTTAATGAAAATGCCRTCCAAAGTTAATCATAGAATCATAGAGTTGTTTGGATCAGAAAGGACCTTAAAGATCATCAAGTTCCAACTCCAGGTAGAATCATGTTCCACTAGACCAGGTTACCCAATGCCCTGCCCAAACTGGCCTTGAACACACCTACAAGTTTTCTGGGAAGAAAGTGCATGATTCATCATGTACTTGCATTTCTTAAAATGTTAATTCTTTTCTACTGTGTATTCATTACAGAGGCTKGCKAATGGGAATCCTGAAAATTTAGGARTTTTAGGAAAAGTTTAGGAAAATTATGGATACTGAAATGGAAAGTCTGCAAGGAGAGGTTATTGAGAATAAACATTGAGTTCATGGCTCTCCAGACTGTGCTTCTAAAGAGAAGWAATTTCAGCAGGAAAACACAACAAACACCCAACTCTCCCCTTGGCTGGTGCCACCACCCACTCTGTAACTCGAGTCACACATTTCTCTGCACTGCTGGCCTGCCACACTCTCTAGAGGACAATTCAGTTTCTTCCTTTGTAGCTTATCAGGCCTTGCTAAGAGGGCTTTTTTAACACTAATTCTCAAAAACAATCCTTTGAGCTTCACACAGATAATTTTGTGCTTTTTAGGCTGGTATCAAAATGTCTTGGCTCATGGCAGCAAACCTCAGAATTCATATGTGTGAAATATATAAAATATAGCTTATGCATACAATCCTTATTGTTGCAGGATCTGAAAATAATACCAATAGCCCACAAATTTTTTTACAACCAATATGTGCTTCTGAAGCACTCAGTCCATTAAATCTCATAGCAGCAGAGATAGAAAGCTTGTTTAAGAAAAAGGGCCAACTTACATTTATGAACTAAGAAATGTTTTCAGTGGAGAGAAAAACATGGCAATAGGACTAACAATGAAGAATATAATAATAYCTTTTCTAAGGAAAAAAAGGAAAKAAAAAAAGCTGTGAAAACTGCAGATCAGGAAAAATGTGACATAAAAAGGAGGTGAATACAGAAAATGTACTATACCATCTGGATAATGTTTGAGATCAGCAAAAGCAAACAAAAATCTGAAGGAATACATGTTCCCAGMTATAATGATACATAATATAGAAAGCTAGTATAATGAACTCTTCTACTAAAGCTGGGTTCTAATTTCCTTGCTATTCCCCTCTTTTTCAGTCACTTGTAACAATCTGTTTCCTTTTATCAGTTTCATATCCTTTCTCTCTGACTAATACATTGAGAAAGTTCCTCTCACTTATATCTCCTGAAAGTGTTCCTCATTGGTGGAAGATCCTTTCAGAAGCCACTGAATAAAGAGGTCACACCAAATGAGAAGAAATCTTGTCTAATTCTACAAATATTGTCAGGGTATGAGCCTTAACATTCTCATTTCTTCTGGCCCATGGATCAGTTATATATATACCACACTAAAATCTCAGAGACTTTGGGTTTATTAACTACCTCATCTCTTTCTCAGTATTTTGTGTCTGACATAGCCATGATAAAAGAATAATCCCAGTTTTTTTGGCAGCAGCAATGAAAGGAGGATGCACTAAAGCACCCTGAGGTCATCAATAGCTTAGACACTCTGAAGACTAGGTGGAGGCTGCTGTKAAAATGTTTTTTGTTTATGAAAATGATCTGAAAAGTTAAAATGTTTTTCCCATGTCTTGGAGTAGGGAACCACATAAAGTTTTGGATTTAATATATAAATTGCTCTAGCTACTAGACTGAGAAGCTGTATCACTAGTTTAATCTTGAAATCTCACTAAGGTGATTATTAAATTGTATCTCTTTACCAGTTCASCCAATATGTTCAACAACAGTAAATTAGAAATATTTTAATTGATTTATCCTTTGGAGAATTGCTGGTGTGGTTTTTATGAACTTTCTCAATGAGAACAGGCAGCACTCRCAAGTGATGCATTCTGAGCAGCCTCCCAGGATTAAAAAGAAAAAGTCTGGGAGAGGCTTTGCAGTTGAACAAAATCTCACTCAAAGACAGACTGACACTAACAAGGAGCAGAAGTTCCAAATTAACTGCTCATAACACACTGCTGGGCTGCTTTGATATCTTCTCAATGTGGAGGCTAAGATGAATATTGCTCTTTGAACATTTTAATGCATATTAACACGTGTCTTCTGTGACAAATTTGGACACCATCCTCCCCTCCCCTCTTATAATATATGCAGAGGTGTCAAAGAATATATGAATATGTAAATATACGGATAAAAGAACACTCAATCTGCTGGGCATCTGTACAGCTATAACCAATGTAGAAATGGAGTGTTTATTAAGCTGAGAACAAACTTGTAAATATAATTATTTAGAAAAAAATATATCAATTGTCTGAGTAAGCAGAAAAGGGTTTAATAAGATTTTATCACAAGTCTTAGACATAAGTCTGTCATATTTAATGTTTGTTGTCATTTTAATCATAGCATTTGAAACCATAAAAATGCAATTAAATGAAAAACAGTTGCTCTCAAGAAAAATAAGGAGATGGGCTACCAACATACTTAATCTGSGAAGACATTTTCATCAAAATCTAAAGTGTGATTCATGAGGAAGATGAAAATATCAAATATTGTCCATGGGTGGAGCARTGGAACAGATTAAATAGTGCGCATCTGGCTGAAAATGTAACATGCTTAACAAGGCATTAATTAGAATTTCCAATAGAAGTTCCATTTAGTTAAAATGTTTAAGTGCATGGGATATGCACATCTGATATGCATGCATTTCAAATTATTAGAGCAATTTTCATTAGCAGATACTATATCAGTATGCTTTAGAGTGCTGGAAAAGGTTTTCTCTAATTCCTTTTCTGTTTATCATTTGATGCCAGAATTAGCATTCATTTCTTTTAACCTCTTAGCTTTCGCAATGTGCTTCCCCCCAGGTTTGCTCGATCATCTCACCAGAATCAAACACATTTTCTTTACTGAGCTGAACACCAGCAGTGCTAAACTAACCCAAGATTCCTGTATCTAGAGGAATGAGACACATGAATGGGCATGGAAAAGCTGTGGAGAGTCAATTTGTCCCAGTTAGTGGCGTGGGAGGAGCGCTGGCTCCCTTAACTCAGTGCCAGAGCAAACCCGTAACAAAGCTGTGCTCTGCGTGGCAYGGCTCTCTTCTTTGGCTCTGCTACAGCTTCCTCCAGGAGACTGCTGGAAATGGGATATTTAACGTGGTACCATTTTCTGAATACCTTATTTAAAACAAATAAAACATCCTTTCTAAAGACTAATAAGGCATTTTGTACTGAAATGGAGGTGTAGCAATTACTAAGGAAATACTGAAGTCAGTGCCATTCAACTCTCTACTGACTTTTTGGAACAATCAGTGTCAGCATATTAACACAATGTGGAAACAAATTACAAGAATTAGCCATCAACTGGAAGGTCTTTATCTCTCCCTAAATAATGTGTTTGAAATTGTTAAGCTTTATGACAACAGTGACTAATTTTAAGTGAACAGTTTATGGCTAAACTAGCAAAGCAGCACTATTCAGCAACTCCACCGAACCTAGCTCAGTGCACATTGTAAAATTTGTGCTTACTCCACAAAGCTATTTATACTTCCTTCACATTAAATACCCAAGGACCCATAAAAATATTCCTTTTAATCTGTGGGATACTCCTACATCTAAGAAGTCATTTGTYACCTGGTAAACCTGGATTTAAAGCCAAAGATTCATAAAATTATATTGGATTAGAAATGAATTCCCTTTTAAGACTGCAACACCACTTGTCCAAAGCTTTAAGCTCTGCTTTCCATTGTGATGAACTGCAAGAGAATTGAGGCATAGCCTTCTCAGTGTCATGTCTACAAAGAGTTTTTTCGTAACCTGTAACCCCCTCTTAGCTGTCCCTCCACATTTCTCACTATGGCAAGAAAAGAACTCAAAATTTCCTTCCTGAAAAAAATAATCCAAGAAATTAAAACCCACAAAGATGAACTAACAGAAATCCATGTCTTTTTTATGAAATTGAAATGTTCAAGTATTTCAAAGCTGCCAGAAAAAGTAGCCTGGCACTGTAAGAGTCAAAATGAAACAGAGGAAAAGAAAAGCTGAACTAAACATTAAGAATGATTGAGGTCTGTCTAGGAAACAGGGTGAAGATTTTAAAGTTTGAAGCCTACAATGTTCAATCCTCAGTAATAACTGCTCTCTTCAAAATCAATCACTAATAAATTTCAATAAATTCACAGAATCACAGAGCTGTAGAATTACAATTTGAGTTGGAAGTGAGCTGGAAGTGCGTCCCATAGGATAACTCCTTCTCAAAGCAGAACTTCAAAGTTGAAGCAGGTGTCTCAGGACCGATATTATTYTAGAAATAATTTCAGGTCCTTATTATTTTAGAGACTTTTAAAAGGAACTTGGAAAATTTTGAATCCAGAAGTTCTGTGGCATTTAACCTGAAAGCCAATTTAACCTAAGAAAATCACAATTCTTTTCACAGAGCTTCTAAGCAAAATGTAAGAATCTCATTATTTTATACTTGGTGTTATGAGTTAAACTGCATATTTCTAAAGGGACCTTTTAGAGGTCACTAGAAGAGTCAGAAACCCTCAGATTATAGGGCAGAAATTAAGTATGAGCTGTATTTTGCTTGCAACTGCAAGGTTTAAATATGCACCTGCAAAAAGGTTCATTTGTCAAAAAAAAGCCACTTTAATTTTAAAATTCCTATTGCCAAAGTGAAACACAACTCTTCTTAGATAAGCAAAATACATTACAATTATATGTGTGTGTGTGTGTGTGTGTGTAAAGATCCAATCCAACTCCTTTGATGATAATTAAAATCTGCAATAGCACAGAAGGGTTATGTAGTAAAAATTCTCTCAACAATATATTGTGCCTTGTAGAAAATCTAATCATAGCAAAAATATAATTTCATCAATTCTCTGGGTACTCTCTGTTGCAATTAGAACAATGTTTATTTTTATCTAGAAGATTTGGAATAAAGTGCATGTTTGTCTCATAACAGGATGCTGAACATGGAAAGGTCTCTTAATTGTCTGTGCTTAATGGGATTCAAAGTCTTGATGTCTGAAATTTCTRTAGGCTTTAGCTGTGGATTAAACTAAACTCAGCCATTCTTCATTTGCAATTTAATCAGTCACAATGTGTTTTGTAAATAAGCGAAAAAGTGCTGCTTTTTTGTTATTGAGGGTTGAGTGCAWGACATCCTAGAAAAGATCCTTCCATGGTAAAACCTCACTCCCAGGTGAGTTAATCAGTTTACTCTTTATTGTTTCTTTTTGTGCTCTAATATTCTCCAAGTTGTCTACTACTAATTCTTGTATATCTTTTCAGTACTATACTGAATAAAGGAACTGAATAAAAATGTGCTTTTAACTGGATTCCAACACTGAGATAAAAATTTAAACGTTTTCTTCCTTGAGACACAGACACTGTATGCTACAGTAAGCTCTCCATTTCTATTGCACAAAGAAATGAAATGTACTATTTTATATGAGTGCCATTGAAATACAACTCTACTATAAAGATATCATTTTATCATGATCACTTCTATCCTAGGAAATACTTCTTCAAATAATGTACCAAAAAAGTCCCCTTTGGATCTGTAAACCTCCTATAAACACTTTATATAAACAATCAAGAGGCTTTGAGTTCACTAGAGAAAGAGCAGGTATTTCTAACATTAAATAGACTGCTTACATAGCTGATATTTCACAATTTCCTTGTGCTTTTCTGAATTGGTAAATATTTACAGTATAAAGCAATGAGAAAAATAATTTCAATCTCTTAATTGGAGAATGAATACATGAAAAAATTAGGTAGGACATTTGACTGAGGCGGCAACCATCAATGTAAAGATACTAGGAGTATATTTTAAGGTACAATCTGCTTCTTTTTTCAGGAAGATCATATMATCACATAACTATTTTATCTTAAACTACAAGTTGAATTATTACTAATTTCTGAATTTATGCTCAGAGCTAAAAGAATTACAACAATCATTCCCAATGATCAGSATATCCCAACTCTCTAATTTTAATAAACAATAGCATTTTAATGTATTTAATCAGGATGATGTCTCCTGAAGCAATAAAAGTTCCTATATTTCTTAAGGAAAATTACCCTTAGCAGCAAATTTTAAAAATATCTGAAAAGGCTGTGAATTCAGATTATGACCTCAGGYTCCTGAAGTTTTCAGAATCTGAGTTTCATGACTCTTTACTGCTGTGTAATGATGACTTCATAAAATTATTTTAAGATTGTCTAATAACTTGCAAGATTACAAAGACTGYTGATTTTTGAGTCTTTAGCTTCAGAAGAGCTGGGTCAGATTTTCAGGGTTGGGATGCACTTGTAGTTCCCATAAGAGCCAGCTGCTTTTTCCAGCCAAGTTGACTTTAGAATCTTRGAATCATTAAGGTTGGAAAGACCTCCAAGATCATCAAATGCAACGTTCAGCTGAATACCACCATGCTCACTGAWCCATAGTGCACAGTGTCACATCAACTCATTTTTTTGGAACACTTCCAGGGATGGTGACACCACCACTTCCATGGGCAGCCTGTTCCAATGCTTTTGGAATCCACTCTTTCAGTGAAGAAATTTTTTCATAATCTCCATCTGAACCTCCCCCTGGCACAACTTGAGGCTCTTTTCCCTATAAGTAATTGCCTGGGAGAAGAGGCCAATTCCYATTTGTAGATAGAAACCATATGTAACTAAACAACCATGGAATCCTGAATGTTTCAAGTAAAGAAGTTGCAATGGAGGCAAGTGGGCTTTAACCCTTTCCAGAGAAAATTTACATTTAAAAAAAGTCATATAAATAAATAAACACTATGAGGGGGGAAAGCAATGATCCAAAAAAACCTCTCAAGGAAGTGAAGAACAGTCTAATATCACAAGTTGACCACATGAGCATGTCTATGAAAGAAAGGAAATGCTGTAATTAAATTCAGCAACACTTAAGTTTTCCTGTCTAGAGGTAAGAAACAAATTTCCTCTCCTTTAAAATGATGGTTTCTTGACACTTCCTCATGAATTGCACTTTAGATTTTGATAAAAATGTCTTCCCAGATTAAGTATGTTGGTAGCCCAACTCCTTATTTTTCTTGAGAGCAGCTGTTTTTCATTTAATTGCATTTGTATGGTTTCAAACGCTGTAATTAAAATGATGTAAGCCATCTTTCATCCAAGTTACCAATATACATCTTGTTTCTGTGAGGCAGAGGGTATAGGAAGCCCATGATGGTCCCTATGGATCTGGATGTCTCCTGAAGGAAATATGGAGCACATTCAGCAGTGCAGCACAGTTAAGGTTTACTCCAGAAACCAGGCTTAGGGGATGGTCAGGACTACCCTGGCTCTAAAGGAGGYTATGGGAATTTCGGCTGACACAAATATTTAGCCCTTTTGGCTTCRTTTTCCAGGAATGCTGGAAGTGCCTTCAGCAACTGCACGGTCACTTGGGCACCTTTTAAAGCCCTCAGAATTTATAGGGTTTGTACAGAAGCAGCTGTGAGATTGAAGCAGCCACCACCTCAGRAAACACTTATAGAAAAGATAACAAAGCTTTACTAAATGTGAGCTAACAAAACTGAACCCTTCCCCCCTTCCCCAAAGTTTATATAATGGAAATGACAACTGACCCTGAACCACGGAGTATAATTATAATTAACAGGAGACTTTTCTGAAAAACGTCTGCGCTGCCTTGGGGAACAATGTAGGTCATAGCATCAATTAAAAGCAGAACAAACTCTTCACTGCCTCCGTAACATTTAACCCTAAATCATTTTGTTGCTGTGATTTAAGCAACCCATGCTGCATTACATCACGGAAGTGAAAAAAAGGCATGAATAACTTATTTCAAGCTCCACCTTCCATTTTACCCCAAATAATATGGACAAGAAATACGGAATACTGATGTTACCACTATGTTCCTAAGCTTTCTTTTCATAATCTGGATAATAATATTAGACCATTGCAGGAAAGCACATGAGATTTACTTAACTGATGATCAAAACCAGCAGTTATCTTTGCTGCTGACCGCAAACAAGATATAAGATTGTTTAAGATACTAAGTTTCAGTTTTGAAGCTTAGAAGTGAACACTCTTCTATGAAGGAGAGGGGAATATGGAAATAAATCACTTCAGGTAAAATGTGTTTGCAGAGGTCACTGCAGWTGTTTAACCTGATTACTGATTTTCTAACACTATATTAAAGATAGCTGTCAATAGAAGCCACCCAAAAATTTAAGGACATTCACTTTTAAAGAATTATCCATAAGTAATGGCCTTTTTAAGATCAATAGATTCCTGTTTCTTCACAACAAAGACAATTTTCAGCAGAATTCAAGCCAGAAGAAAGATCTTTGTAATAAAGCCTCTCAAGTGCTCCTAACCTTTGTGTTTGTTCATGTGGAAATATGGGGCAATATCTCAGATGCAATTAATTCTGTTGAAGTTTTATTATTTACTTGAATGGGAGGTGAAGAAAATTCTTCTCAGATTGTGAGATTGAAAGGGCAGCTACACAGCATTGATAAGCTGGACTGCCTGAGCAGTATCTAACAAAGTTCATGAGARACCACAAGAGAACATCAACTGGCAAAATAAAGGGAAAACAAATTTATAAAGTGCACCTCCAACTCTGCTACTACTCATGAGTAATACCAAGTAATCAAAAAATACTGCAGGCAGAATTGAGACTTCCTGATGCCCATGCAGTACTTTCAGCTCAAAAAATTCTTAATGGAGAGGTAATTCTACAGAGGTATACAGGCAAGAGCAGAGAGTAGAGTCAGTAGAGTACAAAGGAACTGGATTTGTACATCACAGAAATTCCATTTTAATAGAACTATGTTTTAAGATTCAAACTCTGCCTATGTTCTCATTTGCATTTTTCAAATACCAATATGGGGCGCGGGAGCTCAGTTCCCTTTTCCCAGGTGAAATGTTAAGATTATGCAAAGAATGCCAGCTTCTGATTAGCCTGTTWTCTGTAGCCATAACATCTCAGTGCCGGTGTTAAGGACTGCAATCCCAGTGTCAAAGGCTTTAAGGAAATCCAGAATGGAAAAGGAGTGGCCAGGCTTTAGAGAGTTGCCAATCTGAGTGTAAAAGAGGAGACAACAGTTGCAACATGTTCCTCAACAGTTCTCATCAGGATTTCACCAGAGTTTTAGACCTCTCATTATTAAGATACTGAATTTCTATTAGACACTAAGACAAAGGCAGACTTTGCTGATGAATTAAGCAAACACCATGGAAATGGGGTTTTTGGAGGACTTCACRATCGAAAAATGGACCCTTCTTCCTTGCCTAACTGCAGAGGAGAGTCACTTCTTCCCAGGGAATGATATAGGGTAAGTAGGGTGGGAATAAGTTAATGTAATTTATTTTAGCTGCAAGTCAAAGCAGGAAGCTKGAAAAGAAATGCTATAATGGGGTGTAGTGTGGGGATAAAACAAAGCTGTTTTAATTATACTTCCTCTAGGAGTTCATAAGTGCACCTAGAGATTTGTAGGCTAAGAGGTCTCTGTTTCTGCTTACCTCCAAGTGTTCTAGGCTGTTTCATATCMGAATATATAATTCACTGCTCTGAGAATATGTGTAATGGTAGTACAATAATGAATTAGTTCTATGTCAAACAGAAAGAAAAGGTCTAACGACTCTTCAGCCACTACAATTTTYCTCAAAGCCCTTCGTAAAAGAAAGGAAAATGTTCTTTACAGGCAGGAAAGCAAAAGGAAAGAAAATGAAGCAAGCTGGACTCAAGAGCACTCAAGAGAATTGAAAAACCTATCCTATGTCCAGAATCTTGTATTAAAGACCACCCAACTTCAACCAGTTATATGAAACAGGAGTTAGATGCAAATGTCAGATGGCACTGAAAAATATCAAGCCCTCTCAACCAAACCTTGCYGTGTTAATCAAAATTCTGCAACTCCCGATTAAATAGCAGTGAAAGAAAATTAATTCAGAAGTTCATGATCTAGAAGAATTCAAACTTTATCCTCCACACATGTAGGCCAGGAGGTGGGTGTACTGAGCTTTTTTAATGAATTAAAATGCAAGGAAGTGGGTAGGAAGTTGAAAGAAAATAAATGCTTTCATTAGGCCAAGTAATACAGCTCCACATTCTCCATTTGAACTAATGACTGGAGAAGAAGGTGAAAAATCATTGGTTAAATGAGTTGAGTCTCCCTCAACAATACYATCTGACCCCACACTGCTGTGTAGAAGTTTTTTCTGACTTGTCTGGAGCAAAAAACAGCACCTCAAGGATTTGGGGTTTAAGGCACAAAACACCATTGGATCATTGAGATCCAATCTCCTKCCACATGTGACACTGACAACAACAGCTTGTTTTACACACAAGCGTGCACATCCAGTGCAGGAAAGCACCTAATCCTGAAAACATGACAGGACTGAGATCTACCACTTTCCTTGATGGTTTACCCTGTGTTGTCACTTTTAAAAACACCTGTCCAGCCTTGGTTTACACTCACCCTGGTGTACATACACATTCTGCGTTTCTCTGCTACTGTGAAGAATCCTCTTATTCCCAGTCACACCACAGGAATACACTGCTACTCTCTCTCTCTGGAAGAATTTTTCTCCATCCTAGTCTCTCTTCTCTCTTTTCATATTTATTTATTGTCTTTATAAATTAGAGATGCCAAAACCGGGTACAATAGTTTCTTCCATAGCCTCACTGTTGCACATACCAAAAAAAACACCTTCTCATTCTTAATTTTTAGTGAGGTTTTTACATTCAAGTTCATAGTACAAGCCCCACTGAACTGTCTACTCTTTCCTAGCATCACTTATGTCAGATGTAGGGGTCCCCATGTGTAAGTAAGGCCAGCATTGCTTCCTTCTGGCTGTGCAATACTTCTCTTCCAGGTAATGACAATTTTGTTTGAATGGCCTCTGTTTGCCAGGCAAGACTGTAACTGGATTGAATGATCTAATTACTGTATCCTCCCTTTTTTTCCCCTACTGTTTCAATTTTTGCATAATTTTCAAATTTAACGTCCAAAAATTCATGCTGCTTTCCAAATGATTTTTGAAAATATTGCAATATGTTGTCCACTCCCAATTCTGAATTGTGGAAGACTGTGGAGAGAGACTATTTACAAGAAGATGCAGTGACGGGACAAGGGGTAATGGCTCCAAACTGAAAGACAGCAGGATTAGATTCAATATTAAGAAATTCTTTACTGTGAGAGTGGTGAGGCACTGGAATCTGTTGCCCAAAGAAGCTGTGGATGCCCCATCCCTGGCARTGTTTGGGGCCAGGCTGGATGAGGGTCTGAGCACACTGGTCTAGTGGAAGGTGTTCCTGCCCATGGCAGGGGSTAGAAACTAGATCATCTCTGAAGTCCTTTCCAACCCAGGCCATTCTATGATTCTATTTTATGGTCATATGATCCCTCAAAATTCCTGTGTAAGGCTCATTTCTCACTGACTGGTGCTTTGAGAYATCAGTCCTCGAGGAATTTTATTCCAATAAAGTATACTGATATTTATTTATAGCAGATGAAATACAAAATTAAATCAAATGCCTTGCATAAGCCAAAACAGCCCCTAGGACCATTCAACAAGCAAACTCACATTCTGGAATGAAGTTTATCTAGCATAATAGCTTTTCTTTTTAGACTATATTGACTGTCATTAATTTCTTCCCACCACTAATTTATTCTTAAGATTGCTTTCTTGGAGAAATTCTCCTTAACCTTGCCCATATTTTTTCCAGGGCTGAAATATAACTAACCTGACCTACAGCATTATTTGGAGGGAAAAAAAAATGAAARTGATAACATGACACTCACGCTCTAGAATTTAAAAACATTCTCCAAGAGATCTTTTCAGCCTAGTTTTTTAAGGCTCTTAGGTGAAAGTTACTTAGTAATGAGCCTTCTGCTTTACTTATTTTATCACTGGCAGATGTTGTTTAACATGCTTTGAAAGATTCAGTGCTGTTTGTACAGTAGGGACACTGGATCTCCTACCACCATATGGGCTTGCTAAGGAGCAAACAGCACTTTCCTCCTACTGTGTGCCACTCAGTATTGAAGAGGTATCAGAGATTTTGTTCATCTTTGCATGAATAAATGACACAATTAATTAAACAGAGATTGACTGGCACCATTTCTTCTTCTTTTTTGGCATTACAAAAAAGCAGCAAAAATTACTWATTCAAATCCAAAATAAACCAAGAAATAAGCTTTGTTAAACTTTTCTCGGAAGCTTAGGAAGTAGAAATTGCATGTCCAGATATAYACTATAAGAGTTCTTGTCCATTATGCTTGCCACCTTGAAATCATCCTAGGTTGCCACATTAATCATTACATGGTTTTGGCCCTTGAATTAAGGAAAATTACCTAGACATCCTAAAACATTAAAAATTGATGTCCAGCTGGCAGAGAGCTGTGCAGGATCACTCAGAATCCTCATCCTCCCTATTTATCTCAGAGTCTTGTTAACCCTGGATAACGAAGGATAGCAATTTGGGCATCAACAATATATCACTTTAGACTACTTTTACAGAAATATCCCATTAGTGTGCATTATCTTCATATCTTAACCTGCCTTCTTTTCCTCCTGAGATCACAAAGGACTCAGATGGCAAACTGCCAGAATATCAAGTTTCTCACACATCTATTATCATAATGGCAGAAGGTCATACACTGAAAACTGAGCACACAAATGCGACATAAACTAAATCGAGTATTGTGGTAACAGAAATTAATGCAGGTTACTATACTGGTGCAATAGTGTCACTGGCACTTTTGGTTGATTTGAAGGGGTTTTTCTAATTTCAGTAAGTCCTCCATAGGAAAAGCTCTTTGATTAAAAAACAAACAATCAAACAAAACTCCAAAACAAGCCACAAAAAACCCAAAACCAAATCAAACTTCAACAATGTTTTTTTTTTCTGTGAGGCTCTTCAGGTCCATTAATATACTTACTCTTCCTGTCCTATATCCTAGTTTGCTCCTGCCTGTTACATCTCAAAGACTGATTGTATCTGCTTGACCAACATGCAATAAAAAGAAATTTAAAAAAAAAGGTGATATTTTCCTGACTACTTGAGATACCAAAATCGAGACCTTTACACCTAAGTTATTTGACCATAAGAATTTCTAGACAATGGAGAGAAAAAATAATTTCCAGAGCATGATCCACCTGCCTCTAAAGGTGCCATCCAATTCATGTKAGAAGAATTATGTTCAGGACAAGTCTCTCTGTTGACTATCATGGCAATATYGCTGACTTCCTCAAATGTCAAAATTCAAGTCAGGCCAAACTGTTTTCCTAATAGCTCAAACTCTTTTCAGTATGATCAGTATGTAGATGAGGCTTTTTACATGCCCCAGCATCTTGGAAATTATTGAAACATTCATGCAAATACTGTTTTTAAACTTGAAATAGATAGTTTTGGTTCCAGGGAAGCATTGGTGRAGAAAAATTGGCAAAACTGTGAAGCAGCAATTCAGAAACTATTTGCTTTCCTCACTTATTTCTCACAGCCAAATTCACTACTCTCACCTGTGTATTAGTCCATTCCATTTCAGGAAAAGGTCCCAGCTGAAGGCCTCTACCTGTGGGATTTTCTTCCTCTTGGCCTTTCTGGAAGTACATAGAGACATCTACTCAGGACACGTTCCAAACTCAGATTTTTCATTGTCTTTGCATATGGTGGTGAGTTGTGAGGGTTTGCTTCCCAGGTTGTTTTTCGGAGGAGTGGGCTCATTTATTCCCTTGAAGCTGTAAACTGCTGTTAATACATGCTGATTTGCCCAAAGGCTTTATAACAAAAAATAAATTGGCATTATATTATATAACATTTAAAATGTGAGTACATATTATTGATTATAAATATCTCTGGATTAGCTATTTATTGGTGAAGTTAGAATAAGCAAGTTATGTATAGTTTACAAGAATTAACACTGTACTACTGTATTTAGGTTTATTTTTAGTATGCAACATCTACCAAACTCAAGTAATTATTAGCAAACRAAGCAAGAAGGCTACAAGGAATAAATAAACATTCTCTTGACAGTCCACCTCTTTCTAGCTAAAATTAGATATAACCCTGTTGCTTCTAAATTTTAAAACCCACTCTAATTATCAGTATGAATTTATGAAGTTTTAACAGTAGGAGGTTATATATTTACTTTTAATGAACATCAGGTTTCCATTTCTTTGCGAAACCAGAAAATCTATAATGAAATCAGTCTCCCACATAGGCATGAGTCAATGCCATTGTAGAAAACACACRAACTCTTAACAAACAACAACATTATGGAAGAGCCCTGTTGGTAAGGGGAGACATAAGGCAAGAATCTCRGTTTTTGTTGATAGCAAAACTACCATGTCTGTAGCTATGCATCCAATAGCATTGTTTACACAATGTTTAAYGCTTAAGGGACTGATTTTTACAAGGCCATAACTATTACGATGCTTGCACAATGCTGATCTTCACCTTCTCCTATGTTACTATAGAGACTTTTTGTCTCTATTTTAATAAAGAATACAAATTTGAAAAAGAATAAAAATCATAGAAGGGTTTGTGTGTGAAAGGAGATACAGATAATCTAGTTCCAACCCCTTCCACCCCTAGTGGAAGGGATGGCTTCCACTAGACCTGATTCCTCAAAGCCCCATSCAGCCTGSCCTTGAACACTTTCAGGAATTGGAGCATCCACAGCTTCCCTGGGCAACCTGTGCCAGCGCCTCACCCCCTCTCATAGTAAAGAATTTCTTCCTAATATTTAATCTAAACCAACCTTCGGACAGTTTKAAGCCACTTCTCCTTGTCTTCCCACTTGTAAAATGTCCCTCTCCAGCTTCCTTGTATATCCCCTTCAGGTATAAACCCACTTCTTTTTTATGGATAAAAGGTAACACTTTTTCACTCTTACCTGCAAGATTAAATCTTTTCTAATAACTAGCATAAAACAAAGCAAGTAWAAAACCCAGGGTGTAACACTTTTCAGCATAAAAGATAGTCTAAGGAAAAGGGACTTCTAGCTCTGCTTAAAAGGATTAATGCTGTCATACAACAACATTTTTAAGAACTGAGGCTTTTATTGATACTGTCAGTCTTCAGGCACTTAGCTGTGTCAGCAAGGAGCAGAGTCCTTTAAGAAACAGGAAACTCCTGAAAATGGTTTCAGGCTTAAATGCCCTGAGTTATTCTGGAGGGTGCATTCCCAGCTCAGTGAAGTGAGATGAATGGAGGTCTGACTATTCGGTTCAGCTTACACAGACAGGACTTCTACAAGAAAAAAAAAAAAGAGTAATTTCTTTTTCAGAGTAATGGGTGGCTGTGGAGGATTCCCTAACATCAGCACCAAGCCTACCAGGAACAAGTGGGAGATGTTTTATGGACAAGTCCACTGGAGCTGATGCACTTTGACCACAGCAAGCTTCTGTGCACATGTAGTTTAGTTTGAATATTTAGTTCTGGAGACTTTTGAGAAAATGTAACACCCTAAACAGAGACAGAAGAAGTACACACTGAGCACTAAGCACTTCCCACAGAGGAAATATCAGAAGAAAAATACAGAGTAAGGAACACCTCTGTTGAGATCATCAACTAAGGAGAAGCCAAGAGTGAGGTTCTGCTGCAAAATGGCCTTCCTTCAAGATATGAAGAATTGCTGTGAATAAGGACAAAATTTATAACTACAGTGCTGTAATTACTGATGATGAGACACCAGTAGAACTTTATCATCTGGGGGCACTTTCTTTTAAGATAAGTGCTGAAAAAGCCATAGAAGATCTACAGAAGAGGAAACTCACAACCTAGGAAAGACTGAAAACAGGATATTACACASGGATAGTGATCAGCTGTCTTCAAATGAGAAAGAAGCCAGAGAAATCACTCCAAATTTGCTGCTGGGAAAAAAAGCCTTTTAACTCTAGGGTGCTGAAACCTAGAGTCTTGAAAGCTTCCAGTCCTTTCCATGTCCTACATGCTTTGACTCTATGAGAGGTTTATTCCCCAGTAATTTCAGCAACTTCAATTTGGAACCAGATGATTAATAGATAGCTAAAAGAAAAAAGCATATACCTCTGTCCTAAGTTAAAATAAAATAAATACATACTTGCTTCCAAGGTAAGATTTTACTWATGCCACTAATAGATGTTGAGGTTGTAGAAATGAAATCCTATCAGTAAAAAGTCTTTTGAATAAACTCTACTCAAATGCAAGTGAGGTAGCATTTTAAAAACACCTTTCTTCATAAGAATCAAACTGTGAAATATAAGTGTGACATCTCTAAAGGTGAGACTAAGTTTCCCAAAAAGAGTTGTCTCGTGTCATCAGATTCATTAAGGTATCATTTGGTCTCAAGATGCGTCTTCAAAAGGGAATGGGTTTCCTTCTGTCATTTCTGACAGCCATAGACACACCTCAGATCTTACAGGGCATCTAAAATAGCACTATATGGCTATCTTAGACAACTGAATCTCACCCCAAGAAGTCTTTTTTTTTTTTTTTTTTTTTTTTTTGGTTTTATAAAACTTTTTTTTTTTTTTTTTTATTTCAAGGAAGCCTTTTCTAACTGTTATTCGTACTAGCTATTAATAAACACAAACATGTAGGTAAAAAATACAAAATTTAGGGGATTAATGCATAGAAAATCTAAACCTCCTGATCATGAACCTAAAAAAAAAAGTAAATTTCAAGCTTCCTTAAATTTTATGAACTACGTAAATAAAAAAAATACAAAATCCTACTGAAGTTTTATACAAGAACTAAAGCCAAATAGGTTTCAGTGTCAAAGTACACCAATTTTAGAAGGRATTCAATACTCTAATAGTCTGGAAAACTGTTAATCTGTAGATTAAGGAAGGATCAGTTTATTGCCATGGAAAAACATAACAGCTATCTATTAAATATTGGGAAGTCTCATGGTCCAACAAATATTACCTTCATACAAGAACAACATGCAGTATTCTAAAAAGAGTCAGCCATACCAATAAAACCGAGGTAAAGACCTCTTTTTTTTAAAAAAAACAAAAGTCCTCAAGAAGAGATCTCATAAAAATCTACAGAGCTCCTGCTAATCTTATGTAGAGAGCATTGAAGTATTGCTATGCAAAGTAACAGTAATGAAACATGAACTTAGGGAGATGTGCAAAGAAGACAGTGACAGTATTTCTAAACAAAGCAATGAAAAATTGTTGCAATCACAGGACCTTTGATATACTGAACAGTATCTGTGATCACAGTGCGAAGTTCAAGTCTGTTCTTCATACCAGTGATGTAACCAGAACAGACGAATTCTGCAGAATTGAGCAGGAGGGGATGAACTTCCATGGTGAATAATTGCTTTTGAACTAAAAATTTCATTTATGTCAGACAATGATGGAAAGGCAAGTTTCAATGAAAAGCTCAAAAAACATATAGGAGGCTACAATTTTCTTTTAAAATTTGAGTCATCCTTTTTATCAGTTTACAACAGAATAATGAACAGCTGATAGCACATTGGAGACAAGTCCAAAAATACTTTTAAAACAGGCTTGTGAATGAAATGAAAATTCAGGAGCAGCAGATGGGTTTAACTGCTGTTAAATGTGGAGTGGTTTCCAAGAACATGTTGTATGTAATAATAAATAGCCAGAGACATAAAGTTTCCCCAGCAGTTTGAATCCTGAGCATAAGAGCTAAGTGAGGGCTTTCAAGCTTTGGCTCGCTGCAACATCCTTACATTTTACCTTGTCTACAACAGCAAAAATGCTTGTTATTAACACTGTGTGCCAGCAATGAGTGCAATTACAGCAGCACTGAGCACTTTCACACACAGGCAGGTTTAACATGGGCTTTCTGAAACAAGAATAGTTCTTGGCTCTGCTTGCAGGTTAATCACATTCAGCACCAGCAGATCCATTGTCACAGCGGATAATTATGCCAGTGTACCCAGTGCCTCAGTTTGGGCACATATTTTACATAATAAACATGCTAGAAATTGCCTCCCCTTCTAACTCTTGATCTGGATGTGGATGTTGGGATGATGTACTCTATCTACAGTTTCTGCAGCCATGATATGGCTGCCTCCATGGCTCATGCCCTCTTGGATTTAAGCAAAAGTGAAGTCCTAAAGGCCCAGAAAAAAAGTCAGCAACTTTTTTGTTCATACCTAAAACAGTTCTGGCTTCATCTCCTAATCCATCAAAAAGTGGCTTTATTAAGTGACAGCTATGACTAAGCTAAAGCTTTTACACTTGCTACCATGTACTATTATATTTGACTGACACAAATATTTGTGACATGGAATGGAATTGGAACTTTTAAACTCACAGTRATGCACAGAGGCACAGACAGAGAAGGGTTCAAAAGAATGAGTGCAACTGGCAGAGAATAGAGATCTACATCGGGATCAAACCCAGAAAAAAATCACTGCTGCTGTCTCCTGTTAATACAACTGCTTCTGTAATAACAAATGGTTTGTGAGGAACTGTGGAAAAGTGCATCAATGGATCCAAGGAAGCCTCTGGAGTTCAGAACAGACCTATATGTGTGTTCCTGCTTAGATGCACCAAGGAGGACTCTGGCTAGYTACTCTGCAATACCAGGATCTGCTTGATACTGTCTTGAGTGAGCTGGAGGGAAAGGATTATTAGGGGACCAAATGATAGAAAAGAAATGTGAGGAAGCAAATAAAAAGARCTGTATCAGACAAAAGCAGAGGTGTCAGACCTTCATGTGGGTTGCCAAGTAAAGCTTACTCTGTTACTGACCTACTGCTTTTCACTGCTACTCTTGAAAATCATGATTTCTATACTTTCATCCCAGAAACCACATCTTTTACTAATTAATTCTCTCCATAGAAACAAATATTGATATAACTATTGCTTTCCAATACTTCATTCATTAAATGGATAAAATTGAATCAGTCCACTGATGCTTGTGTGGCATCCAGGGACTACTTTTTTTCCAGGGATCTTCTAAGAGCTTTTTTCCCCTTGTCTGATACCTACTGAGAGGCTTAGAAAGGAAATTTCTCTATTGTCTGGGAAATTCAGCCTCTAAAGTAAGGGGCCCTAAAGCATGTCTTTCATTCCTATCCCAAAATTAATGGTTAGAAAACATCTCATATGTATATGCTAAGATCCTTTTGGGCAACCCCACAAGTAGCCTTACTATAGGATGTTAGGAGATTTCCAGAGCCATGGCTCCTGTCCAACACATCTCAAATGAAACATCCTTACTGCCGCAGTCAAATGAAGCAAATCCA
The DNA here is from genome assembly GCF_030028575.1 of Malurus melanocephalus. Lineage (NCBI taxonomy): Eukaryota > Metazoa > Chordata > Aves > Passeriformes > Maluridae > Malurus > Malurus melanocephalus. The sequence goes on from NW_026623266.1 coordinate 845,161, forward strand.
CATGTTTGTTGTGGTCCCTGTTCAAGTGTCACCCTTTTCTGGTTAGTTTGACCTTTGGAATGCTGTAGCAATATTACTGGAAAAAGCTTTACAGCCTCTCGCCCAAAATAATTTAAAAAAAAAAAAAAAAAAAAAAAAAAAAAAAAAAAAAAAAAAAAAAAAAAAAAAAAAAAAAAAAAAAAGCTGAGGTCAAGACTGGACCCTCAATATCCTCACTGTTAGATATTACATAAAGCTCTGGCTGTTCTGGGTAATTCCAGCTGGCTCATTCCAGGTCTAAACAACTCTAGAAGGAGCCAGACTCACATAGTGTGGACACAAGAAAGCACCTTCTKCTCCACAGTGTATACACAGCCACCATCTACTACCTTCATTACCTGGAGTACAAGTACCCAAGAATTCAAATTGTATCCATCATATTTTTCTTTTCACATTTGAAAATGTCCAGTGATTTTAGGGATGATTGCTGGCAGTGCAAATGTCTGTATGTGTTCAGGTTATCAGTGACAACCTCTTCATYGGAGTCACGGTGGAGTTTGAAAGTGGTGACCATGGAGCATGGTCTGATTGATTTTGCAATAGTCATCATTCTGAAGGGGTTTTTYTACATTGTTTTGACTATTTAGACAGTAAATTATGAGGATAAGAGATTATATTGAAAAGTACTTAAACACATGCTCAGCAAAACTGTGGTCTGTTCTCAGCTATTACTCAGCCATTTGTATTATTTCCACAAAAATGGATGATATGCATAAGCTCCTCTTTCACAGAAGCCTTTTCTGATAAACTAAAGGCTAATCATCAAGCACAAATACATGGCTTTGTAGGGGTTTTCTTCACCCTGAAAATGTAAACAAATAAAGGCCTGAGGTTTTTTTTATGGGGACCCATTTTCTTTTCCTAACAACCAACGTGAGCCTCTTTTGCATATTCTAAGCTTACATACTCTGCAAGACTCCAATCAGTGATACTATACTTCAGCTGAAGCAAATTCAATGTATTTTGTACCTTCTCTCRTGGGTTGTTCACTCTAAATAACCTTCATTTTAATATATTTTTCTGTAACATTTTGGAGATGATCTTTGTAATGTCCAACTCCGTTGGACATATCTGTTCCAGATATTTTTTCCAAAATTGGTAATAAGTGTTAAATGTGTGCCTCTTCCAAATGTAGTCATTTTCCGGTGTCTTACCTTGAATCTGCTCTGGCAGCCTCTGTGCACGTCTCCTTCGAGACCAGACTGGTTATTAAATTCCAGTTATTAGAAAAATAATTTAGGCTCAGGACCATTTTTTTCTACTAAACCTTTGTCAAATGCATGAGTGACTTTACCTATAAACAGCAGCTCTCTTACAGGTTTAGATTCAGTTTGTGAATCATAGATTTTAAAAACAACAACAAAAAAGGTTTTGTTTGTGCAAAAGTGAGGATTTCCCAAAGCACCTGTTTGAGTATCAGCCCTAACTGATTTTCTAGGAATAGGGGCATGAGATATTTGCACCTACAAGCTCAAGTCTCCTTCTGTATTACAGCCAACTGTTTGGTCCTTATCATCTGTGTTGCCAAAGCCATTTTCAGGCTTCACAGAGTAGATTAAGAGGACTGAAAGAAATTTAGCATTTCAATTATGGAGATAATAGGTGAAATAAGATACACTAATTCTCTCAGCTTCTTAAACTCTGCAGTACGACTAAAACATTAATGTCCCTCTGTTGCTCTCCCCTCAAAGAAACAACTATATATGTTGAGGACACAGGTGTCAACATGGATGAATGTGATGAACTGCCAGCACCCCCAAAAAACAAGTATATTATATAAAAGAACTTAGTTCAGCTTTAACCTAGTAGCCCACTTTGTTCCAGAGAGCATCTGGTCATGGCTTTCTAAGTTTTCTTGGGCCTACTGCCTTTGAGAATATCAAAGATCTGCTTCCTGGTAAAAGATTTTGGTTGTCCAGCATATATCAAATGATAAAAATAAGAAAAAGGTATCTTCCAGGGGTGGAAAAAGCATTAATGTACAGCTTTTCTAAAATGTCTATTGATAAATCAAGCTCATAAAATTTGTCTGGCATAAATTTTGATGGAAAYATGGTTTCTTTGGTTTTGTTCTTACCACAGCTAATAACTGTGCTTGCTCTGACGCTATTAGGGAAAAGATATTTTACCAAAATGTGTGAATGGGAGACTGGTTGGTCTCCACATGTCTCCTGCTGTCTCTGGAGACTATAACCAAGCTCATCAGCTGAGATGATGGTGTTTATATCATTTTAATACCAGAGAGACCTGTCTGGCTCTCAGCTTCCACYGGAGAAAATCATGGGTTTCCTATAGGTATGGTGACATATCAACCCCACACATACTGGGGGGTGTCTCAAGTGACATTTAAAATGCTGATAAATGTSTGTGTCTGGGGAGGTTTATTATCCCTGGAGAATATTATTCCAACCTTCACTCTGCTTCCTCCATTTTTAGGGGTCTTCTTGATGAGGAAAATGGTCTCCCATATTTTCCAATAACAAAAGAAATAAATTGTGGCAATCATCCAGTTAGTTCAATGCTTCTTTAGTGTGGGGATTCCTAAGTAAAATCTGCTCTTCAGAGTCCCCTCTCCCTATTTAGCTTTTGCCCACTGATGTGTCCTTTATAAGTGCAATAAGTGCAGTGCTGAATTCTTTTACAACCAGTAGTAAATTTGCTATCCGGTTTTCAAGGCTAGCAATGAAAACAACTATTTTTGGCAACGTAATAGTGTGTGCACCATGTCCAACTTCATAACTGTCCCATTTACTTCCAGTTCAACAACGTATTTCTCTCCAAATGAACTACTGCTCATTGTTCCTGTGAGGATTAATGTGAGCAACACACATTTTGGCTCTTGCCAGCTTTTGCAAAGGGGTATAATTCATCCTCCTTCTCACATCTTTCCTTTAGTGACACCCAGTGGGTTGGCTCCTGTTAACTAACTCTGCTCCTCAAACTCCACATGCTTTTTGCTGCAGTCAGAGTTGTGATGCCCTACACAGCTCTTTTCTCCTACAGYGTTAAGGATCTCAATCAAGACATAATTGTCCACCCACTACTCTGAGTCCAAACTTGGTCCTTTCTTTTGTTTGTCAAATCCTTACATCACTCCTCTCACAATTCTTGGTGATGTTTGTTTACCCTCCCAGTCACAAGAGCCGTGTTGGGATGTGACTTGGGCACGCTCAACCCCTCCTCCACTATTCTGTGGCACAGAAAAGCTAAGCAGGCTTGATGTGCTCTTGGAGGAGCTCCAGCTGAATGAGTGGCAGAAAAGCAGAGCGGGGTGTGTGYGTGACACAGGACACAGAGCCAGCGTGTGTCTGCGGCGCGCACCTAGGACCGGCCCTGGGGACACCGAGGACCAGCCTGGGGCACAGCACAGCACGCTCATGTCTCAATGTGCACAGAACCAACGGATCTCTCAGAGACTCAGACCCCCAGAAATGCTACTCACAGCTCCCACAGCCTTTTGTATCTCTGACTAAAGCCACTATTCCTATTCTGTGTTTATGGGGTAGAAAGAATTTTACATCTTTCTTTGCTTAAATTTCGCTTTGGCTTTTTGACTGGGACAAAACTATCAAAGGTGTTGAGGATTTCAACCCAGAAATTGTTAGAAAAGAATCTTCATTTTCCTGGCATTCATGGCTTGCAAAACTAGTGGTGCCACTTTAGTTACCCTCTGCCTTCCTGGAGAATTCTAGCCTTGGTGAGGCTTGCTTTGAAGTGTATCACTCTCCTCCTCCATGTATTTTCTCTGTTCCTTTTTACTCCTTCTCTGAATCCTTTTGTTCTGACAGCACTTGCAAGAAGGTTCTTTTATGCCTGGTTTCATCTAGCTGGGAATAACCACAGAGATCTAAATGTCACCTCCCCTGACCCAGAGACTGTGTCTTACTGACAAGAGCACAGAGGTGTCCACTGATTATATCAGAGAGAACCAATCTGAAAAAGGTTTGTCATTAGGCTTCTTGCAAATAAATCCCATCTGATTGTCAAGTTTCATTTCAAACCTGTCCTAAAAAAATACAGAAAATGTAACTGCAAACAAAAGAAAAGTAATTATGATGAAAGACATTTGGGGATTATAACTGCTGTATTTTCAAGTGCATTCAGGGCATAAATACACATTTTTGTTTTTATGCTATATCCAAGGAAATAAAATATACCAGTTCAGAAATATGTTGGCAGGAAATCTCTACACTGTTTAATTTTGGATGTGAAGTATTAGATGCTAAATATTATTTGACCTCATGACTCACAGGAAAGCAATGTGTGCTTAAAGCCCAGAAATAATTGCTACACTTCAGTATGTCCAGCTTTCCCCTATGTAAAGCAATTCACCGTCTGAAGATATTCCCAAATTGAATTGTTCTACCATTTAATCCAACACCCCCAGTGACAACAGGGTAGAATTTTTCTGAGGTTTTTCTCTTGATATTTCTCAGATCTCTTCAGATTAATTCTTAGTGAGTTAATGCTTACATCTGCTGTATATACTCATAGCTTTCCAACGCTAATTTCGGTCCTTAGGTTTATACCTTGGGGACTTTAGAAACCTGTAAATCTTATTATTCTGTGTGTCTGCTCATCATATATTTATACCCACATTATGTTTATGCTATGTATACATAATGTCTCTTGACTTCACAAAGCAGCTCAGCAAGAAGGTGGTCATATTCAGTAGATGCAACTATTGCATTTATTTGTACAGGAAAAATTTTACACCTTGAGTCCTTCCTCTAAAGTATTAATCCTTTTTCTGAACCACTGCCCTGAAGAATTATGTCACTGAAAATAGAGTTAAAGGCAACCTCAGGAAAAAAAAAAAAAAAAAAAAAAAAAAAAAAAAAAAAAAAAAAAAAAAAAAAAAAAAAAAAAAAAAAAAAAAAAGCTGTACTTTTGAAAAGCACTTTACATAATACTTGTAAAGCTCACTACCAGGAACATGCCATTGACAGTCTCATGACGGTCATAAAAATGAATAGTACCCTTTAATGCCTTCACCATCTAGGTATGTTTCACAAGGGTATAATATCTGGGGGGTTTTTTAATCAGAAAACTTTCCTTTATTCACTCTGCCTGCACAAAATAGCTGAAATATCTCACAGCTGTTGGTCTCTCCCCACATCAGCAGTTAACACCTTCCTCCCCTGATCATCTAGTCCCCTTGCTCCATAGGAGGGTGATGGCTGGTGTGGACATTTTGGAAAAATTGAATRTGGGTGAGGTGGTGGAAGGAAATGAAGAGATTAAGGGACTATTTCTGGGGAGTGACTGCTGGACATATCTTTCCTTCAGGTGATATCGTAGGATATTGTAGGATATTGTAGGAGATCACCTGACAGTTACGCTATGTCAACATAACATGAGGACTGTTGCTATGTCATCAGACTTCTGCACCCTCCATACTCCTTGATGGATAGGCAAAAAAACGTCTAATCTTCTTGAAAGAAACTTCATGGGTGAAATCAGCTCTGCAGCGTTAAGCGTTAGCTTCAGAGTGCAAAGTGTAACCAAATGTTTGATGCTCGGGAGCTCACTGGCAAAAAATGGATGCCAATTTCATCTCCCCAGCTCTTGGGATTCATGGCTGCAGGGTGTCTGTCACAACTATAGCTAAATTTGAACAGTGATAGATCAGATTTATGACAAGGTAGGGATGGTTCAGGCATTATATTTTAGCAGGAATGCTTATCAGTCTGGACAGAAATTAAAAATCTCCTCTCTGTTCAAACACATGGCTCGAGAGGTAGCAAAAGTAAATCACTTTTAAAGATGAGATTTCTGTTTTGATTAAAATCTTCCTGATCTGCAAGTCCTAAAATTCTCTGACCATGCATGTTCCTATTTTACACAAATATACACACACAGTGCATACAGTAAGCAGAATTAAGGTTGCCATGGGAACTTTACCTCCAGATTTTTTGGGTTTGTATAACTAAAATACCACAAGTACAATATTTAATAATTTCATTTTACCTTGTAGTTAATTATGTTCACATTTTCTTTGGCGGGAACTCTGTTTATCTGATGAGTACAGCCCACTGTGATAACTTTATTCAACATTTCCAAAAGCTGGCTTTCTAAGCAGGGGATATTTTAAACTCGAGTCACTGTGCAGAAATGACTAACTGTAGCACAGAAAGCACTGCATCAGTGCTAACCCAGGTAAGGTAACCTCCACAGCAGTAATGAATTCAGCATACRCTCTGAAATCACACTGCAGGCTGGGCCAGCCCTGGCACAAGCTGAGGTATGGAAAGAAGCAGGACCTTCTGGGACCTGATTCCTCCCCTCCAACAGTAGCATTACCCCACGTGTATTTAATCCACCATAGGGAGCACCAGCAGTCATCAGCCTTGCTCACCAGCATTGCCCTTAACTCTGTGTTTCTTGGTTMATCTCTTTTCTTCTCCTATGTTCTTCCAGGTCAAGTGCCAACATCTCACTCCCAACATCCCAACAGTTCAGAAAACCTGAATGTGCTCTGAGCATAGGAATGTACTCAGACTCCTCGCTCTAAACTTAGGCTGTGGGTTTCCAGAAGAGCTGACCTACAAACCTCATTGCTGTTAAGACTGAAAATTTGCAGCAAGCAGCCTTCCTCAACAAGTCATCCAGATGAGGGCTTTTCTGTCTTATAGCTGTTGCATGAAGATTACAGAAAAGAAGAAGGGTACTTGGAGCCCTTTGTCTTTTCAGTAAAGGAACACTCAATCTTTGGTGCTATCAAGCTTTAGAGCAAGACATGCTATTTAAACAAGCAGCAGCCTTTCCTCCCCATTTGAACATGCTGCCTCCTTGAGAGACTTGGACCTTGCCATAGGATGTTGCAAAGTATAGGATGTTCACACTGAGTATGGAGAGACCATTATTTATCTGATTGCAGTCATGGGCCACTGCTGACCCCAAGAACATGAGTGTCAAAGCCTGCATTTGCTATACATGTTCAGGTATTGCTGGCAGTTCTGCAGACATGGAAAAATGGCTTTCTAAAGAGCCAGCTGGTTTATTCAAGGGGAAAAGAACTAAAAAMACTGAAGTTTTTGACATTGTAATGAAATAAAATCCTACCATAAATATGTCCGTACAGAGGAAGGAGTTYAGTTAAAATATTCACTATAAGTCTCCTCCCTAAAGGAATAGCACTTAATGCATGTTAACATATAATTGTATAATTGGAACTCAACTGTTTGGGTTATGTAAAAGGTGCTGTGGGCGTATCAGCTTAGACAGAGATAATTAGATCTTGTACATTAACATTTTTCCCTTAAAGGGACAATCAGCAATACTTTAGTAGTGAGGATGCTTGAACCTAGAAACTTGGTGGGAAAAAGATGCTGCATGGAACGCCTCATTTAGCCCTGCCTTTCCTTTGTTCCTACCTCTGTCCTTGATTGGACTGRAAGAATATTTTTGCAGCAGATTACTTGCTTAATACAATCCCCTCTGGGCGCCCACACAATGGCAATGCTGCCGCTGCTTTTGGTGAAATCAGCATAAAACTGATTCACCTGCAAGCATCAATCTTGGTGCTGAAAACAGGACTAGATAGTGGCATTAAATAATGCAGCACCTGGCCTGTACTCATAGTAATGGGTCATGCACTGAAGCAGGGAACAAGTCTGTGGCTGGGTCAGGAATAGAAGAAATCAGAGCTCTGTTGTCTTCTTGAGGGAAAGGTTAATATTTTATACAGATAAGAGTAAACAGCCACACACCACTGCTCAGCTCAGTCAGCCTGAAGGACACAATAACAACAAATACCATTTCGCTCACAGTAGGCTGGATGACAATCAATAGCACTACAGCTTTGGAGGATCCAATTGRAGCCCTTGAAAATCAAGTGGGTGCACAGGAAGAAAGGCTACGATTCCATCACAGGATGAAGATAGGAGAATGCCATGGATTTCTTGGATTTTCAAATGCATTGTAAAGTTTTCTAGAGAAAATGAGCTTTTTATTTTGAAAACAGAACACTGCATCTTTAGAAAGTGGAACAGCAGAGCACAAATTAAAGCTGTTTTCAGTTTTTAGATTTTTTTTTTTCCAAGATGAAAGAAGAAATGTACAGTTCCTCAAGCCAGGAAAACAAAACACAGCCAAACAAACCACCTAYGTACCAGGACTACTCCAGGTATTTTCTAATTTCATTGCTGCTATCCATGTTTGTCTTTCATATACAAGAAAAACATTCCATGAAAGAAATTCCAGGAAGAAAACCCAGACTTTAAGCTTCTCATTGATAAGTTTGTGCTAAACTTTGGAATGCAACAAAAATCTCAAATGAAATCAAGAGGTTAATGCAAACTAGAAATATTTCCCTGATTTCAATTTTTTCCCTTCATGCTTGCCGAAGACCTCCCTACCTCTATTCTATACTACTCATATCAGGCTTTCTAAAGAGTTTGAGAAAAGTACCAACATCTTGTTTCTAGGCAACTCAAAGCCTGTCTTAGTACCTGAATGGGAAAACTCTCCTTTTTGGCTTTGTTCCTGAAGTTTCAAAAGATCAGGACTTGTGGATTGAAATAGCTGGGCAGCCTAAACAGAAATCTCTCTTCAGAGCTCATCTTCACTGACATAAGAGGCAAGAAGAAGGAAAGAATGGTCACCAAGACCCATAGACAAGCTCCTTTGCCTTCCTTTGTTTTGACCCACACTATGCATGTGACAGAGATGGGCAGCCCATTTCCAGAGGCATTCCCAGCACAAATAAATACCAAGCAACTGAACATAATTTCTTCCCTAAGGCTAGTGACTAAAAGTCCACAGCACAGTTGATAATAGATTTTTTTTTTTAAATCAAGATACTCAGACCAAAAAATATATAGCAACAGTTACAGAGCTCCTTAAAATAATTCAGAGCCTTTTTCACTTGCCAGTTTTCCAATGTGCATCTGTTCTAAAATGTGTTTTCCATTGTGGGGTTGCACCTGAACCTGATCTTTGTAGACAGAAGCCAAGCATGACCATGCAATTCAGAGCAGGGAATATCAGCAAGTCAGTGGGTCTCCAAGAARTCTGCACCCTCCTTAGGGGTCAAGCTGCTAAATGGTTCTTTGTATCATCTCTGCAGGCAAAGTCAGTGGGCTATGCACAGCCAAAGAAGCAATGGAAACAGCTGTAGTTGATAGAAAAAAAGCTGCTAGAAGGTCCCCACCACCTGGAGATGTTTCATTTCCAACCAAAAAGCTGTCAGGCTCAGGCGTCTCTGCTCATATTTAGAGCCTTTAATTATAGCTCGTATTTTTAGCGTTCACGAAAACACATTTGGAAAAATAAAAATAAAGCATTTGGCTCTTTTTTTGGGATCTCACCTGTTAAACTGTAAATATGAACCTATATAAGGTTTTTTCTGTTTTGGTAATGGCACTGCAACTTTAAGCATCGTTATATAATCATGTGTCGGACAGAGAATTATTCTACTTGCACACCATAGGTTCAAGTGCACTGTTATAAAGGGGAGAATTTCACTTCATTTTMAAAACTTCACACGGAGAAAATTTAATTTGAAGAGTTACAAGTTCAAAAAATGTTCAGCTCTTTCCAGTTTTCAGCACCTTCTCTTTTGTGCTGCTACAGCTTCATTATTTCCTTATTCTTTGCAGTACACGGCAGTCTTTTTGAATGAAAAGAAACCATTCCACATTAGTCACAACAGGAAAACCAATTTTGCTTTGCAGCTGGTGAATGAAGATTATCAGAACTTTTATTCACATGCAGAAGATAACAATATAACAACTAAGGAACACTGATGAAATCCTGTGTTTACTCTAATTTATCAGTTTTGCAAGCCTTGACTTGAACTCAAAAAAGCTACCTTATTCATGACTGCATTAATCCTCTTTGGTAAATTTTGTGCTCTAAATTCAACTAAAATCCAACAGATACCAGGGGACCACATGAAGTGTTATACTTAATATTCTTTTTATGCTTTTTGRAGCTTTTTAATAACAGGAAAAGCAAGAGGAGCCAGTTTTCCAGGGCCTTGTGCCCCTTAAAAAGACACATGTTCAGACCAAATAACCAGATTTCTTTAGATACCAACACTAAATGAGATCTGAGAAAAGCATCTCAATAAAAAGCCCTAACCCTAATTTCTGCATCTAAACTCCACCAAGGAATAAAGTCTTATGAAGTGCTCTGCCTTGATCTTTAAATCAGTCGTTTACAAGGTTTAGCCCAATCTGGAAATACTAACATGGAGGTATTTCACTACAATAYGTTATCAGTCTTAGTTTGGGTCTCTGCATCAGCTTCTCACCATCTAAAGCAGAAGAATAAATTATGCAGGAAAATCAAAGCAGAATCTGTTCCCTTTCCTTTTCTTGTCTTCTTTTAATTTTAGTTGTAATTAATTCAAGGAGTTAAAGCTTTCTTAATAAAGAAATGCTTAAAATACATATGCTGGATTTAAACTAATTAGAGTTTTGACAACAAGTCATGTTATTATTTACTGCAGCATTCAAAGACCTGTTTGACTTCTCACTCTTGCATAAGAACGTTCAGAGATGTGACAACATGCATTTTCTATATAAGGCAAACAGACCTCTGCATCACAAACATTTTTGACACTTTCAAATGCAGTTTACAGCCTTAAACAGACATTCCGCTTCTCCCACCCACCCACCRTCACATCCAAGGCCTACAGTCACCAAAGTTTCAGAATGAAGAGTGGGAGTATTACTAATCTATCAGGTAAGTGCAGAGTTYAGTGACCTGTTTGTGTGTATGTCACATATGTGACAGGGTATGGACACACGTCCCTGTTCCTGTCTGTCATTCCCTCTAGAAATGCCCCCATCACTTCCCTAACCAAACCAGCCACATGGACTGACCTCGGGTCTAACAGTGAATTTTAAGTAAGAGCCAGGAACAGCAGAGATGGCACATAAACATATTGGAGAAGTGAAGCAAAGCAAAGTAGGAGAGAAGGCATTGGCTGAATTCGGGAATCACTGAAGAAAGGGGAATTCTGCATAGGCAATCCTTAAAATGCAGTAATTCCTGTCAAAAGCCAAGGGGSTGGTACCTAATTATCTCAAGGATCTTGACCTTATATTCTCATAAACTCTTCCTGAACTTATTTAGAAACTGAGGCATAAAAGGTAATGCCCTGACCCTGTGACAAAAGCCCCTGCCATTCTGGGCCCTGGCAACACTCCCCATTTGAACCAGAAGAGGCCAAATCAACTTCCCACACATGTTCTACTGCATCAATGGAGGAACAGGGCAGAGCATTCAGAACTTTCAATTTCCTTTCCCTAGTTTTAAACTCTGAATCGTGCTTCCCATATTTCCTCCTGTTTTAGCTRCAGCAATATTTCACCTGGCATTATTTAAACCTCAGACCATTTCTTCTGCAAAGAGAGGTGTACAGCTGATGCTAAATCACCTCTCATTTCTCCTGCTTTCAGCGAAATTTAGATGAGGTCATTTATAGAGGTTCTTTCCAATCAACATCACTGAGATTCTTTGATTACTTTGTATGCATTCTTCTAATGTGAACTGACCCATTCCAATCTGGGTTCCTTTCTTTTATGAATAACTGAAGACAGTAGAAGAAARCTCATCAGACTACAGGACAACTAATTCTCATCTAATAACAGAAACTTTATTAACTCATGGAGCCCTATGCTGTCCCTCCTGGTGAATAAAAATAATCAATAAACAGCTGGTGTTTGCAGGCAGAATGTGGATTAGTTTGAGAGCATCTCCATTTCTCTGGCCCAGCACACTGAATGCTTTTATTCCAATTGCACAAGAAAGTAGTGGTTACTAATGCTCTGGGGAAAAGTGCTGCAATCCAGCATCAGTAAGAGATTAATACATCGGATCCATTCAGATTAGGTGATCGTAGACAGTAAATTATGCCTCTGTTTTAGGAAGCTGTCTCCGACGCAAGGAGCAATAGCCTGAGGTTGAAATCCCAGCTCTGTGAGGAAGATGATGTTCCCCTACAGCTCTACCTGAGCTGAGGAAGCAAGGGTGAAGGCCCTGCAAGAATAACACTTTCAATGAAATAYTTCTTGTTCATAACCAGGTCTTGCAATCCTCTGAAAGCTTCTCTCACACAGTCTCTATTGCCTCTCTCTGCTCACTTCCAACACCTTTACACGGCTGTGRTCTCCAAGACACTGGAAAGACATGCCCTTAATGCTGGAAAATTAAAGACCTGCACGTCTGGAACTCACGTGGGGGTTGATGCATATAGTAAAGAGTGCAAAACACCAGGGCTTTGAGGGAGGAGGTGCAACAGTCTCCTCTGTAATACGTACGTACACACAAAATTAGACTCGCAAGTGCATTTTCTAGGTCAACTTMTTCTCCCTCCTCTGCTCTCACCTCCTCCCCTGAGTTTTCTTAATTGTTCTGGTAAGGAATACATGTTTCAAAATGTATCACCAAACTTTATCTTATGAAAACATATTGTCCTGGTTATTTTATATACCGAACTACTGTGCATGGAATGCTAGCCCTCACTGAGCTTTGCCAGCAAAAAAGGCGTTTGAATTTTCATGCTGTGTCCTACACAGCTAATTTATTATCTTTCTTAAGCTAAAGACCAGAAATATGAGCACAAAGACTAACAAAGAGAAGGGAATGAAATGAATAGGAAAAGTGTGTTTTATAGGTACAGTACAAAACACTGCTACAAGAGCACTGAAAAGACCTTCCCTTCCAGCTCTGCAGATTGTTGTGGCCTGGATTTGTTGGGACTCTACAGCACTTTGTTTAATTTACTGTAGACTACAGAACCTGGGATATAATGTGCAGTTTTAGAGCCACAGGGCCCCCTAAACAGGGCCGAATATCCCTCCTAGCGATCAGTCTAACCCCACTTTCTGAGCACTCACAAGATTTACAGGATGCAGTTACTGATTTGCCTCCTTGCAACAGGTCTATGTTCATCTGCTTGTGAACTTCAGATGAGCTCTGGAAATTGCTTCTTCCCTTCAGCAAGTTTATATAATAAATTAGACGATAGTAGCACTCACTGCTTTGATGGGTGGAGATAAGACCCTGTCAGCACTTTCTTTTCAAACCCATTTTTGCAGGGACTTGCGATCCATCTACAACAAATTGCTACAGGAGGAAAAAAGAAAGCAGGATATGAAACCTCAGACCTGGAGAAAGAACCTTAAAAAAAGGATGAATAATAGTATTTGAAGGTATATCTAAAATAAATGCTGTGAAGGAGGGATGCACAGAAAAAAAAAAAGAAGGAAATAATTTGATTTTCACTAATGTCATTCCATTTTCTTTACGTCCTCCCCTATCTTTGCCAAACCATGGCTTTATGTGGGTCCTTAAACCAATCGTATTTAGAGTGTTCCTTTCACTTCAGTGCTGTTTACACAAAAACAACTATTAATTCTCTATATTCCTCTGAGGCAGGTATTACCAGCTTGATTTTCTAGAAAGAGACGCAAGGCACAATTTTCCCCAGGCCACAACAGGAATTCTATGTGAGAGCCAGGAATAGAAATAAGGAGTTCCCACTCCTCGTCCTAAATCAAGGTCACAGAACTCGCTCTAGCACAGGCTRTTTTCTCAATGTTTTATGGAGGCGACTATCCTGTTACAGAGCTGTTTTATACAGACAGGGATTTCCCTGGAATATGTACGAATTTCAAGTCATCTCACTGCCAGCTGACAATACCTCTCATAAACGGTGTAAGGGCCAGGGCTAACACAGTTTAACAACATAATGTTTACGTGGTGTTGTTAAAAGCCTTATAAGGTGGCAAGCAAGAATGCATTACGGATTTCAATGCCTTCACATCTACGAAACCTGTTAATTTACTGAATTTAAACTACTCACTTCAAGCACATGTGGTTGATAAAAGCTAAATGGGTGTAGCTAAGATGAGAAGTATTTGAGGGTAGAATACCTCTCTGTGCTAGACACATAGTCTCTGAGTTCAGCACAAGTTTCTCACAGTTTTGGGCTTGAACTTCTAACCCAGCACATCTGGGTATATTCCAGGCACACTGACACACGTGCGTGGTGGTCACAGGAGCAGATGAGCCAAGCCTAACAGAGCTGTCATGATTACATCAAATCTGACCAATTTGTTAGATTTTTCRAGATCTGAGGGGTGGAATCATGATTGAGACCTTACACCACACCAACTCTACTAAACCCCTCTGTTTCATAGCATGACCTTTGGATCCCAAACCAAGTGCTTGAGGGAGGTTCCCATCCATGTTGCTACTAAAGTAGCATTTTTAATAAATGAAACCAAGATGTGTTTCACGCTCTCAAATATCACCAAATGGCAAAGGGCAGGGGTAGGAGGTGTTTGAAGATAGAGGCAAGAGGTTTGGCTGTAGGCTGCAAGTAATCATCCCTGATGCAGCCTCATCCATACTCCCTCTGGGAAGGAGTTCCTGGAGTAAACAATCCTTCAAGMCACATCTACAAATTGTCTCGAAAGAGCTTGGGACCACCCCAAAATTCAGCCAAGGAAACAAACCTAACTATTTCTCAATATGGAATATCAGGAATTGAGTACTYGAATATAATTAGTCTTATTTTACTTAGAAATATAGGTAAATTCTAAATACTTGCAGCTGGTGCAAGGGCTGAGTTACACATCTTTTTTCCATAGGGGATGAGCTCACATCTTGCAAATGAACGATGTGTCTACGCTCCTTCTCAGGCAACTACGTGTTGGCACAGGCTCTTTACCACATTAGACACATGTACAGAGCCTCCAGGTGATTCATTGTYGGGACTTTGGTGCTGACAGCACTGTACAACTTTGTGAACATTCATATTTGGCATATTCCATCTTAATTACACTGAACAGCTGTCAGCATCTCCTAAAGGAAATCTCCCCAAAACGATGTGTCAGGATTCTCAGAATCAAGGTTTCTGAAATGTCAGTTTAAGGAAAACCAAAAAACTTTCCTGTTTACTGAGCGTCAGACAGTGTTCCAGAAAACYCACTTTCCTGGCTTGGTGGAGAACATTTGGGTAGCTAATGGGTGCAATTCCTCACTGAAGTTGGGTGAAGATTTTTACTTGTCAGTGATACTCTCAGTGCACTCAAGAACCAAGTGACTCAAAAGAATAGAAAAAAATTGCCTCAATACTTCATCAGATCATTCTGTGCCATCTCTCCTGGGATTATAGATCATTAACTTCTACAGGGAGTCAGAGGAATTCCCATCAGTAATCTTGCTTCTCATTCAGGTTTCCATTACACTGAGTACAACCCCAGCTCAGGCTCTTCTGAAAAATCCTGTACTTAATGTTTATTARTATTATAGCAAATGCTTAAAGCTGAAGGAAGTACAATCAGGAAAGTAAAAACAATAAATATATACCTTTTAATAATCAGAATATTTCTAACAACTACATTGGAAACATAAAAGCTACTTTTCAAAGATCAGGAGAACTGTTCAGTGACAGTTTTCAGTTCTATTGCTATTATCACTCAAATATATTTATATAACACTGCTTCATCACCATTCTCTTCTATGACATCTCTTACAGCTAAGATCAATGTCTATATATATCCCTCTCTTAGTCAATAATTAGTTTGCAAAATCAAGCAGCTCATGTAGCTGTGCATCAAGTCCTTTCTATTTGAAAGTACCTCATTTTATGTAATTATTATGTATAATTTAAAGCAAAAAAATATTTTTAAAAATCAACTGGTTGAGAAAACTCTGAACTTCTCCTTCAAAATGTTCAGTAACCCTTAGTCATGTTCCTCCTGCCCTACTTTTTCCATAGGTAAACTTTATTGCAGTGTTTATGAACCACAATAATCAGCTCTTCTTTATTGGTACCTTAAAAAAGAAACCCATTTCCCACTATGGCTACATGTTCAAAAGAACAGTGCAGAGGGCATTCACAGTGTCCTTTAGTTCCAGCTGAATTTTAAGGAATCTGGAGTGGTGAAAATCAGACTCCATTGGTGCACTACTGGAGAATGTTCCTGTGATGACAGAAGGATGRCAACAAGATGGGGCTGGAACAACGGGGTACTTTAATGTCCCCTCCAACAGAAACCATTCTAAGATTCTGTRATAGCAAGAACTGTGAGCCATCCACTCCAGCATCCAGCCACTGATGGCAAGAAGATATCTGGCAAAATGTGGGGGAAAAGAACAGTGATTCAAAATGATGTAGGGATTGAGGATCTCACTTTCAACAGAATTTTCTTTCCATGTATAAAATTAAAAAAAAAAAAAAAAAAAAAAAAAAAACCAAAAAAAAACAAGACACATTAATTAAAAGAGCCACTTTAAACATTGTTTTCTTAATTTTAACTGCCTCAGGGAATCTCCCACTAGCCACCCATCCCTGTCACAGTGTACAAGGAGCTCGTAGGCAGGACAGTGGCAGAAAGTGACACAGGGTACTCTCACACAAACACTTTTAACATCTGATCTTGATGCTTTTTGAAAAATCTTTCAGCATTTCCCTCCCAGATGTTGGCCAGTGTTTGACAGCTGGCAAGTAAACTCACTCCGAATGGTAACACTCATTTRCATTCCCTACCCAGTGGTCCTGTGTGATTGAGGGGATGGGCCCAAGATTTCTGAGACTCATGATATAACTTTTTYCCCCATTTTCAATCTACCAGACCTCTACCACTGTTGCTTCCTTTTCTGCTTGCCTCCTCAGGACCCTTGCCTTTTCATCCTACCCCTAAGTTGCTCTCTCTGCATCATTTTTCCTCAGGTCTTTTCTCCACCTGCCCCACCTGATCCTTCCTGCTGCTGCATCCTACGTCTCCTTAGGCTTCTGCCATCTTTTGTCTCCTGTAATATTGATTTCTGCAGCACACATGCAGACTTCATGATAACAAACTCAGGATCACTTGCAAAATCACAGCCTACTCTTCTCTGAAACCAGAGTTCATCTCAACACTCCTCAGTGCTGGGGAACAAGAAGTTCTGAAGAGTAGGATCCTCTTTACACATTTTTTTAATACTGGGAGGAGTTCCTGGCAGGGTCCCACAGCCTCATAACCTGCTATTTGGCCTCAGAAGATCTCATACTCGTGGCCTTTGGGTACAATGTGTAGTTCTTTTCCCACACTCATTGATGATGGGTKAAAACTGCTGAAGAGCTATCCCTTGTTCTTCAGCCAGAAGTGAAAGTTTAGGGGGTCAGTGAATGCCTGACAGAAATATAAAGGTACAGCCAGGTAAATTTGCTTGGGCTTACACCCCATGTCCAGCTTGCATAAATGCAATGCCAGAGAAAACTCTCACTGCCTTGAGCATTGTGCACTAATGCACAAATCCTCTGTGACTCAAGTGATCATACTCACAGCCTCTCGCCAGTGGCAATCCTGCATCTCTCCTGCAGCTCCTTCTATTGCTGAGCATTTTTATTTAAACACCACAGTAGCCTAACAAGGATAATATGTGGAAGTAGGTTTCTCAGTGCCACTGTCAACGTTATGCATAGCAAGTGGCAGCAATGTTCCAGCTGACTTACTCTGCTGATTGTCCATGAATAGGCAGGAAACTCTTTCAGAGGGTTCTGGAGCCCTACACAGCATACCGGTCTCTATAGATGGATCACAGAATTCGGTATCACCATGAATATACTTTAATTTTTTATCTCTCCAGTTCTGGCCCCCCAAAAAATCAGAAATTAAATATGTCAGTGGCATCAGAGTTAGGTACACACCTGCCAGCAACAGTAATGGATCCACAGAATGAAGAGCTGGTAAGAAGTCAAACACAGCACCACACCTCTGATTTGTGTTTTACTTAGAAATAGTGTGAATCTGTTTTTATAAACTGAATGCATGTAAGATTTTTCAGAATACTCAGTATGTTTCAGGAGTTAATCTTTCTGCTTAGTTTCATAAAAGGGCATCCTGTTTCCATACCCCAAGCCTACTCTGTAATGCAAAATAAATCAGAATACACAGGCAGGGCTAGTAGACTAATGTGTAAAAAATCATTGGGAATCTGAATGAATGTTCTATCTAGTTGCATCCATTGGACTTGAATTCATGTGGCTACTTTAAGAAGCTAAAGCACGCAAGGCCTTCAGCAGGTCTGCTGTGTATCATACCTAGCTGGAGAAGTACTTTCCTGTCATCTCAAACTGCCRGGTCTAGACTATGACAATATCAAGAATATCCTCTATTAGGAGTTGATGGACATATCAGACTAATAACATCAGTACAGAAAACTACTTGTTTTCTAATAGTTTGACAATGATTAAAATAATGAATATGAATGTCAAGATATTCAGTAATATAGCATACTGTTTGTTTTAATAATAAAACCTCCTGCATTTCAATAGTTTTTTCAAAACATAAAAGTTTTGGCAGCTGAAGAAACAAGTGGGTTTACTTGCAGGCTCACCTTGGATAGTGAAATATGCCACTATTTGTCTCTTTCAGCTAAAACTGAGAAATAGTAGGAAAAACCCCTACCAAACCTTGTTATTTTGCTGGAGGACSGGTTGTGATAAATGTTCTAGGAAGAAAGAAAGGCGACAGAAAAGAGAGTAAGTATATCTTACCCCTTTAAAAAGAAATTAAATTATGCTAGGACAGATATAAAAATAAACCTAAATCAAAAGGAAAGTAGGATTAATCAAAATAGTTGGTCAAGGTCAACAAACAGAGAAGTCAATGGAATCTCCTCAATATCTGTTTTCAAAATATAGAAGTAAAAGAGGTAAGGCAGAACAAAACTTCCATCTGAGAAACAGAACCACAGCTGAAATATAATTTAAGAAACATGTCAGTCAACCTGAAATCCCTTCCTGGCACTGTTAATAAGAGCAAAATGAACAGGATATTAAGAGCCAGGAGATAACTCTTCTGCAATACTGATCGAACAGTTCAGCAAAGTGAGTAAGCACATACTGACATTTTAGCATGCATTTAAGTTTCAGCATCTTCAGTGAGAATCTGCTGCCTGCCTGTGCACTGCTCTCGGTGGAGATCCAAGAAMGTGGGTCTGTTTTACACACGAGCTTTCCTTCAGTCTGCGGACTCGAATCTGTCCAGTAGCTGTGGAGATCTCTGGGGCTTAGGGAAGAGGCACTCACGTGCCAGCGCTGCAGGATTATGAATAAGACAGTTCTGCAAAACACCTCCTGGCACCTGAGGGCTGTATTTTACAACCTGCTTATCCTCTTTCTGCTTCAGCTCTGCACTGCTGTGATGGGAGCATGGGTACTTCACTACTAGAAATTGAAAAAGTGCTCAAAAGTGTTAAAACGCAATCACGGCAATTCAGGTAGACATTGACCTGTCTTTCAAATTAAACTGCTCTGAATGATTTGCAGTTTCAAGGTCAAGAATCACAAAACGGGACATCATTGAAAAGAAAKGTCCAAGACAAAGACAGCTATCGAAGTCCAGGAAATCAAGATGACAAGCAAAGCTTCCCACAGGCACAGTGAGGGCTCCTCCACTGACCTTCTTGGCAACATTTGGTGCAATAAGATGTGCATTCTCTTCCTGCCCCACCAAACTAACTAACCACCTGCTAGGAATGAGAAGACCATAAAACCATTACACAAGGAACAGATAAAAATGGGTGTGATGGTCAGGAGGTCATGCATTTCTCTCACTCACTTCTCTGCCCAAAGGAAAAGAAGCCTGTAGTACYACAAACTTAAAATTAAAAGCTTTAAATCAAGAGTGTAAGCAATACTGCAACTTGCCCTGTTCTTTTGAAAGGAGCTAGTTAATAAAATGACCTSGTTACTTCAGTACTTGGAGATATTTGTCTGTACTTTGAATTTCTCCATTGTCTATTCCACTAGGTAGATTTTATATTCTGAGGACCTACTTTCTCCTCTGTCGCCCARAATATAAAGTGTCATTCCAGGATATTACACTCTTTCCTGAGTTCGAGAACCACGTGATTCCAGAAGTCACAATATTATGAGCATGCTTAGATCCATGACTTCATGCCACATGACTAAAACATTTCCTAAAGTGAAACATTCGTACTCCTTATTCAAAATTTTCTCTTTAACAATGGATCTGCACCCATAAATCTAGAAAAATAACCCTACGTGTCCACAGCAAAAAGTCATGTATTCATATATGGGCTGCAGAAGAAACAGAAAAGAGAAAAAGGAATTAGAAGTGAAGTGATATTCTGTACATTTACCAGTGTAACTCATGCATGCGTGACGGTGGCATCAAAGGGTGCTCATCTGACACGTGTTGAACCAGCCCAAGATAAATAAGTTCACTCGTGCTCCTTCTCATCTCTCTGAAAAYGATCACTATCCCACACATCCACTTTTCATTTGAGAAGTAGTTCATACACCACCACAAGAAGATAAAACATTGACTGTGACTAATGTAATGAGCCCGAAGCACTAAAGAAAGATGAGGAAAAAAAAAAGTTTGAAATCTATGACTTTTATTCTCTTGMTTCCTCCAAACAGGATCTGAAAATCTTGAAAGAACTTAAGTGCAYCAAAGAATATCCTTTGAAAATCATGCTTACAGGCAGGAATACAAATTGGATACTAGTCCCTAGGCCACTGGCCTACCTTTGTAGAAGGGTGGCTTGCATTTCATTTCCCCTCACTACCTTTATTAATTCACCTTTATTAATTAAAATTTATCACTTGAAAATGAGAGAACTTAAGGTTTGAAAGGTAAAGTTTAAAAAAAAAATATTTTTTCTTATTAAAAAAGCAAATTACAAAAGCTTCTAATCTGACAAACTTTTGATGCTATTTAGATCACTAATGGCATCGTGACACAGCAATTAAATTATAACCCTTTCACTAATAGAATGAATTTTTGCCTATTTAAAACAGAAGGGAAGAAACAAGAAACTTTAGTTTGAGAAAGTCTGGAGTAACCAGGCCATAGTTAGAGTAAAAACAGAAGGTAGACGAATAATTTGTACGCGTTTGACTACAACCAAGTTTGAGTTATGTTGAGTATTATATGAAGCAATACATGATCTGTCATTAACTTCTAATTGAAATACATTTAGTCAGCTGTGAGTTATCTATAATCTATTCTATAAATTTTCTTTTTCATATTATTTAGGTTACTCTGTCACATAGGAACTCTGAAGGCATACTGTGTTCCCCAGTTTGTGGACAGCATAAAATTATATTCTTGCAGTTTAGCCATTTTTGAGGATTAGCAAAGTTATAGTATGAAGTTAATGAGTTAAATACTGACACTACTTTTTTTTTTCATTTYTATAAAACTGATCATTTCCTACTCTATTTAGATATAGAGGAACAGTTTTATTAGCATCCAGTATTTAATGATAGCAAGGAAAAGGAATGGGACAAAATATGTAAACCCCTTGTAAAATCAGTATGATTGACCAAGTGATCCAAGAACCAAACTTTTTACCCAAAGACAATAAGTTTTGAAAGCATGCCATCACTTCAGAATGATTTCAGTAAAATAACAAACAACATTGGTTATACTCAAATGGCAATTCAGGATGTATATGGGGGAATATATAATCCAATCCAAAACCATTGTTAAAAAAATTGGATGGTGTTGCATTACACAGCCAGGAAAAAAACTTCTCTGGCTAACTGCGCCACCTTATGATTTAAATTTAAATGGAAAATTAAATGATTGTCCAGTCTGTAAAAGAAAATACTTACTTAAAGATATTTCTGTATRTATAAAAATGGGATCGGGAGCTTACTTTATTCTTTCTCTCAGAGAAGTGCAGGATTGTATACCTCAGTATTGCTCTTCAGGTTAAAAACCATGTCAGTAATATAAATGGAAAAAAAATACATTCAGTCTTGCTGGATTGTGTTTTTGTAATAACAGTAAACACATCCAAATCAATAAAGCCAGGCAAATAGCAGAGTAGGGGTTTAGCAATCTTAGCACTGCTAGCTAAGTATACAATCAACTCCAAAACAAATGCTCCATAATCCGTTATTCTGCCGTGTAAATCTCTACTCGGATAACCCTGGGAAATAAGAAAGCTTTACTTCTGATTTTTTTTTTCCCCCTAACGTTTAAGACATGCCGGCTGTGAGCCCTAATTTATAGCCAACGGATCGCAATTTGCACTGAAATCTCTAGTCAGACGCGAAATTAAACGGCACAGATATTCACAGGAGTTACAGCATGCATTTAAATACATTAACCACATCCTACCTTGCATCCAAACATCAACGACAAAGTGTTGTTGGTGCATGCAACTTTGCAGTGGCAAATCATTGGTGTAAAGCAGTCAGGATTTTTAACAATAGGGCACATTCCTTTAGTGCTGCAGTAGTGGCAGCCTACTGAAGGCTGAAAACAAGTAGCTAACACAGCACATGGAGTGGCAACATATGCTGCTCAACAGCTAGCTTTCCTCTTGCTGGTCAGGAGCAGCCTGCTTGAATCTCTACCTGGGTCCCATTCAGCCATCCCCTTCGTTGTTGATGAATCAACGATGCAACAATGATCACGGATCTCAGGATTTCCCTTCCTCTGGGAAATTAGTTTTTACATCAGGAGGAAAAAAAATTAAAAAAGGGGGGGAAAAAAAGGGAAAAAAAAGGAGAGAAATGGAAATGAGGGGACTTAGCAGGTGTGGCAGTATTAGCATGTAAAAGGATGTTAACGCCTACTCATAACAATCACATAAGAT
The DNA here is from genome assembly GCF_030028575.1 of Malurus melanocephalus. Lineage (NCBI taxonomy): Eukaryota > Metazoa > Chordata > Aves > Passeriformes > Maluridae > Malurus > Malurus melanocephalus. The sequence goes on from NW_026623266.1 coordinate 867,790, forward strand.
TGTCATGCTAGCTGAAGTGGGCTGAAATTATTCCATCGGAAGAAAAATACTGCAGCTCCTGATTTGGTAAAAAGCCAGTGAGTTGCTGCAATACATAGTCATAGTGTGGAGAGAAAAGAAGGAAAAAAAAAAAAAAAAAAAAAAAAAAAAAAAAAAAAAAAAAAAAAAAAAAAAACCGACTTATCTAAGAAGCCAGGATCCTCAGCCTTTATCAATATGCATTCCAGTAAGGATTCCCTTCCCAGCGCCTCCCCGTGAAAAAGAATCAAATCAGTCGCAACTCCGGAGAAGCGATGACCTTTGCTTTCCCCAAATAGATGAATCTCAGCAGGAAACAAACTGTACTCAGAGCTGAAAATCACAGATGCTGGGAGTTTGTAATAAGAGAAATACAAGCAACATTTATCCAATCCTGGCTTGCCACATGGGAGCTTTCTTCAGGCACAAATTTACAAATAGACAGGTTGAAGGATTGCAGGAGACACTGAATAAAGATATGAAGTTACGCAGAAAATGCACCAGGATGAAGCTAAAAGCTCAGCCCTCTTTAAACCCTGCTTGGAGGCAATGTAACTGACTCCAGCTAGTACTGTGATCCTGCAACCTGCAAACGTCTTTCTGTAAACCAGAAAAGCAATAATTAAAGAAGTTTGGGAGCATAACGCTGGTTTGGATTCTGTTACAGCTGCCGCTGCTCCTTCAGTTAAAGCAACACCAGCTGAAAACGCATAATAAAGCACTTGGATGAGCAAATCACTCGCTGTGCTTTTTAAGAGGATTATTTATATCAAAAGTTGGATTAACGTATCCTCCAGGTTTAGGTTTGGTCATGGCAGACACACAAATAGAAAATGAAAAGGCTGTGATATGAAAAGTAAASTGACGTCCCTAACGATTTCACAGCTGATAGCAAAGTAAACCAAGCAGTCGTTTCACAGTGCCCCGACCCTGCTTTTCTGTGACTCACTAAGCTCTGCCCATCAAATTAGAAACTCTTTCTAAAGAAATGAGAGCAGCTTGTCTCCCTGGCAATCGCAAGTGAGTTCTTAAGTCACAACTGAAACTGTAACAAACTTGAAGCAGAAATTGTTATACAACAGAACGGAGAAAATGGCAAATGGAGGTCTCGGTGTGGAGCCAGATCAAGCAGTACAGAGGGTCAATAGTACAGGATTTTTAAAAYAAGCTGCCTGAGACTGCAGACCCTAATTTAGGCAACCTCTTCTATTATGATTTGATGCTTATATAAGTATGGATACATGCATGTACATCGCACGTATGCATATATCTACACTTCCAGCAGAATTTCTTCAGTATAACTAACCCTTGCTTTGCAAAGTTTAAAACCATAAAAGAACCAGGTTCTTAAACAGTTTTGTTCCCGCTCTTGCAGGGAAAATAACTTTATTTTTACCCATTTTTTTGTGTGCAGTTTGATTTCAGCTTGCAATAATGTTTTCTGATTATTGTTTCTCWCTCCCTATTTTTGAACTTAGCACTCGCAAGAGCCCAAGCTCAGTAAAATTACAGCAGTTTCTAGATGGAAGGGCAGATAGAGCTGCTTCACAGCTAGAGTTACAACCCAGTTCCATTCCTGAAGATTTCTATTTTGCAAATAACAAGCTCTTACGAACCGGTGTCCTCAATTCACTCAGCTGGTACTTTTCTCCTGGACGTGAGTTTTCGTGCCAGGGAGTTCACTGCTCATCACTCAGCCATTCAATAACCCAAGTTTGTGTGACCCATGAGCCCAAAGTGACACCGCGGCAGCATTTGGAAACACTGACTGAGCCTGTTTAGAAGCGCACTGTGGTGACAAACAGCAGCTGTGACATCGCTGAATCTTTGATCTGTTTATTCCTAGCTTGCCTGTCTTGCTATTAAGCTATATATTATACAGATTTTTCTTTCAAGCACTGTCTCTCGCATAACCAGCATGGTGTAAATATAGAAAAGCGTAGTTTCCATGACAATACATTCCATAGTTACAGCCAGCAGCCACTATCATTAAAACATGAATCACAGTGCTACCTTAAGGTGTGAGCACACTACATCACTGGCCTCAGAAGCATTAATTTGGGATGGGGGTGGCATGGCAATATTTTTAGGAGATACTACTATAAAATGCCAGAAAACTGTGCTATTTCACTATTCTGGCCRTTCTAATAGCCACTCTTCTTACAGATTTCAGCGATCAGTAATTCCCAATCTGTACTAATCATTAGCATTTCTAAGAGAAGAATGCACCATATCTGTACTTTTCAGTGTTTTAAACACTGGTTGAAAACTGTCCCGGTTGAAAACTGGACTCAATCACACAAATTTCTGATTAATTTTTGATGAATATGCATATGGCCTATTAAAATCACCTGCATTTATTTCCAAACTCATATTTCAAAGAAGGGAAGAATCAGCCAGTCAGCCTGTTGGACCGTTTGGCTTTTACTGCATTCAGCTGGCTCATGCTTTCAAAAGGGAGGACATATCTGTTGATTGAAATTCCCATTTCTTCCCCAGCCCCTGCCATTACTGCTGATTTTCAACCAGAAGATGTTTCACCTGTGATTTCATTTCAGTGTTAAGATGCACCAAACAGCATGCACCCAAGTATTTTGCAAGGAAAAAATTCATCCCTTCACACTTCAAATAATCTTTGCTTTCAAATGAAAAACAGTTACCTGACACACAGTCATTTGGGAAAATCTCTGAAAAGGAAGATTCATTCCAATGACAGATTTGAATAATAACTCGTGCTGCAATCGGCCAAGACATTTATTTCCATTAAGTGACAATTGCATATACAAAAATGTCATAAGAAAACATTTGATCAGAGATCCTTCTCTATCTGTTTTTTTTTTTTTTTTTTAACATTCACACACACAAGCATATTGCCACTTGCCAGGAAAGGCATTTAAATCACAGCCATACAGCATGAGCAAGGATTCTTGGAAAATCCATGTCCACATTTCTGCGCTAATGGGATATGCAGAAGCACATACATTGTGGGTGTTACCATATGTAGGAGAGTCCTCAGATCAGTTTTTTGAGCCCTCCAACCTTCTTTGGACTGGAGTGCATTGATCCAGCTCCTTGCTCTCAGACACTGTCTGATAAGATTCCTCCTGCTCTACCAGGCTCACTGGAGCTGCCAACCTTTCCAGGTTTTCCAAAGATGTCTGTTTGCCTTCCACAGTGCACCATTTTGTGGAAATGGATTAATTAACTTGGAACAACTGAGCTGCATTTCAGGAAATATTACGATCACATTTTCATGGTACTTCCTCACATAATGTGTATATTATCTCCCCCCGCATCAGAGCTATTTCAAATAGCAATGCTTAGTTTTGCACCTGACATATCATGTGAGAAACAAGAATATCAATATAAGTAAAAATAAAAACAAAAGTGAAGACCTGGAGAGTCACAAAGAATTTTTAGGTATTCACCTTTGACTATCTTAGGATGACTAATTTTAGGATTTCTTAATTCTCTGCAGTTGCTCTTGGGAAGATTAAGTTTTGGTACTATAGTATAGATTCAGGCATTTCCACTTCCCTGTTTTCACCATTCAACTTTTTGTTCCATTGCTATGCCATTAAAAAATCCACTAACCCTTATGACATCCATTAGATACCAGAAGATCATGATGATCTATAAACCCTTGGCTAAGGCATATGATTATTAACTTTCTTCTAATCTTATGCTAGAATTCCAAACCATCTTTTTGTTTCTGTTCTCTGAAGTCCCTGAATACTAATCAAGCCTCTTTAAAACTAAACCTGTCTCTGACAGTGATTAAAGAGGAGTTGTCTTCTCAAAGAATCAGATAAAAGAAAAAGCAGAAAGGCTTGTTGCACCACAGGCAGCACATACAAAGGGAACCAGAGAACATAAAWATAAAACAAACTTGAAAGATCCCCCACCAGAATAGAAATGTTTGCACACAACTGTCTCACATGTTCCTTAAGAACARAACAGTCTCACACCTCTAGTCTAAACCAAAGCTTTTACAGCTGTTCTGTCTTTGAAGGTACTCTACTTAGGGCATTTCAAGGACCTCAGCTATGTCTACACTTCCTGTGAGCTGGTCATTTTGGGGTATACAATGAGGATGTCAAGCCTTTATTTTGCTGATTTTGTATTGGTGAGACCGAGAAGCCTGGGCTTAGTCTGCCTGAAAATCCATCCCCCTTTGGAAAAGCAATCACAGAAWGGTTTGGATTGAAAGCAACTTTTAAAGGCCACGTTGTTCAACTCTCCTGCAAAAAGCAGGGATGTTTTCAACCACACTGGGTTGCTCAGAGCCCTGTCCAACCTGGCCCTGAAGGTTTCCAAGGATGAGGCATCCACCAACACTCTGGGCAAACTGTGCCATGTTTCAACACCCTAATCTGGAAAAAATACCTTCCTTATATCTAGTCTAAATGTAGTCTCTCTTAGTTTCAAACCATTACCCCTTGTCCTATCACAACAGCACCTTGGAAGRCTTCTGTTCCCATCTTTCTCATAGGCCACTTTAAGCACTGAAAAGCTTCAATAAAGTCTCCACAGAGCCTTCTCTTCTCCAGGCTGAAGAATCCAAACTCCCTCAGCCTTTCCTCATAGGTGAGACATCCCAGCCCTCTGATCACTTTTGTTGCCCTCCCCTGCACTCGCTCCAAAGGGTCCATCCCTTTCCTTTACTGGGAACTGCAGAGCTGGATGCAGCACTCCAGGTGGGGTCTCACCAGAGTGGAGCTGCTGGGGAGAATCACCTTCCTCAAGCTGCTGTTCACATTTCCCTTGATAAGCCCAGGATATGCTCCTGCCTCSTGGGCTGTGAGCACATAACATTGAAGTGTGCCCAGGAAAGACTCTACAGTCAGACACCAGCTCGAGAGCTGCTCATTTGTGATCTTCCTACACCTTGTTTGAACTGGTTCCAAGGGGAAATATGAGACTCAATTTTCATGCACACTTTTAGAAATGGGGATAATACAACTTTTTTTGCATGTCCAGAGGTTCAAGGACTAGATAAGGTCTGGGCCAGTCCTGCCATAAGCGGGAGATYAATAGGGCCACTGGGGTGGAGATGGAATAGAGAGCTCCAGGACATCTGTATAGAGATAGATTTGCCACCTCTGTGAGATGTCATTGGAACTGCTGGGACCCACCTATTCCACTGGCATGAGCAGCAGCTGCTGCATCTCACACCATGGCTTGAGGCAGCCGATTCCATTTTCACAAATTACTGCCTGGAGACAGGGATGAGCTGCCAGTTGGCTCCTGCCAACAGCAGACCCTGCTGGTGGAGAGCTGGTTTGCTTCACCAGAGCTGACATGGGTAATTTGTGGAGATAGAAAGTTCTCCTCAAGCACCTTGMAATCAGAGCATGGAAGCAAAGAGACAGGCAGAGGACAGATGGGGTGCTCTGGAAAAAAACTAAGCATCAAGAATTCAGATGTGGTATTATCATTATATGACTCAATCTCCCCACCTGAAGACTGAGGTAATGCCTTCCAATTAAATGCCCATATCTCTAAGTACGCCATCCTATAACAGTGATTTTAAAGTTGATGGGAATACTCTTACAAAAAGTACTCATGTTCATAAGTGTTTACACATTCTGAAGTGCCACGTTTCCAGCATAGTTCTACATTTGTAACTAATAAAAAACTATCTGAATTATTTATGAAAATAATTTTGATCTGTTAAATCATTTATAAAGTCACCAACTGCATATAATTTTTTTAAAGTAACTTCTCCAGACAGGTATAAATTTAAAACAAAAATATGAGAGAGGGGAGGAAAAAGTACTCTAATTAAATATCAGCTTGTAAGAAAAAAAACAAGCAGATTGCTTGCCTCAACAGATACAAAACAGCTCTGCTTATCTGAAGATTCCTATTTATATCTCCTATTAGCATTTTAAGGTTTTCTGTGACAAATTAAAGAGAAATAAAGGCCTGATCCTGCTGACACAGAGTAGAAACATGCACACAGAATATTTAGAAAATATGTGCCTTACTTTAATGTCACTATGTAGACCTACAGATTGCTTCAAGTGTTTGTAGTGCAATACACAAGCATCTAAAAAAGCTTGAAATGATCAGTTTAGCCACCACATGCCAGAGCTCACCAAGGACCAAGGGCTGCAGTATTTACCGAGGCTGCTGGGATAASAGAGGGTTTACTCGACACAGAATTTAGTGTTGATACCTCGCTGTTAGCACTAAACTGGCCAGCTCTGTTTGTCACTGTGAACTGAAGTGCACCACACACACATCTTTGCTGTATGCACTGAGTGGAGGCATCAGCCTGGCCACTCCTCCATGTGGTCASCAGCTCTGCACACATGTCCTGTGTGTAAATCAGACTCCCCGAGTAACAAGCAGCTGGAATTGGTAGGAATTTTCCATTCATTTTCCTGTCTCCCCCTGAATCCATTCTAATTCTATAACATCCATTGCTGAGAATTTTTCCTGGCATTTCAATCCTATCTTTTTTTGTTTATTCTGAATCTTGGCTCTGATATCTTTATCAGTTTTCTCAAAATGYTGCAATAGAAGGAACAAGGAACAGTTAACTTCTATTCATGCTCTCCATGTCACTCATGACTTTATAAATCAATTGTGCATCCTCTCTAACTGGTCTCTTTTCCATTAGGAGAAGTTGTAGCCTAATAGATCTCAGCCATTCTTATAAAAACATCTTTTATATATTTGAAGATGATCATTGATTATCCCAACTTGTTCTACTTAATTCTTTCCAAGTTCACCATAGCTCATACACGATAAAGCCCTTTACATCCTTGGTGTTTTCCTCTAAAATGTCCCCAACCCTCTCAAAGTGCTCATYCAAATGGTGACACTGCCCTGCAGAACAATTCCTCCCATCTCTCACTTACAGTAATTCTCTAAATATAGTCCAAGTTTTATACATTAGCTTTGCAACAGCCTTTCATTTTTCACTGAGACTCACCCTGGGATTCATTTCTACTCAGTTCCATCCTTCCCTGCTTCCTGGCTATCAATGCATGTTTGGTATTCGTGTAATTGGATATCCCCTACTACACRCAACACTTCGTATTTGTACTTCATGTTATTGCTTTCAGGCCATTTATTTATGTTGAGCTTTACACTTGCCATTTGTCTGACAATTTCCAGTGTGCTCAGGGCACGGACTTCAATAAAAAGCACTTGGGAGCAATTCTTTCTGGGATTCAAGCTAGGTGGAGCACAGAGTGTTACACCGCCAAAAAGAGTTTCAAAGGAGAAATCCACTTTTCTTGAAATGTGTTTCTGGTTTCTGAGGAGATACATGCCCTGCTTAGACCTCACTGMCTTTGGGTCACACAGAATTAAAATATTGGTTATGATTAAGGGCCCAGATAGATGGGAAGTCAATAGGGACTATACCCAGCTGAAGGCAAGTAAAGAATCTATCTTCTAAGAGTCATATATCGAATCCTTTCATGATCTAAAAAAAAGTTAAGAGACAGAAAAAAAAAAAAATCACAAATGAGCAACCCAAAAAAACCCCATTGGAAATATTTTGTAAGRGCCTGGATTAATTTTCTAATGTGGTTCCCATAACTTGCTTTTAGTGGAAAGCCAGTGCCTCTATGACTATCTCTTGTACTGTGGCATTCAGACTGCTGCTGGCATCCTCAGAGAGGAACCACCAGAAGCCAGCCTTTATTTCTTGCATCATATGGTACTACTATTTAGAGAGAAATAATAAGCAGAAAGGAAAAGTGCTTGATGAAAGCAGAAGTAAAAATAAAACCAATGATACATCAGAATTTATGAGAAGGTCAGGCTTTTTGGCACTTTGGAGAAACGAATTTTCCACATTACTAGCATTTTAAAAGAAATTCTGTTATCCTGATTGTAAAATATCACTCAACTGAGCTATAATGGCAGGCATAAATAAATAAATAATAAATGGACCAGGCCTAAATCTATTTCCTATGCTGTGAAGTCTTACATTACTTTCTCATTACTGTACATAAGATTTGCTCTTGCTAAGGGTGCTGGCTGGGAGAAGCAGGCACACATTTCACGTCACAATTGAACCCAGGCTGTCAYTACATGTGCTAGAAGCAGAASARCACCTTTGGGTTCCTCCGTGAGGCTCTTCTTTTTCTCAGAATTTCTACCTGACATATTGAGAAGGAAGTTCTGATCACCAGAAATTCCAATTTTTTTTTTCAAKTTTTTCTATATATAAATGTATCCATCCTCCCAGTTCCCATTAAAAGTGAACATTTTCTCAGCAGTCAGGAAGATTGTCAGTGATTTTCTTCAGATTCTTGTAACAGGAAATTCTGTGCTCATTTCTGGCAARTGGCACTATTCTCACAGCTTTTAGCATTTAATGGTTTTTCAGCTATGAAATTCTCATTCCATGAAAAAAAACCACCCAACCCAAAACCAAGAAAAACTCACAAATAAGAGATGCAATTGTGGTCAAAGCTAAATTCTACATCAGGTTTTCCATCGAAATTGTAGCAAAAACATCTGTATGATAAYATCTACTTTGGCTCCCTGTTTGCTGGCATTTCTAACCTCACCATGCTAAGGACAACTGTGGATATTTGTCCCTGGACACAGTGGACACATAGGATCCCCTTAGGCCTAATCCGGGGAACAGAGAYTGCAGATCCCTCTATTAAACACATCCATCCCACATCTGGGAAACCACCACTGTTAACAAGGAGAAAAACATCAATGCCCACGCTTATCTTTATGGAGGGAGAGCCGCCTTTGACTCCAACCACACAGAGGTGCCACCTGGCTGAAGAAAAATCTTTCTGAAAGACATTTTCTTCTCTCAACAGTAACTTTGTGTCTTTCTCTGTAATATGACCAGCTTTTCAATATGGGGGAAAAAAAAAGATTACCCAGTGAAAGCTGGAAGGGTGTTGCTTTGGTGTGTGGCACAGACAGCAGCTTCTCTGTGCCTCCACAGGCTGATGCCCATCGCCATGGCTTTAAATATGAGCTGTACAGCCTTRTGGCTCACAAAAAAACCACATGGAGGAGAAGTGGATTTGATTCTGGGTTGCCTAGGAATCCTATCAATTCTCTCATTTACGGGAGCTTCTGGACCAGGCACTCTCAATCACAGAGTTCCCTTGGCACTCACTGGTCTGGCTTGACCCTCTTTTCTGGGGCAYGTCCAGGGAGAAGCACAGGGCTAGTGACAACAGTCCATCCTGATCACCACTGACCCTTTACAGCACCCTTTTCTTTTTGGAATGTCTGTAAAAGCCAGGGCAGGGACTTTTCACCCTGACAGCTCTGCCCAAGCACTCTCTGTCCCTGGGGCTGGGAGGTACAAGCAGGGTCTGTCACTGTTGGCCAAAGAGAACAGCTCTGTAAATGGAAGGCATTAAGGAAAAGCACATCTCCAACTCTGTGTTGGTTGGAAACATCTCCTACACTTCCAATATTCTGCCACGCTGGGGAAGGAGAAAGGAAAGACCTTCATGAATGATGCTGTACAGAGAAAATGCRTCCTCCAAAGGGGTCATGGGAATAATAAGGTGAAATAAAGATAAACTTTACTGCGTTATTGGAGGGCCCAGTTTGCAGCACTCTGCAGATGACACTTTTAATGCCTCAAAGATGAGGAGCTTAGTGGAAAATCAATGCATTTGTGAGGGAAAGGAGCCAACAGAGCTTAAACTGCTCCCAGTGCCTGCAGGCCTACGAGAGCCTGCAGAACCCTCCTGAGCCAGCCCCAGCTCTGGGTGGTGACTGAAGACCTTCTCCCCACCCAGCACAGGGGGACAGGGCTGCTGCCAGGCACAGCATAACCCCAGGACTGCGGTGCTGCAGGAGCTCCCATGGCACTCAGGAGGTGATACAGACACCAAGGAACAGGCACTAGCTCAGCTTTGGTTGTGGAACAGGACTCTCCCTGTCCTCCTCATAACTAAATTCATGCCATCCACCAGCAAAGGAGCGAAAGAGAGCCCAGGCCCAGGACTGTTTGACTCCTGCCTGGCTGAGAGCTGTTGTGAGTCAGCCAGAGAGACGGACGGASAGGACCATAATTCTCAGGATGGCAGCACCCTTGGTGCTGCCCCGTCCAGGTGTGGGAATGAGGAGCTTTGGGGCAGTGGGAGCTTACCTGGGGAGAGCTGCCCTCCTGCTTCTGCTCAGTCTGCAGTGCAGCTGACTTGTCTGGAGCAAGCTTCCAGGAAAAACAAAAAAAGCAGGCTGGGCAAAGTCTGCTCACAGGCTGTGCTGCAGCAGGAGCATCCATCTTAGATCCAGTGGAGGAGGAGAGCTTGGACAAGCTCCCTTTTTAAAGCAACAGTGCTCCCACTGAGCATGRCAAGGAAGGGGAGTGCTGTGCCCCAGACGTGGCCGTGCTGGATGAGTGCAGAGCACTTTATAGACATCAGCTAATTGATCTTTGCAAACACCCTTTCAACAATTAAACATCACCTGTCAAGATTTACAGGTGCAGAAAATAAGCTGAGCTAATGACAGCTGGTGCAGAAGTAGCCCATGATTTCAGGGTGCCTGGACCAAAAGTCTTTTGGCCTGAATTTGTTGGTATATCTACAGGTTTGTCTGACWCTGACAGTGCAGAACATCTGTAATCTGCTTGTAAATAAGAGTGAACATCTGTTTTTAAAAGCCAACCTCAGGGGTATTTCAAGTTGGAAATGCTAAAAAGCAGGGACACCATATCTCTAAGCCTCAGGATAATGGTAACTTTTATACCTAAAGATATCTGAGAAGAAAAGTCTAGAGTCAGGTTTAATCAGATTTTGTCTGTCTGCATTTTTCTTGTGCATCTAGAGAGGCTATGGCTCCCCCAAGAACTCCTGTGGACCTCTTGGCAGAGACTCTGGGTTTGAAAAGGAAAATCAAACTTTTCTTACCCAGGACCACTTAGTCTGCATGACCTGAAAGACAAGATGGGACACCCTGTCTGGATCCATCACCACCCTACAGAAACTGCCATCAGGAAAACAGAGCAGTTGTCCTGAGTTATCCTTCCATGGCCACTGTAACTCTACAAAACAGAGAAAATGAGGAACGCAGATGGGAGTCAGGGACATGTGAGATGCCACGTGACTGGAAGCTGACATTGACCGAGTGGAGAGAGAGATTTGTTTGGTTTTCTTTTCTTCAGGGCATATTTTTGTTCTGCGGCAGACCCTTAATAAACACCACACTTTTGGCTCTAAGTGTGCTTGAGCAAGGAGCTATAAAAGAGAGCTCAGAGGCTGCCCCTCTGCCAGGCTGTTGAAGCTGTAGCAATATCTACCAAGGCACAGATTTTTAGTTAGAGAGATGCATTCTGGTACCTCGTGGGATTTTCCCTTGTAGGCCGAACAAGTTTGAAATTAAAATTAAAAAACAGGGCAAGTAAGAACACCCACTAGGGCCTACTTGTGATTGTAGTACATAAATAGATTTAAAAATCTCAGGTTTTGCTCACGTAGGGCTCCAAACTGGAGAATTCTCTTCCCTTACAGCTATAAGACAACAGCTGAAGTTCCTGCTGTCCTTCAAACCGTGCTTCAAGGTTCATCCATGTATTCAGGCAGCCTGTTTGTTCCTCCAAACCTTCCAGATGTGTGAGAGCTACAAGCTGAGTATTCCCCAAAGGGACAGGCCTGAAGGAATTCAAAGTCCTTCGTTAGGCACTCTGTCAATGCTGTAAGCATCGCTATTTAATTGATGCACTGTTTTTATTATACATGCCCTAAGGGAGTGTGCTGACCAAAGTCTCTTGYAAATTGAATAACTGAACAAATAAATAAGCAAGCATCGCTGCCTTGACCAGCTCGCAGTGTGACAGCAAAGTCCGTGTGGTTTAATGTGGTTTTACACAGCAATCCAGCTGTCTGGGGTGGCTTCTTTGATCTTCATCAACCCTGGCAGGCTCTTCCAGCTCCTTCCTTCACCTCAGCAAAGACAGATAATGCCACTTTTACTTTCCAGATTTCAAAGGTCACTTTGTTGATTAAATATGTCATTTTAAAAGCTTCCTATAATGTGAAAACTGTCTATTTCCTTCCTTCATCTGGAAAATGGGTGAAGAATTTTGTCATTTGCTATTAAAAGGAATGAAGTAGTATCCTTCTACTCCCATCCTTTCCCCTGTTGTCCACTGGTCCCACTTCACATCCCTGCAAAGTCAAGATATCTCTTTTCCTTCTTAATTTCATATTGCTTGGACTAAAATACTTCAACAAAACTTTACAAAATATAGCTGTACCAGTCAGAATCAGGATTACAGTGAAAAAAAAAAAAAAGGAAAAAAGGTTCCAGTTGAGGAGAGAAGGTGGCTTAAGCCAAAGTATAGAAAGCAATATAGACATGGGAGCCATGACCCAGTAAAGGCTGGCCCCCAAAGCCTTGCACTGCTGCTTGAGCAGCTTTTGCAGCATGTGCTCATCGCTGGGCTGCCTCAAAAAAAGCATTATCAGTGCCCCAGCTGGCTTGTACRCACCTACAAGAACTGCAGCCACATGCTGACTGCAGTCAGGCCTTCATGCTCATGAATGTTATGCATGTGAGAGATTTTACAGCTGTGAGTCATCATCTTGCCTACATTCATGTGCTGCTTTCCACTCTGGAAGGAAAGCGCTTTCATTCACGAAAAGAAAAAATATAGGTTTCAAGACATATCATGATGCAATCCMACTCTTTTATAGTGTTCAACTCCCTGTTATGAAATATGATTCCCCTGAGGCATGACTATAGAGTGTGGAGAAGTGAGTTAAAATGGAAAACAGGTTGTGCCAGCCACRCCTCTACCACTGTCCAAATCACTTCCTCCGACTGTAGACCTTCCCTCACAGAGCTGCTTAAAATTTTCAGGACAGTTATCCCAGATTGTGTGCACGCCAAAGTGCACTAAGTGCTGTTCAGATCATCTTTAGCACAGAGCCTAAAGAGATTGAAGAAATGGACTGRACTAGAGACTGAACAGAATCCACTTTTGTGTCCCAGAGCTCCGTGCTCTTTCCCTCTCATCCATGTTGCAAAATTGTTTTGGGGCAGTGTAGGTGCCATGTTACGTGAGCCAAACAAAAAGAAAACAATGCTCCTTATTTCTCCCAAATACTTGAGGCCTCTCTTTTCCTTGGGGTAGATACTGGTCAAATCGAATTGAGATAAAATCAAAATCAGGAAAAATGTCAGAGAAGGGGTATTTCTCAGGGGACTTTTGCAGAATCCTTGAATTTAGATATATTCCTAAAGTTCTTTCGGGATAGGACAATAAGGCAGGATGTCTACATCTCTCCCATGAGAAACTGGAATTGTTTGACCTTAACATATGATTAGCTRTTAAATGACTTTCAAGGAGACTTTCCTAAGATAATCTACTTAGCCTTTAGCACCCATTTATCGCTTCATAGTGCAGGTTAGGGTTGATTCTCAAGAACAGTATTACTTAGAGTGCCAACTATTTTTTTTTCAGCTAAGTAAATTATTCCTTTCTTGGAATAATGAGAAAATATTATGTCCTCTTTTCCTCTATTTAAATTATTGCCATGGAATAGGTGACAATGAAAGTCATTTAAGGACTGATTGTAAATTAAACATCCAACAATTAAATGAAAAAAATCACAAAAAAACTGATGGACTTGTGGTCACCCAGAAGATGATTAAGATACTTTTGAATTATAGATATGATGGTCACGACATATTTTTGCTACCAGGTATTGGCCTAGACAATGGCTAGGTAGAAATTAAAGAATCCAGATAAATTCTTGAGTAATTAAATCAAGGTGAGACTCAGTGTCTGGACAATGGAAAAGGATTGTGGTTAAGTTTATGGTTTCCAAACATATTCCAGACCCTTAAAAAAATTTATGTCTGATTACATCCAACTCAGGCCACGAAATGCAGCACAYCTCATACTGCAAACTGATCAGGGCTCTTCCCCTTCGGCTCACACAGCCCACATCCACAGTTCACAGCACTTGATCTTGGCTTTTCATGGCAGGAGAAATCCATGTTGAATCTGTGTGTGTCTGAACATCCTGGGATTGTGATGGACGAYTGTGAGCTTCCAGAATGTGCACTTTCTTCTCCAGCAGTTCTTTTATTATGGGATATCCCCCAGAATATTTGGCTTCAAAAGCCAGTCAAAGAGTGAATTTACATTATGCAATATGTACAGCAAGAGGACAAGGCCTTTCAAATGAGCTGAAATGTACATGGAGAGACTGACACTGGATTGTTATCAAAATGCATCCTCATACGTAAGAAAGAATTGCAATCAGGTCCTAATGAGCCAGCTGAGAAGTTCACCCAAAATCTCCAGGCTTAGAGCATGGTGTTTATCTCTAATCCTTTGCTCAAAATGACATAGGACAAGGGGAAATGGTTTTAAACTGATGGAGACACAGTTTAGATAAGATGTAAAAAAAAAAAGAGATTTTTACGAAGAGAGCAGTAAAACTRGAACAGGTTGTTCAGAGAGGTGGTAGATGCCCCACCCCTGGAAAAATTCAAGGTCAGGTTGAACAGGGCTCTGAACAACCAGGTTGAGTTGGAGATGTCCCTGAAAATTGCAGGGGGGTTGTACTGGATGACATTTCAAGATTGCTTCCAACCATCCTATTATATGATTCTGTGAACCTCTGACATGACTCTCATCTTCTTCCAGGACATTCAAACAACAAACACYCTCTACAGCAAAGGTAGTCTGCCAGAGTACCCTTCTGTGACTACTTTTGGGTTTAAAGTCTGTAAACACTCAAGGGTCAGGATAATTGACAAATGACCTTAATCTAGCAATTGATTTTGCCTCAAATGAATTGTTTCCATAGGTTTACTCTTAACCTATGGCAAATCCCTCTTTTACTGGAAATGAAATTAATTTGCATTGCCTCGTATTTTCCACAGGAAAAGAGCACAGGCACAGTCAATCACAAGCTCAACAGACATGTGACATCACTTGACCATGAGTTCAGATTGGTAGATGGATGTGCGGGASTGTGTTCTTTAGCTTTTGTTTTTATTACCTCTGTTTCAACATTATAATTTTAAAGGTCTTTGTCCTCTCATAAATACCTCTCCTAGGTTATTCCAGCCACTYCCTAACATATAAATTTTCCTATATGTCTCAAAAGTAAATGTCAGTGTACATCCTGCCTATGTTAGACTCTCAATCACATTATYCCTGTTATTCAGTGATAGCTGCAAATTAAATTTGTACTATACTGCATGAGATGCAAATACCTCACCAAAGGCTTAATAATCAAAGTCAGACCACTGAAAATTGTTCTGGAGAGGTGGAAAAAAAATATATTTATCTATATATTAATTAAAATTTAAGTAACTCATCTTCAGGTATTATTGAAAATTACAGTGTTTAAAGAAACCAATCCATTCAGCTGTGAATATAAATACTGTCTTGTTTTACTCTGGATGATTAACAGAAAAAGTGAAATGCTGGAATCCTATTATTTTAATAGGAAATCACTTTTCTGAATAAGATAAACTGCCAGCCACAACCAATAATTATACCTTTTTTTCCTAAGGATATGAAACAGTAGTGTCTGTTTCAGACTATTGCATTTTCAGCCATAGGAAGGAGCTAAAGTTACATAAATCTCCTGGAAGAGTACTTAGACAGCTGTTTACCTGAAATTGTGCTTATTTCTGGCATCTGTGTGATATACAATTTATTTTATAATTGTGGCRGAGAAGCAATAAAGAAATTGTTGAAATATTAGTTCACAATTTATATGCTTGCCTATGTACCTCACAAAAAGATGCTTTTATCTTTTTTGAAGAATATTGCTAGTCATAACACCAATATATTTGCCTTCAGTTTTACTTCCCTCACTGCCTTTTTATGTGCAACAACAGATTTAAACAATTTAGCACATGACAATAAATATCAAAAAGAGGTATTTATGCAGATCCTCAGAGCTTAAGGATGCTCACATGGTCAAATCCCCCATCAATGTACCAGGGATAAACACAGCTACACTTGGTTTTAATGGGAAATTGTTGTGTTGATATTCCAYGTATCAATACCAGATTGAAATCAAGTGCTGTCTAACTCTATAGGGTGCTATTCTATAAACTGGAGTTGCCAGGCTGAGCCAGACATATGCTGGAGAGCATTCAAGAGTCAGAAGGTGGAAGCTGCCTCACCACCAAGGCACAATGGCAAACCACAGCTGAACCTCCCTCTAAYATCCAAATGGGAATTCTGACTGCTGGTAAACTTGAGGATGAATTTGCTACCCCCAGGATTCCCCACCACTTCACGTGCTATATTTGGATAACAATCATCTGGGAGGTCTTTGCATCTGTAAACCTGAGCTGTCTTTAAGAGAGCTATTTGCAAGGCTTCTGTAACTGCAGGTGATGGTGCAGTCATGTGAATGTGGGTTGACATCCTGCGGCTCCGTCAACTGTTCCTTCCTGCCACCTGAAACTATCCCTCCATGTCCCAGGCAGTCTTCTCTTCCCTCTCTGCTGGCACATCCCTTCTCTGCCAGAATATCATGAAGTTTGTGTCAGATCTTGGCACGGGAACATAAAGAGGAGAAGCTGAAGAGGATTCAGTAGCCGTGGGAGAATTATATCTACTACTGYGGCTGCTGATCCGTTACGAGTATCACAGCCAGAAACTCCCATCTGGAGTCTCCCACCAACTGCTCTTGGGCAGATTTCGATGCAGTGGCATCAACCAGTTAAAACTTGACCCTTGAGAGGAGTTACAGCTTCCAGCAGAAGTGGAAACTCTACCCAGAATCAGTCCCTCTTATTTGAGATATCGGAATAACGCACATGCAGAAATGTCAYATTTTAACACATTTCTCTGCAATTAGGTGGATTAGAAACATCCTATTACCAAAGGAGGGTTAATTTTAACTTCCACTACTCTGTTCTAATGAAAGATAATCCAAAAAATCTCTTGAGACAGAGAAATATAGCTGTGAACTGACCATGCCTGATACTWGATGTTTCTGTGGAGGTTTCTTACAGTTATCTTGCACAAAGGAATATATTGCCATTTTYCAGTGAAGACACATTTCTCATACCATGAGAAAATTTGACAGTTCTAAAAATGTTCCTTTTTTTTTGTACAGAAAGGAAGACAGAAGACTGGGGTGTTTTTACTTGGAGCAAAGAATGTTCTATGCCATGCATTATTTAATGAGAAGAAAATGTAGATCACAGGATCTCAGGATAATTCCTGAGAACTTCCTAAAGTTGGAAGAGAACAAAAGCAGCCCCTGGTCCAAACTTCCCCTCAAAGCAGGATCAACTATGAAGTCAGAAGAGGCTGCTCAGGGCTTTTTTCAGTTAAGTCCCGAAAGATTTCAAGGATGGAGACTCACTGCCTCTCTGGGAGATGTGACCCACAGCTGGGCTGTTGCAGAATGAACCATGTCCCTTTTTGCCCATTCTGAACCTCTCTCATTTCAACCTATGACAATTACCTCTCATCCTTCTATCATGTGCCATTCAGGTCTGTGATARTTCCCCCTTGAAGCCATTCCTTTCAAGGCTGAATTCAGCTTGATCTTTGTTTCCGTTCAAAGGGAAAATGCTCCAGCTCTGATCTTCTTGATGATCATCTTGCATTTAATAAACATTTTCTTTGTGCTGGAAGGTGGTTTAACAAGCCTGGAGAATAGGAAAACAATCCCTTCCCTGGATAGCCTGGCTCTGCTCCTGTTTATACGTGTGGAATTTAATGAAGTCTCTGTTGGCCTTATCTTCCAGACCATCCAGGTCTCTCTGGATGACAGTCCTGCCCTAAAAAATGTCAACTTGTCCCTGCAGTRTGATCTTTGCTGACCTGAGGAGCACATGCTCCTCTTCCCCAGACACTGCTAAAGACAAATTGATAGAAAGGTTCCAAAATAGATTTTTGGGTACACTTGCCATCAGTCTCRAGGCAGAGAGTGACCCACTAACCTCTGCCCTTCAGGTCTGATCATTCAATTGGTTTGTTACTCATCTTGCTGTCCAGAAACCCAGAGAAGGCATGTAAAAAGTCTTACTCTAGTTGAAATAAATTATGTCCATGTTTACTTCTCACTCACATGACTATTCATTTTATGGCAACCATGGCYTTGTCTGATGTAACAAAAACAATCCTATGGACACCATTGCATTTGAACAAGTTTGGATGACCTAGAAGAAGCTGGATTAAGAACAGAATGGAATCCGGGATGAGTTTGTAGAGATCAGGAAGATCATAGAAAACAACCATGGTCACATGCTCTCTCTGTGAACAAACTGTACCATAAAGAACTGCCTGGGAGAGAAAGGGTGAAAGGAAAAAACTAATTTATGGGACATGGTAAAGGACAAGTGAGAAAAGAAAAATGGTGCAACAGCCACGGAATCAAAAGCCTGTTGGTAGGGAACGAGGGGGGCAACCTGAGCTGAGCACTCCCAAGGGCAGTCTGCTTCCTGGATGTACCCAATAAATCAGTGAACACCACGCACTGCTGCTCAGCTCACAGGGGAGAAGGAGGGAAAGAAAACAGCACTCAGCCTCCATGGAGTCTCCACCATCAAATTCCCTCTCCAGCCAATGTGTGTGCCCATGGCAGGGGGAAGTTGGTGATGATGTCCAATGTGTGCTTGGGGTCTGGTGATGAAAGGTTTCACATCCATGAGGCAAAGGAGGCACCGATCCATAAGAGCCCAGTGCTCAGCAGGACTGATAAACTTTTTCAAACTAAAAATCTAAACCCTATAACTTTTAAAAATTAGACCTGTTAAGATTTAAAATGTAATACATTTTTATATTAAAAAATTGAAGCATTAAAATTCTGACGTGACAATTTATGCTGAGCCTGGGCTTACTAAAATTACTACAACCAATTAAATATACAAACAAGTGTATTGCAATAGTTATTAATTTCCASGTTTTAATGAATGAAGGAGTGCTACCTTTTCCCATAATGACACAGCTGAAACTGAGAAATTGCTGCTTTTTTTACAACAGCTCRATCTTCATAAATATGTCAAATTACCCTGTATTGTACTTTTTACAAAAGACTGAATGCAAATATTTACATGTTTTCCAAAGGCCAGTRCTTTCTGCTTTTGTTGTATAAATAAGCATTTGCCTTCATTTCTTTGAGTTTCTGTTTATTATCAGATGYGGCATGAATATTTTCCTCATGTGAATTAATCCATTGAAATCTGAGAAAATGAATCAGAAGTTAATTAKCCAAGATGCTATTCTCCTTTTCCAACTTATAAATAAAAGCTGAATAGGAGAATATGAGAGCTACAGTAACTAAAATTTTAASAACAAATGCCCAGCTTTTTAAAGTACCTAAAACCATGAAACTTTGAAAACTATCTACCAAGACTTGGTCCCAATTCTACTTTAGTTCAGCTACACTTTTATTATTGAAAGTAAAGTGCTTGGCTGCTTAGTGATTTTTTTAAAAACCCACAGATTACCCCTTTGTACTCTTACACACCAACACATCAGGTTTTCAATCCATCATCTCTAATTAACTAGYAACCAGTTAAATTCAAATGCAATTTAAAAATCCAAAAATTAGGACAGAGAAAATATATTATAAATAATCAAATTTATTCAGAGGATGTGTGATTATCACACCCTTCTCAGTGCATCCTTCCCTCTAGGAAATGAGGAAAATCAAATTTCCTTTAAAAACTGTGCCTGTCTGCACAACAGCACATTAAGGCACTAGACCAGTTATTGAGGAAGATTTCTTAGGACATCAAATGCAAACAAAATTTAAAAAAGAAAATCATAGTTTAACTTCAGATTTCATGCTTTGGATTAAATTCATGGTTATGACCAGTGATTTAATTCACTTTGACTAAAGTCAATCTACATTGCSTCAGGTTGCCTATCTATATATTTCACATTTGTAAAATGGATGATATTAGGATGAGTTCGTTCCATTAGCTAGCGTGCCTCATTAGGAAAAGCAACGCTTCGTACAGCTAAATTGGATTTTGTTCTACTCTATGGTCCCTTGGTCCTTTGCTGATTTTTCCTGAGATAATCAGCCAGAAGCACAATTTTTTTTTTTGTGATGTGGACATTTGTCCACTAGATGCTGCACTAAGCCCACCTACTTTTTAATACGTCCATCCTGCCGTGGACAGAACCCGAATTTCTCTGTGTGATCCCTTCAGCTAYCCAAGTTACCTTGGCAAGATGTGAGGTGCATGAGCTTATGGAGACAAGATGCTTCCATTTAACATCTCAGCTGGGTTACATGTTTGATCTTGGACTGTGTGATATGACTTTTCAAGGTAATATACAGGTTAGTGATTATGAGCTACCCTATACACCTATACACTCAGAAATATTCACTYTGACCTACTGAATCAGCTTTCTGTCCCTTTCTCCAGTTTTGTACCCTGTTTTAAAGAGGGAACACAGCATCTTCTGGGTTCTGGAGCATGCTCTAGTAGCATAGATGTGAAATAAAGAGTAGTTGCAGACTTTGTTGTCTGCTTCTGGGGCTCAGAACTGCAGGGGTGAAGCCCAGAACCASTAGGGCAGCTGATGCTGTGGCTCACTTGTAAAGAGAAGCGCCTATGCTCTGCAGGAATGAGAAATATTACATTTGTTTCTCTCCTCAGATGTTTCTGCTGCTGAGTTCAAASAGCAGAAGAGATATTATGACTTTCTACAATCTAATTCTTACCACTCAGAAAGGACAGCTGGCTCAAACAATTCTTCCAGGTGGGAAGATGACACTGGAGTGGAAGAGATGGCAAAGCAACAAGAAGGTCCTGTCAGAAACACACACACATGATGGGCAAAACCAGGTCTCTTTAMAGCTTTCACTGTGCCCAGGATTAGGGAGCCATGGAGTTGGTTTAGACAACTCATCTTTACACTCAGTTGCTTAAATTCTACTGCAGGTTTAATCTCACTCAATTGTCTTTTAAGCCACTTTGTCTGGAAATTATTTACTAATCCAAACAAATATTCCCRAAGTGACACAGAATAAGGAGTTCATTCACCAAACATTTACTCTGTTTTTTTTTTTTTATACAACTGCTATTCATTCTTTTACCTCTCATATTGGTTTCCCAATCCCTTGAAGAAGGTGTAAGTTCCCCCTCTCAGATACATTTCAGGCCACATATCCTTATTGGGAAAAATAAAGCCTTTAACATGCTTAAATTTWATTAACTGTAGCTAACTATACCTATTAAATATCTCTTATGTGTGCACACTRGTGATTGAACTTTAAATCTTGGCAAGACTAAAAAAATAACTCTTATTCTTCTTTACCTTAAATAATATCTGTCAAGAACAAATACTGTGATTTTTATTTATTACATTACAATGTGCTGTACAACTTGCTTCAGTCAATTCTAAAATGAACTGTGTTTGCTAAATGTTATTCAAAACCATTGTAATTTTCTAATAAAAAAATATACCAGTACTTGAACACCAGCCTTCTCCTTCCAAAACACATTTTATTTTGGAGCTAGTTCTTGAATTCAAATTCACAACCAAGCAATGGATACAGGGTGAGCTGATTTCCCAAATTGTGCTTGCCTYCTTGATGGAAAGTGGGAGCAAGGGAGGGTGAAAGCATTTTACTGTGGTCCACTGKGACACAGCATCAAGATAATATTCCCACACTGTGAGATGGCCACTGATTTTTATGAGGGTCAGGAAGTTCTGCCCATCACTGAGTTTCTCATATTACATTTAGCTTCTTATGCAGGAAGGAAAAACAAAACCCAGAACATGACCTGGCCAATCTCTGAACGCTTCTTCTTTCCCAGCAACTTCCATCCAAGAAGTAAAAAAATCAACAGTGGCTGCCTCTCTACTGCAAAATAACTTAATTCCTCTCCTCACTTGCTGGTCCCAGATTATGATTTTACGAGGATCTAAATATCACAGCAAATTTTGGGGAAAAAAAAGAGGAGAAACCCCATTTGTTCTCCTTGAGCTGAAATTTGAATTCCAGCTGGGGACATCTCAGACRAGGTACCCAGCATTGTGCCAGAAGGATGTGTCCACCAGCTCATCCCAGGTGCTGAGCACACCTCACACAGACTCCCTTTTCTGCTGAAGTATCAACCTGCTGGACTGCAACASTGGGAGCACTGGTATTTTGTACTGAATAAACAATTTTTTTAAAGATGACATTGTTCTAGGTCCTCAGGGAAGATACACCAGGTCCAGAAGAAACCTCTGGTTTCCCTGGTCAGGCACTTTGTATCACCAAACCTGGGAACAAAGGAATCCCTTTGGCAAGGTTTTCTTTATTATGTAGGCACACTCAACACGGTCAATATCATGGTATAAATCAAAATAATGATAACTAGTTGCTGCAATGGCAGACAAAGACAGAGATGAGAAAACTTGTCCTACTCATACTATATGCAGTGGCCAAATTGGCATTAACTGTGCCAGGAGTAGATGGGTAATTCTCCTTCAATTATTGATACCAGGACTGGCCCCAAATTATCTCTAAAATGAAATCCCCATCCAAAATATTCTGAATCTTTAGGTTCAGATACATTCAACTAAACGGAAAATTTGAAAGAAAAATTTAGAGAAAACATCAGAGAAAAGTTTTGATTTTAAAATGAGTTAGTCACAAAATAGAAACAAAAACAAATTAACACTCAGTTTTCAAAGTTTGCACAAAGCTCCCCACAACCCTACTGAAATTCCTTCCACTTTTGCCTTTCCAGACCAAATTAATTTTCTATGGCACAGTTTTATGTTTAATACCAGAAGGAATGATTAGACAGCTCAGACTGAGCTCTGCAGCACAAGACATTAATTTTCTTCCATTTATGTTGTACTGAGCCCAGTAATTTGAGCTAAACTACATAATTTCAGCCCATGAAARACCAAATTATTAAGTGCCATAGGTAGGGAACAGAAAAGAGCAAGGTGTTACCTTGGGCTTCAACAATAACAAGGAATTGATTAGGTAAGAAATGATCCATACTCCAAGCTATAACAAAGCCTGAAAAAAAATCCCAAGGTTCCTTCTAATCTGACTTGTGGAAAATTCAGCCCTGTCCCCAAGTCTCATGATATATTTAATCCTCACAAGCTGGCTAAAATGTACCAGTAAAGAATTTAAAGCAGAGGATTCACAATACTCCCTCAAAGCACTGGCCTACTCAGTCTGGCATGGTTTCTCCAGCTACGTCCAACATCGATGTTTTAAAGGAAGCAGAAAAAAAAGAAAAATTCTGAGCATACATATTCAGCTCATATTATGAA
This sequence comes from Malurus melanocephalus, assembly GCF_030028575.1. Lineage (NCBI taxonomy): Eukaryota > Metazoa > Chordata > Aves > Passeriformes > Maluridae > Malurus > Malurus melanocephalus. The sequence continues at coordinate 891,002 of NW_026623266.1, forward strand.
GGAAAAAACATCTCCCTGAACTTTGCGATTAGCTGGATACTCTTAAAATATGAGGTTTAAGGACACAATAGCTACTGCCCTGGATGACAGAAATGCCTCATCTAGTCTTCTGGTTGAAATGAATATTTGGCAAGGATTTGGGGGGGAAAAAATTTAAAAAGTTAAATAAAGAAAAATATATAAAAGATCTTTCATTTTGGACCACTGTCCCAGTTCTTACAAATTAATACTTTCTTGGATTAGACACAATATTCACACCACTTTGTTTAATATYCGTTGGTAGATTTATCCTCTATGAGTGCATAACATTTATAATTATACATTTGTGCAGTATAATTATGCACTCCATCAGGAGCACAGAATCTTARCTTTAAATCTAATACTTCATGTTTTCATAAGGTGCACACTAAATTTTGCAATGTGAAAAAACAAAAGAAAAAGCCCTGATCCCATTCATAGAATCACAGAATGGYTTGGGTTGGAASGAACCTTAAAGRTCATCTGGTTCCAAATCCCYTGCCATGGGCAGGCACACCTTGGGTATTATATATATCCATACATATTTTATATATATTTGTACCTACATCTATATAGGAGCATTTAATTATAGCTATTGATGACAAGTCATTAAGACAAGGATGAGAGCCACTACCTTCATATTGACCAGGAAGCATCAGGAGCTTGTTGAAATTATGCTGCTCTTACTCTGTTCTGGCTACAACCCATGAAAAAAGTCAATGGGACATTCTCATTTTCATTTTTTCGTTTGACAGCAAGGTCAGAAGGAATGAGGAAGTCAAGCCCTTGCAAGAGCAGGGCTCAGGATGTCTCCCAGAAGTCATATTTAAGGCAGATCCTTAAAGAAGGTTATCTAATTTCATTTTAAGAACTGGTAAGGTGGTCTAATGTTTACTCTCACTGTGAAGTGGTGCTGACTTATCTGATTTCTGCTTTCATCTCCTYGGGTAATTTTAAACCTTTTCTAGTGAATTGGGAAAAAACCTTCATATTTTCTCTTTATGTAGGAACACAAGTCCTGTAATCAAATCCACCCTTTCAGCAAATTAAACAGATTGAGATCTTTTAGCCTGTTTTGGGAAGGATTATTTTATCATTTTTTTCATGCTCCCCACTGCTTCCACATCTGTCTTAAAATAGTGACTTATATAAAATTCTAGCAAGTATCTTATTAGTGCTATATAACATCTTAGGCCATATTGCCATTTCTTTCAATTTATTTTTTTTTATTTACCCAAGGGTGACACCACATTGGCTAGTCAGAACAGCATTCAGGGAAAACTGTTTATAGAGTTATTTGAATCCTTCTCTGAGACTCTCATCCTTGTATCCAAATTAGCATATTCCCTTGTAGCTGCAGATCCCAACATGTAAAAAGCATTTCCATCTATTCACATTTTGCCTCTCATTGCAGTCATAGATATTGTGTAGCTGCCTTTAGCACCCTTTAACAATAGTTTTATATCTTCTGCATATTTCTTGTCTTTTATTCCATACTGTCTGCGTCATTTCTGGTTTACTGCTTTAGATTCCCATTTAGTCGATTTGGATTGGTTGGTTGACTTGTTTTCTTTTTGGAAAGCAAACCTTTTTTACCATGTTTTCTGAGGTATGACTTTGAGGACACTCAACACTTTCCACAGATGTGCCAGGAGTTCTTTTACTCTTTGACAAACAATGCATTAAAAATAATTATTYGTCGATATTATATTCTGTTTGTATAAATAAAGCCAGATCATTATTATTGCTACCAAGGAAACTGGACTCTGCAATTAACCATTCCCGAGTCATGAAGGCAATTAACAASCCCTTGTTAAATCACAGAATTRTYAAGGTTGGAAAAGACYTCTCAGATYATCARTCCATCCATTAATCCAGCACYACCATGATCACCACTAAACTATGTCCCCAAGTGCCACATCCACRTACCCKYTGAAGTCTTTCARGGATAGTAATTCTASCACYTCCCTGGGGAGCCTGTTCCAATGMCTGATCACTCTTTCAGGGGAGAMATTTTTCCTAATATCCAATCTAAACTTSCCCTGGTGTAACTTGAGGCYATTTCCTCCTGTTCTGYGKCTTGTTATTTGAGAAAAGTGACTGACCCCYACCTGGCTACAYMCCCCTTTCAGGGACTTGTGCAGAGTGAGAGGGTCCCCCCAASYCTCCTTTTCTCCAGACTAAACAACCCCAGGAACCWCAGTCCTCCTCATAAGGCTTGCTGCTCCTCACAAGACAKTAACTTGAGTTCCTGGGAAGGAAGYTGAACATATTTGGAAGCAGTGGGAGCCATAATTTCCTGAAATATGGACAGAAACCAGAAACAGTACAGCTAGAATTTATACACAGGCATCCTGGAATTGTGCTGGACCATAATGCCATGTAACAATGCCTCCTAATTTCCACAAAACACCAATGCCAGATTCTGCAGTCTATTCTTATTTCTGGGGAAGTGCTATCTGATTGCCAAGTCATCCCAAAATATCGGAAAATCAAGAAAAAGAAAAAAAAATCTAAACCCACCAGCTGTGATAGAGAATACAATATATTTTTCCAGACAATGCTGGTGATTGTGCAAAAAGCAATACCATCAGTTCCTATTCTGTGAGAGTTGAGGACTTGCTGCACCAGAGCCACAGAGAAGCAGTGCCTGGTGTGCAGGKGCTGCCAGAGAGGTGCTGCTGTCCCCTGGTAATGAAGGTGTCAGAGCACAGAGGCTCCCTTTGCTCATTTCTGCAGCAGATGTCACTGACAAYATTTTCACAGCCTTTTCATTGGTTTAAGGACAGGCAACAGATAATGGGAGAAGTCAGCATGCACCCAGAAAAGAAAAGAAACAGATTGCCATCAGGAAAAATTATACTTAAAATTCAGAAAGGTCAACATCTAAATTAAAATGGAGACATGGGACAAAAGAAGTTACAAAAGCAATCTTGTAGACCAAAGTTACTAGAAACCCCTGAATAAATAAAATCTAAGCAAACAAAAGGAGGCAAGGACACATTTGACATCAGAATCTCAAAGGCAGAAGGGGGTGACTTGGTTTTATTTTCATTTGACATAAGAATAGCAAAAACGGATAATTTGATGTCTACAAATCTTGCTCCCTGCTGCAAGTTACACTTCCAAGGAAGCCAGGGCCAATATTCCAGTGACTCAGCTCCTTCACTGAAATACTGACAATACTTGATGTAAATCTCAAGCAAAAGTTCCATGGTTTTGCTTCAAACCTGGAATTCTGAACAAATATGGAGAACATGAGGTTTTTAAGTCAAATTCAGAAGTCAATTCCTCAATATCAGACAGATGCTAAATATTGTGTGTTGCAGTTCTTCACAATTTCCACAGCACTTGCTGTGGTGACACTTGCTGTGTCACAGCTGGAAAAGTCACTMAGCTCAGTAGACACTCCCAGCCCAAGGTCACCCCACTCTCTGTATGTTCACTTCTTATCACCTTTCACAGAACATATGCCATTGTAGGGATGAAAATTGTTAATATTCCACTGTACCCCATGCTTTGACATTAAATAACTGCATAAAGAGGAATCTGTGTTGACACAGAATTACAAAATGGTTTGGTTTGGAAGGGACCTTAAGGCAATTCCCCCTGTACTATCACTACATATCTGTATAAAAAGGCACTCAATTTCTCATTCCCACCTTCTCTCTTTTAGTTACATGCTAAATCCTTGCCAATGTGCCGATGGAGCTACAGACTGAGCTGGATTTGACCTCAGAAGGAAAACCCACAGGGCAAATTGGCTTTCTGAGTGACAGTGGGAACTCGCTAAGTTTGTTTAATATGATGGCAGTAGCAGCTCACACTCATCTGTGTTATCATTTTAGATGGAGCCTTAACCAGATCAGGGCTGAAATGCTCGGGGTGTCTGCCAACAGAGAGCACAGAGCTCACTTCTGGGATGGCAGACCTTGAAAGATGACTGCAGGGATTGCTGAGATCTCCCTGAGATTCAGCAATGTCTCAATACAGCCTACAAGCTAAGTAGAAAATCGAAAATTCTTAACATGACTAATTTAGAGCTTATAACATCCTTACTAACACTGATTGCTATAATTACAATGCCAAAAACATCAATAACTTGGAAAGAATTAYAAAACTATTTGGCTATTATCTGTCAAGCTCTGAAATAAAAAAAAAAAAAATGTACAGTTTATAACCTGGAAATTCATAAAGTATTCTCTCTGAATTTCCCTCCATTTTAAATGCATGTTGAAACCCCAACATACACACTGGCTCTTGCAAGAGGCTTTTCCTGAACAAAAGCTATCTGTACATTTTTAAAACCTGATTTTAGAGAGAGCCCTTTGATTRTGAAGCTTTAATTTCTTTCTCAAGATTTTCCTACAAGCTTTTTTCAAAATGTATGGTATCACTTCAATTCATATGTCTTAGTACTTTTATCCTTTCAGAAATACTTTTTCTTGCTAAATTTCATACAGGCAGTTTAGGAGATCATCCAGACATTCCAAAAGTCTAATGAGTGAGAGTAGATAGAAAAAAAAATCAAGACAGAATTACTAAGAGGACAAATGTTTTTGAGCTACGCTTTCTCTTTCCTTGAATAATGTACTGCTTACAACCATTACATTCCTCCCTCGCAAACCTTTCTTCTCAGAGAGGGATGACCCTTGCCCTGCTCTCCCATCTATTCCTTTTCCACTCCTCTTTCCATCTGCTCTGGTAAACCCGTTAAATCTGCATTAAGAGCTGTGAAAAGAAGAATGTTAGACAAACCGGCTTGACTGCTGCTGACTCTGGTGTCATCTGCTGTCATTTGCTTCTGTTGCTGTCAGCTTTAAAGGTCAAAGGAAAGAGTAAGCATGGCCCCGGAGGGGTAGCAGCTCTGGGGAAGAAGGTTGGCATCTTCCACCATCTATAGCAGCTCATTTCCTATAATGGCTTTGAAGTGTTCGAAGGTTTTTCTTTCCTCTGCCACTCAAGCTGAAAAACTGGACTCAACCTTTCACACAGTTTGGGTGAATTTTTCTGCATTTTCAGTTTTCTTGCACAGGTAAAARTTCTCTGAAGCTTTAATTACAAATGAGTTTTGAAGCCCAAATTACCTGTCCTTGGGAGAATGAAAGATGCATAAGCAGACACTGTACCAGGCACTGGTACTTAAATACAGAAATAGACTTGTCATTTTTAAAAGACCTGTCAGGAAGGGAATATTCTTGCGATTCAGAACTAGAGTCCATTAATTAAAATGGCAAATAAAAACCAACATTTTAAACCAGGCTATCTGAACCTAGGTAATTAACATAAGTTTATCTGCTGACGTGACTGACAAAAGATATATATTTAAAGTATTCATTTTAAAGGACTTAGTTACATTATTACAGATTGCTGGGCACAGACATTTGAAAATTAGTCCATGTTTTATCATTATTCCTGTGCACAGGCGATGAATGGAGACTGAAAGTTTAATATCATACAACCACGTTTCCATACGACACAATTTATGTAGGAATGACCTTTTCGGTATCTTTCCACTTCCTGAACCACAATAGTGTAAAAAGTCAATACACGACTGCAGGAATTTTTCATCTAAGAGCTCAGTGACTCCAGTTTTTTTAGTGGAAAAAGTGTAAAAATAGCAAATATTTGTCTTCCCATTTCTGATCCTGATTTTGCATTTGCATTTAAGTTATAATCTTTCCCTTTGATTTTTTATGAAAGTAGCAGTAAAACATTTTTTCCCGTTTTTCTGACACTTTCAGAGTGTGCTGTTTCTTAGATCATTATTCTTGCTCTTTCCATTTCCAGTCTTCTCTTTTCCAACACTTGCCATTATTTTTTTTTTTATATCTAGTTCCCGTCAATTCATTACAAACTTCCTGACAAGTTGCATTTGGCACAAGACAGTTTTTTTTACTATAATTTAAAACTTTCAGATCTTTCCCATCTGTTTTATATGACAGTAATGAGAGTCTTAAAAAGGGACTCTATTTTTGCAGTGTTCCACAAATGCCTTCTGTGCTGTATATTGTTTAGTAATACTTTTTGCATAGTGCCATTAATCTCTAAGGGCCAGATGCTGATAGTGGGTTTTAATGCCCTCAATTTCCACTGGAGTCAGATACAGGTGAAGATCCTTCTCTTTCTGTAGGTGAAGATCTTTCTGTAAGATGTGATCAGTGCTTGGCAGAAACAGATGCTAATTTGCCCAGTGGGAGAATCAAAAATGCACAGATATGTGTAAAGTTTGCTGGGTTTTTTTTTGGTTTTTTTTTTTTTTGGTTGTTTGTTTTTTTTTTTTTTTTTGTTTTTTTTTAAGATTAGCTATGGATTAACCTTATGGTTTGTCTGAAGTAAATAGCCGCTGCTATTTTTTTGCTGAACTTTTGCAGTGCTATACTGAGAAGCTGGAGTAAAAAACCCAAAAGCTCATCTTGTTTCAGTTTCGTTCACTGAAAGCTGKTTTTTTCAGTAACACACATATATTCACTGAAAGAATGAAAATGAGAAAAATGTATCTCTCAAGTTGGAAGTGTGAAGGTAAAAATGGCATAATGCAGCATTAAGAAATTTTCAGTCTCTGTACTATAATCTAGACACTTACCAACCTGACTGCTYTCTGTTAGGCCAAATGGAGAATTTCCATAAACATTCTTAACCTATTTTTTTCTTATAACAATGAAACCTGTCCATATGCTCCAGAGCCAGAAACCACCCCTACATGCTGGTAACCCGAACAACATGGAAAAGGAATGCATTCCATTTATGTGCCAGTGCATTCCATTGCAAACCAACTCACCCACTGGTAAATAAAAAGCACAGATTTGGTCTAATCTTTCTGAACAAAACAAACCTTTTTAACTCTACTTTCTTTAGCAAGATAGAACCTTGGCTAAAGCATTATTACAAGAAGAGATCTCTTGGATCTTTGTCAATCTCAGGTTTTGCCTTTCCTTTCTTGGTGGTCCATCTGTAACACTTCTGGCAATCCATTTCTTCCACAACCATGCTTTTAATGAGGGAGAATCGAGCTGGCATTCAAYTGTACAATTCTGTTTTATAAGAGATCACCCCCAAACAGGAATCAAGAGGTTTTAAATATTGATTTAGATGAGATGCAGGATTGGGAATACTGAAGCACTGGGCATTCCACCTTCTGAGCTACTTTGCACCTCTAGGAATGGCATGGGAATATTTGCACGGACTTATCATTTACTCAAAGGCAAAAAAAATTTGTTAGGGATTCTTTCCTTGCATGGTGATGAGGCAAGCAACATTCACTCTAGACAAAGAGTGAAGCAACTTAATCCATTTCATCAAATACAGAGAGCCAACCGGAGATAGGTTTGTTTCTACCAGAGACAGAGGATTATTCATTATTTTGTGGGATTACTGACATGATCTCTATCATGTCTGCTATATCATATTCCTCCTTGTACAACATCAATGAAATCTGAAAAAAATTCTTTTGTAAAATCTTACTAGAAGGAATGAGAAAAGAGGTATGTCCTTGAAAGAAATCTTGGCACTGGGCAGCTTCTGCACCTGATGATTATTCAAGAAAAATATCATAGTTTGACTCCAGAGATATATGCTGAATAGTTTTGCATCTATATTAACAGAGCTGCATTTCTGCTTACAGTCAGAGAACCGTAAGCAGAAATGCATATGACAATTGTTGATAATAAAATTAAYCTTACTCAAACTGAGTTCTTAAAATTTTAATTTCTGTTACTCCAAGTTGTGTTGGATACAACTGTATAAGCAATTTCAACTGTACTACCAAATTTTCTGGGTAATAGAAGATTTTACTTCTATTACATTATGAACATTTCTAGTTGCATCTCACCCTATGTCAATGAATTGGCCTGGACAGACCCTGGGCATGGTTCAGTARATAGCACAGACCAAGTCCCATTCCCAACAGGCAGTTTATAACCATCCTCATCACTTTGGGCATCAATAGAGYGTCACAGCATGGCTATCCACTCTTCTACAGCTTAGGGTTCTGGGATAAAGAACAACTTGTGCTGCCTTACTTACATCTACTCTCAGCTTCTCTAAAATCAATGAAGAGACAGAGGCACCTGCAGAGGGCAATTTCTCCCCACAACTTGAGCACCTCTTTGAAGCATAAGCATGCTTCAAAAATGTCCTTTTCTTTGTATCTCCACTGCCTACAGACAGATTTAGACATTTATTATTTAGAGAGATAACATGAAGGCAAATCCCACCTTAAATCCTAGTGATAACAAAGCCACACAAGGAATGTCTTTTGGGCATCCTTCTCAGTAGAGCTGCGGTCTAAAAGCAATTGGGCAAACAGGTTCAGAAGATTCTATAACTATTATTTCTGATTTCTTCCACATCACCTCCTGACTCCAGATGAAGCTGAGGCTCCACTGCACCATACAGTGTGAGAAATCACAGAATATAGGCCTAGGTCTAAACAGCACTACAGATGGGAAAGTGAGCTCTCAGGATACACATTAGCCAGCATGGGCTCGGACTCAAACACAAGGAACAGCCAGGAAAACAAGGCTCTTCCAGACTTCAGGATGTTTCATGATCGCTGACATGCTCCCTGCAAACTGGTAGTTCACCTTCTGCCACTCCAGACTAGAAAAAGTTTTGCAACGCATTTAATTAAACTGGTCCTTGCAGGAGGGGCAAAATGCAGCTGATCTTTGCCTTTTCCATTATATTTTTCTTCCATTAGAACTTCCTTTCCTCCTTCTCCATTCAGTAAGAACAGGAGTGGACAGTTGGAGGAGAAGAGGTTCCAATCAGGGCAAAAAGCAGCACAAGAGACAATGGGATGTGTCAGTGAAACTGGTCTGTGCCACACCATTGCTGTACCAGGTGAGTTCACAATTCACCAAAATCCATTCACAAAAATGGCCTCTCTGGACATAAGGGAGTTTGCTGAGTTGTCTGGCAGTGGTCCATGAGGAGGAAATCGAGGAACAGCCAAGCCCAGAGGGGATCCTATCCTCTGTTAGCYCAGTTTGTTTTCTTTGTAAACTAAGCCAAAGTCCTTGAAATAGGAGAAAAGCATTTGCTAACTGGAAATTGTGTTCTTAGAGCRAGTGCTGGCTCTGCCAGTGATGTGYCAGATCAGGTGCTRTCCTGCTGAGATGAAGTGGGACAGGACAGCAGAAAAAATGAACCAGTTGAAAAAAGCAGTATAAAACTTTGGCTCTTAAACAGATTAAACTTCCACTATGTTCTAGTGTTTCCAAAAAAATCTAAAATAAAGCTTTTTTTTTACACTGAACTCTTGCAATGTATGGAGACAACAGTAATGCTGAAGTGGGAAATAACAAATACAGATTAAAATGGAATAAAACTTAGGTCTCTATGCAGCTCATGGATGAAGTCTGATCAGTTCATGTCTCATTTTCTGATCCAGACACTCACTAAAAATGGCACTATTTTGATTTTTTGCTATTCTACATCACCAGTTTTCCTGTTCTCAWGAAGGAGCAGCAGCTGCTGGAAAGTTCAGTGTCTGGAATTCATCTTCCACTAGATGGCAACTGCTGAGCTTTCCCACAGCACTGCAGAAACCTGTAAAGCATCAACCGAKTATCTTCTCCAGACTGCTTGAGTACACCTTCATAACGTTCTTTATTTGCAGCTACCTAAAGATTCACTGCTAATCAGTTCGACTCGAGATAGCATTTGCACAAGACACATATATTTAAATGAAATATGCAGTTTGAAGGTAGAAAAGCAGGAATTAACGCAACGGGTAAGTGGGGCCATGGCTTCCTTACAGATCATTCAGTCCAACTCTCTTGCCATTAACAGGGGCATCTTCATTCAAATAGATGAGGTCGCTCAGAGCCCTGTCCAGCCTAATTTTGAATATTTCTAGGCATGGGGCATCCACCACCTCTCTGGACAACATTTCCAATATCTAATCACCCTTACTGCAAATGCTTTGTTCCTTATATATGGTCTGAACCCACCCTCTTTTTGTTCAAAACCATTACCCCTGACCTATTGTTATATTCCCTGTTCAAAAATCTATCCTCAYCTTTTTTGTAAGGCCCCTTTAAAATTGAAAGGCTGCAATAAAGGTCCSTTCMAACCCAAACTATTCTATGATTCTGTGATTCTAAACTWTTCAGCTTTGGATCATAGCAGTGGGCTGGGAACTGTAGCCAATAACTACCAGCAGTTTCTTATCCATTTCCTTTGGTTWATTTTGTAGAGGTAATAAATATGGAACAGTTATTCATTTTCTCATGATGCAAAGACCAGCAACTCACAATAAAATTGACAGCCTTTAAACAACAAGYCTTGATTACCAACAATTGCACTTTTTGCTTGAAATTGTTCACTGAATTTAAGTGGGATTTGTGTGTAGGCCATATTMAAAGCTTTTCTGAAATTTATTTCAGTTTAAAAAAAAAAGAGTTCTGTACAAAAATAAATACAACCATAAAGCCCATGCAATAGTCATAAAAGAGAAAAGCATTGCCTATTTGGAAAAGTACATCCTGACTGAGACCTCCTCCCACATGCTCGAYCTCTTTCTAAAAGATGTCTGCCAGACAAGAGAACCTGCTGCCACTTTTGGTTACTCCAGCATTATCTGAAATAACTCTGTTGGAAAGATTTGACTCAAACTGATACAAATTGTATTGTAATCAAGTACAGTATTTTCAGACAAATAATAACAYTCGCCATGATCTATAATCTTTCCTCTTTCTGTGGAGCTTTAACTCACAAGCAACAACAGAAAAAGGGTTGGTTGTTTGTTTTTTTTTGTTTTTTTTACTTATGAATTGACAGGGTTTAGCAGGGTTTTTCCTATTCTTCTCTATATTATTGAATAAAATATCTTGCCCTTGTCTTACTGATATGGATTGTATGCTGAAAAGCTTTCTCAGAATTAGATTTTGAACCAAACTTGTTTTTAATAAAAGACATAAAACCCATACTAGATAGGATAATGGCATTATTAGTTAATGGCCAGTTATTTTTTGGCAATTTGTCCTCTAAAGCTCTGGTAGGTCAAGAAGYAGCTCCTTTACCTACTCTTTGAGATGCCTTTTGTGATGCTTATCCTCCCATTGAATGAGAAAAAAAAATATTTCATCTTCACATGCACTTTTTTGATGGGGTAGGCAAAAATTGTGAAGCCTYGTCTCTTCCCACATGGCAGTTTTACCTGCCTGCCCATTGCTGTCTCTGAGTCTCTCTGTCAGCCCACTGGGCCACCCACAACTGCTTTCCATCCCTCTCCATATCAGTCTTGACCTTCTCATCACTGCAGTCTTTTACCCATGTCTCCTTAGAGACTCTGGGTAGGTGACTCTCATGAATCCCTTAAAGAACAGTGAGAAAGCTACAAGAGTGGAGACCCCACCCTCCCACACATAAGTAAACATTTTTTTCTTCATATTTGTTAATTAGTGATCTCTTAGAGATTAGCTGAAACTTTCTTGTGTCATATAAAATCTTAGCCATTCAATGCTATTGTGATTGATGGCATTGGTGTAGTTTTGCAGGTTTCAAAGCTTTAGTCATGCTGTGGAATTCTTCCTCCTGAGCACTTAAGTATTTTTGGTTTGCAAGAAAAAAAACCCTAATTTTTGCAACAGCAGCATTARGAGTCTAAATATTTGCTAGACACATTGTTCTCCCTTGAACTATAGTTAAACTGGATTCTTAAGAACTATTTTTCATATAATTGAATTAAAAACACATATCAAAGCAGGGGCTGCTGGCAGTTATGGTGACTCAATTCCCAGGACAAGAAGCTTAAGGAAATTTATGGTTAGGATTACATAAAATGCTTGTCTGTGACAGCAGAGCATTGAACTCACGGGACTGTCATCAGTAAATCGTAGAACCACAGAACGGTTTGGATTGGAAGAGTCCTTAAGGATCATCTAGGTCCAACTCCCCTCCCATGGGCAGGGACACCTTCCACGAGATCAGGCTGCTCAGAGCCCCATCCAGCCTGGCCTTGGACACTTCCAGGGATGGGGCATCCACAGCTTCTCTGGGCAACCTGCGCCAATGCCTCACCATCCTCACAGTAAAGGTTTTTCTTTCCTTATATCTACTCTAAACCTACCCTCTCCAAGCTCGAATTCATTCCCCCTTGTCCTGTCACTACATGCTTTTGTAAAAAGTCTCTCTCCTTCTTTCTTGTAGGCTTCCTTCAGGTSCTGCCAGGGAAATTGTTACTCTTGGGAAGAACATCAGTTATGAGTGGTGGAATGCAGTTTTATCTGTCCTGAGCTTTCACGCTGGATGCACCACTAAATGCAAGCAGCCAGAGGACACRTTTGGAGTGCTTTAGGAAGGGATGTGCATGGGGATTTTGTAATGATCACACTAGGATGTTGTACACATTCTTTACRCTTAGAAGTGGCACAGACCACCTCRATGGAMAGAAATCAAACCCAAAACTCCTGCTCAGACAGAAAACCTCAGCTAAACAAAGCAGGAAAGAAGTGAGACAAATCATAAATAACAGAATTGGACCAAACCTCAGAATATTTTCAAAAGAAACCAGAATTTCCCAAAGCCACATTAACACCACAAGCAGCTCATAGCAGAGACAAACAACCTGCCTCAGGCAACAGTGAGTGGAAAACATGAAAAGAGCAATGAAACCTTACAGCATCACTGAAACAGGAATTCTGGAGGTTTAGTGAATAAAATGGCACTGGTGACTGAGGCAACTGCCAATGCAACTTCATTTAAATATTTTTGGACTATGAGCTGTTACATTCTTGGATGGTTTTTCAAAAGTTTCCTAATTTGGACTGACATTTCTTACATCTCCAATAGCATTTACATGACTAATAACTTGGCCAAAGAGACAAGTTCTCTGCCTGTGAGTCATAAAATGAATATAGTTGCAAAGGGAAGATAAACAGCCAAATTGAGACAACTCTGGAAACATAAGCTTCTTTAACCTCTAACCAAATAGAAGTAAGATTTAAAATAATAATAATAATAATAATAATAATAATAATAATAATAATAATAATAATAATAATAATAATAATAAAAGGTATGCACATTTGCTTACACTGACTTCATCTATTATCTACTGTTTAATCCAGGTGAGTATAACCTAACTAGTATGACCACAATCTGTTTTTTTTCTCCCCAAGTCATCTTTAGACTCCTAAAATTTTCAAAAACACAATTTTCAAAATTTTCAAAACCACAGAAGTAGTTTAGGAACTCAGGGCCAATTTAGAAAAAAACTAAGGTCACATCTAAATGGCAGTTGAATTTTAGACATGGCAGCCTGGAAACTTAAAGGCAGCTGACAGCATGGAACACTTAATGAATTAATTTCCCTTGCCAGCAGAGAGGCATGAGAGGGCAAAATTCCACTAACTTGGGTCTTTCTAAGATTGTTGGTTATTTTTTGTTTTTCCCTTTCATTTCTATCTTTCTTTACTGTGAGTGCCGAGAAAACATCACCAAAAAAGAGAGAATTTATGGAAAGCATCAGTGGCTCTGCTAAATGGTAAGATTTTGTTTAAAAAGTCTGCAAAACAAAGGTTGTTGTCTTTTGCATCTTAGTTGCCAAACTAAAGTGTAAAACAACACTAAAGAGGTTTGAGATGTTTCACTTAACATGGATAGTTTTATTCTGCTTAAATCATCATTTACTTCATTTTCATTTGTTAGCAGAACTGAAAATTACTCACACTGTTCTACATAAGAAACAGGGTTCTCAAATAAAATGAAAGAAAGAGAGTGGGTAGTAATCAGTCAATACATTGAAATAAGACCTTTTAAATATCTTGGACAAATACATTAAATAAGTCATTACCCAAGTTTTCTTTTCAATATTTACTGAAATATTCATTGTGTTTGTTTTCAATGTACCAATCTCATTTTACACAATGTTATTTGAATATATTCTGAAATATTTCTCTTTTATTTTGTGATGTTTCCAAAATGAATGAAGATTAAAGAGAAGAGGGGGGAAGAATATTCTGTGTTTCTGCAGTAAGGATTCAACAAGTTTACTTCTAGGAAAATCAAACAAATATTGAAAGGAAGTCAATTAACATCTAGGGAATAAAAGACCAGGAGAAATAGCAGCAGCTTATAATGAAGGAATTATTCTGTAGTGATCTAGTATTGCCAGAGCATCACATTCCTATCAAATGTGTCAGCAGCAAGACACTGATTTCTTCAAGATCACTTGCAGTTGCTAAGGCCCTTCCCTTCTRCAAATGGAACAGTCACCAAACTTTTAACATGTGACTTTGGTAAGAAAAAAAGACAGAGCAGATTTAGCAAGTATTTATCCTGCACTAATGGGAGTCCAGGACTATTTGGCAAAACTGGAACCCCAAAACTTGAAATCTTACTCATAGAATCATGGATTAGTCTGAGTTGGAAGGGATCTTTAAAGAMTCATCTACTCCAATCCTTCAGCTACTACCYAGTCCAGYTACTTCAGCTRGGTACTTAGTGCTGGTTTCTGCCTTCATTCCCTATTTCCAGTGTTGGGGGTTTCTTGTCTTTTTGACCTAGGGCAAAAAACTGTGTCATCTGAAAGAGTCTGGGGCTTTACATCTTCACAGGCAATGAACTCATTGCCCTAATGAYGAGTTCCAGACTCTGGCCTCCTGTAGAATATCATATCAAATTAGTATAGAATGATACAATCACAGAATTTTTAGGGTTGAAAAAAAGACCTCTAAGATCAAATTCAAGCTGTAAAGGTTAGGTTAATTTTCAATTTCCTCCTTAGAGGTGGCCTTAAAAAGCATGAAAACCCCCTCTGTACAGAGCCCTGGCACTGGCAGCTTCAAAGACAGCACAGGGGAGGTGTCAGGCCAAAAACTTTATGGTCTTGCAGAAGAGACACAAGAGGTGAGAGGTTCCTCTTTCTTCACTGAGCTTCCCCCTGCTCCCATGCAGTGAGAAAAGTCCAAAGAAGAACAAAAGAAGACAGGAAGGAAATTATGCAAGAAGAAATATAAATGAACAGCAATATTAAATAATAACTTGGGCTGCTTCAGGGGAAATAGGAAAACAGATTTAGACACCTAACTGTGGAATGATGTCATTTCATAAATGCATGGTGTGACAGTGTATACAAAGGATCCTCACTTTAATTCGTGTCACAGGCTCCCCATTGGTTCTCATCAATAAACTTTTGGGTTACAATGCTGGAATAAAGCTGTCTGGGGCTTGTCTGTACAGCCTCTGCTGAGGAYAAGTGGCCTTTCTAAGGGGTGGCAAATTCCAGTTTAATGTAGATGCAGGATCTTGATAGAGAGGTTTTCTGAGCACAGTTTTGCTCCTTGCTACATTTGCTACTGCTACTAAGCACATTTTCAGTGTCCTTCACATTTATCCCTCTCTTCTTCTCTCACTTTTGATCTTCCAATCATCCCTTACCCATTTTTTTGTATGCCCAGCACTTTAACTGCAGTGGTGTATCGACAGGATCTCCTGCAGCTGGGCTCTCCTCAGCATGTTTCTATTGTCTAGTTTCAGTATTTCCATAATGGAACAGATTTATTTTTCCCTGGGGTACTAAACCCACATTTTCACACAGTCCTGTCATCTCAGAGTTAGGCTGAAGGTATCTCTAAGGTTTGAGTTTAGTAAACTCACATGGAGTTTTATGTCAACTTACCTTGCAACGTGAGGATTACAGTGGATAATCTAAATAAGTAATTTCTGCTCGTACTTAATGCAAATATGAGGGGCAGTGTGCCAGGCCTTGGGAGAAGGGTGCTGAAGTAAACCTGCCTGGGTATTGAGTTCAGTCTTRCTCAGTCCCTTTGTTAATTATACCTGGAAGTGGCATTTAAGGCACATAAATAAAATTAATCTTTGGGAGCAGCTATAAATATTCATAGTCAGAGACAGAAYACAAAGAGGCCTGAAGAAACTAGAAATAAAATTATAGTCCGCTTGGAAAAAGGAAGAAATAAATGCAACAGAGGGAAAACTCTGAAGCCTTGGCTTAGTTTTTAATAAGCATTTTAATAAGCTTGTGATAATGAAATAAACGAGATCAGAATATTTTCTTTGCAAAAGTGACAGTTCAAACTTACTAATTTTGCATATTTTAGTCTCTGCAAACATCTGAAGCCCTAAAGTGCAACTGGAAGTTCTACCAGCTATTTGCAGACAAGCCTTTAAGAAGCCTTTGCTAAAGCTCACTTCCAGTTGAATCTGAATTAAAAAAAAAAAAAAAATCAAAAAGCAGATGAAAGAAAAACCAGAATTCTTTAAGCCTACAACCTGTTTGTTAATTACCAAGTGTTTCAGCTGGAGAGTGGCTGTTCCCAGGCTGCTGTGGCGACCTCCCCCTCCCACTCACTCCTGCAGAATGGCTCTTGCTCTGCCCCTTTTGGCACCAGCATCGCTGCAAAGGCAGGCTGATCCCCACCTCTGCTGCACACACCACTCTCAATTCACATCTCTCCCCATTACACACACACACAGTATTTCTACAAAGCTCAACACAGCACTGTACACAGATTAATGCTGCCCCCCACCTAGGCTGGTAAATATTGTTTCTCAGCAAGTGCATTGCTCTTTGYTGTGTATAAAGCATTCAGCTCTTCCCAAGGCGTCTGTCCACAGCTGATGTTGTAAAATGAAACAGAGAGAGAGASACACTGGATTGAAATAGAAGTAACCCCATTGTCTCACTTGTAGATTTCCTCACTCACAGAAAAGGAAAAATACCTGTCACAATATTTAAATTTGCATAAGAAAATTTTCTTTTGTATGTAGATTCCTCATTTGTACTGGGAAACAGAGAATCTAGATCACAAGCCAATGGAGTAACCTATATGCAGTTAATTTATACACATCTCTGACAAAATATTTCCCAATATTTTAATAGGAACAAAAGAACATCTCATTTTKCAGATTCAGATCTATCTGCTATAATTTTTAGATTGTAGCCATCAAAGAAAATATCCTGCATGTGAGCCCAACTGCATAAATTCCACATTTCATCACTAAATTAACTTCAAAATTCTACAGTGCTCAAATAAAGGCCTAAGATTTGGTCTCATATTTATCAAAGCCACTCTTCCAACATACCAAGTAGCACTTATAGGATTGGGAACGTGAAGTAATGTGAATGCCTCACTTCTTAGTGCAGAGACTGCAAAGAGAATTCTCAGCCAAAACCCRCCAGCAAAGTTTGGCAAAATTCTGCATGGAATATTTTTGCAAGTTAAAATTCCACCTCTGTGTTACAATTCCATTCTCAGACAGTATTTCTATTTTCTGTTTCAATTCCAAGTCTGCTACAGATTTAAAATACAGGTCAATGTCTTTAACACTGTTAAAGAAATATGACATGGCAATATAAAATTTTGCAAATTCATGGTGACATTTGCATTTACTGTTTTTATCAATCTCAAAGGGAGGAAATTAAAACAAGAGAAATCAGTGTTGCTCAAAWTTTTTTTGCTGATTCTCTGTGAATTCTGAACATTCATTTCTTCCTAATTTGGTCCTACTACAACTTTCTTCTATGCTTGCTATTTCAGCACGTGCAATTTATTAGCATGGCAAATCAATAGCAGAGAAGGCTGTTTTACATAAAACCTTTGTCAGGGGGATGATGACCTTTCCAGCCATACCTCTTTTATCAAAAATGATCTCTTTTTTGGCACTCAGAAAATATGTGCTGCAGTAGCAGCTGCCTCAAGCTACTGCAATACTTGCTCTGTGCCTCAGCCCCAGATCCTGAACTGAGTGGYGAGAGAACCTCAGCAACTCTTGAACATCCTGGGTTATTTGTGGARCTTATCCTAAGTCAGGACTCCAACCATCTAGACACATTCCCTAAGCTGCTTTCTTGAACCTCCTCTCTGTTCTCATCAGGACAAGAATCTCCATTTTTTCACTCTGCTACAGTTAGACAAGAATAGATTATTTCAATTGGAAGGGACATAGAAGGATTGCCCAGTCCAACCGCATGACCAGTTCATGCCTGATCATCAATTAAAGAGAGTTCTTCATGTCAATGCCCAAATGCATCTGGAACATCAACAAGGCTTAGGGCATCCACCACCTCCCTAGGGAGCCTGTTCTGGTGTTTGAACRCCTTCTCAGCAAAGAAATGTTTCCTCATGCCCAGTCTGAACCTGCCCACTGCAGTTTTGAGCCATGCCCACATGTCCTCTAACTGAACAGCACAGAGAAAAGAGATCAGCACCTCCTCCTCCTCTTCCCCTCCTCAGGAAGCAGCAGAGTTTCTCCAAAACAGACAAACCCAGAGTCCTCAGCCSCTTCTCACAGGACATGCCTGCCAGCCTTGTCACCAGCTTCGTTTCTCTTCTCTGGACACATTCACATCCTTCTTAAATTGTGGGGCCCAGAACTGCTCCCAAGATTCCTGGTTAAGGGTTTCACCAATGCTGAAGCATGAGCTAGACTCTCTCCTCCCAACTAGCCCACTCCCATGTAGTTAATTCAGCCCTGTTTCCATACCCCTGGTTCAAAGACGAAAAAAATCACCATGAGTTGGTGAGCCTGAGATGTTTGTTGCAGTGTCACAATCAGAGCTACAGGACATGCGGAAATTACTTTCCATACTTTAAAGCACCATATGTGCTTTTGTGCTTTCAGTTCTTACAGAGCTAATTCTATTTTTATTGGAAGAGAGAGAAAGGTTTTTGAGAGATTATTGTGTTTCTGGCAAGTTTCTAACATGGGAACRAGCCACATGTCTCATACCCACATTATGGATAAAATTTCCATGGTGAACTTTTATACCACGTTTTGCAGTTTTGGAGATTACTGGGCAGAATTACTACTACTGACATTTTAAATAACTAACGTGATTTTAATTGCACTAAGAGTTTCACACAGAGTAGAGTTTCTCAAGCATTGCTGCCATGGGGTCTTTTACAAYTAAAGCCAGAGTTCTAATTATCTGTGGTATAGTTGTTCAATACTTGCCCTTGTGCAGGTTTTTCAGAAAAAGGACATTAATATTTTTTCCCCCTCAGCTGTAGTTGCTAATTCAGAAAGACAATGATTTATTAGCTTCATCTTAGAAGACATTTTTCACAACTGAACCATAATTCTGTTTTTTAAAAGTACATGTATTTATTCCACTGCTGTTTAAATCTGGAAAAAACACACTCTTTTAAAAAAGCTGATGCTCGTATACAGATAACAGGAAAGAGTAATCAAGTGAGGCAATGTTTAAGCACCCATTCCTTAGGAAGAATCAGAACTGGAATATCTTAATTCAGTTTATGCCCATCAGACTTTTGTACAGAACAAAGGAAACACAGGAGAAACCTAAGTGGTGCCCATAGAAACAACATTCATATGTTCTTTGAATATCTTGCTTTTCTTTCTGTACATGTAGTTTCTTTGCCACACCATTAATTTGATAACAAGTCCAAAAATAAAGATGCCAACAGTGACTTTCTTTAGTATCACCTTGTAAAATAAATAGGCTGGTTTACAATATCTGCACATGACCCTAAGAGCTCTGTTTGGTTTTGCACAGAGCACTTCTCATTTCGCTTTGCTCTCTGTTTCCAACAGTAGGAGCCAGAGTCGGTGTGCTGCATGGTTAAATTTTTAATGAACTAATTGGGAATTTACCCTGAGATAAAGGCAATTCAGTCCAAGCRTTTGCATATTCAGTTCCTGGTAGACCCAGGCTATATTCACTTGAATTTGTAATTTAATATGCAATTCTTGTGCACAGCTCTGTGCTAATACCATATGTGACTATTTGCCACAGCCTTCACCCAAAGCATCCACTAACCATAGCAACATGGGCATCAGATGTTGCATAAGCAACCTAACAAGGGYTGAATTTTTAAATTTGTACACACCACAATTTCAAAGCCAAATCCCTGCACATTTGGAGTTCTGGAAAAAAAATGAAATAAGTATTTTAAACCCACAGTTAGCAACTGGGTTTAGACATTTTGGACCACATGTTTGAGCCTGAGTTCCAAGAATTAAATGCCTCAATTCAAATTTAAATAACTAAATAAGTGGCCTAGTTATATGTGTCAGGCACTGAGTGAATCTCTCCTGTTTACTCCAAGGTTTGAGGCACTCTGCAGACCCATAAAGATGGAAGCAGGATACCCTGGAAGCTCACCCTGAGGTACCTGGGCATAGAGCAACTTTAAAAACTGAATTTTGGTTTATCTCTGAGYGTATCTGTGATATAAAACTGAATGTGAATGGGCAGTGTCCATAAATGAGACCCTCTGAAGCAAACACAAGAGAATTGCTCATTATCCCAGGGTAGCACCTGAGGCGTCCCAGGGCAGCTCAACAGTGGGAATGTTGAAGTGTTTCAGGCTGAATCTGGCACTGGGAGTTGTCTGGTTCTGGTGTAGCCGTGAGCTGCTCCTGGTGCTCAGCTCAGAGCTCGCTGCTCCCTTGTGTCCACCACCATCCCCGTGTAAGCAGAGATGACAGCTCATCCCAGTGCACATCAGCGCACCAGCATTGTCTGGGGGTGCTGGGGAGGCAAACTGTGTCACTGTTTCCCCTAGGGCACAATTCCTCCCTGAAAGGGTGGAATGGGATTTACCTCTGCGTGCCTTTTCCCACTTCTGATAATGAACTCCCACACAGGGAGACAAGAGAGTCAAAATCACCCTGTCTTCCTCTGCTCAGCACTTTGTCCAAGCCAAAAGCCTTTGCCCCCCAGGCAGCCATGGGAGCCATTCTGGTATTTTTATCTGCTAATTGAGCTTAGAATTAAGCTAGTGTGGCACATCTCTCCTAACCAAAGGCTCAGCTGTTTAGAGAAACTCAGCTGTGAGTAATGCCTTYAGCAGTCACAAAGGCTGAAACGCTGGGCTGCCCATCCTGTTAGTGAGTGCTCTCAAGTTGGCCAGATCCAGGCCTGGAGGGAGTAACTCCAAAAATGCACAATGCTGTAAAAGATGGCATTTTTCTAGAAAGTCCTCCACTTCTGATTGCCAGTTAGAGCTGTGTTTTGACCTGGAAACCCACTTTTCACAGGAGGCTGCCTAAAGCTAGAAAAGGGGTTAGCATGGTGCAGGCTGGAAAATGAGCAAAGYAAGACATAAAAATTCAGAGAAGCTGAATCAATGCATTTCTGCTGCAGAAAACATTAGAGAGGCTAGAGGGAGTCCACGCTCCACTGCTTAGGAAATGAAGTGAGGCTGGGTTGGCTTTGAAACAATCTCTGTGGTCCTAGAAGATACACGGAGATAATAAAGTGTGACCATGGGCAAGACCTGGCAGACACTGCAGCAGCCACCGTGTGTTAACACAGATGATGAAGGACAATCTCTTCAGACTTAGAKATCGTTTTCTAAAAGAGCTGGAGTTCAGAGAAAAGACTTTCAGTGCACCCAAACACAGAACAGAGCCAGAAGAGAGGTAAACAGGGTCAAAAGTAGCAGGCGGAGAGATGGATATGACCTGTCCTTTCTGAGGGTTTAGTCTGGCATTACAACCCTACCAAGTAATTTCTGCATCTCCAGTAAAGATCACCACCACTTGCCTTCAACAGAATGACCTATCTTATGTTTTATATTGCTACCCATCAATTCTTATCAGAGCTCCAGTCACATCACACTGATAATGGCTTTAATATTCATGATGGATTTTAAGCAATGGCTGGCACATCTCCATTGCAGTGATAAGAAATCTGCTCAGGGCATGCTTTCACATTTGGATGTTTTTCATTTTATTATTTTSCTACTTTCTGCTGTTGGCTAAAACAGAGAATCAATGTCATGACACTCTCCTGGCAGAGGGTTTCTTGYGAAGAGAAAGGCTCTGGAAGATTCCCTATTGCTGATCAAAGGTTTTCCTGCAAATTCCTGTTAGACAGTTCTTGACTAGATCACATAAACAAGTACCCTCTGTGCATAGCTCTCCTGCCCTGTGGTTCTGCTCTTTGCAATCTACATGGTTCAAAGTGTAGCAGTGGTTCATCTATCAGCATCWCCTCTTTGATACACCTGAAGATTCATTATTTGTAAAATCAGGACAGAGTCTGGCATCAAAAGCTAACCAAGAATATTTTGCATTTCTTACCGACCTTGAGGTTAAAGAAAGTAGCCGCAAATCTGATTGTACCAGAACACCTCCCTTTATGGGGAGTGGAGGGGATCTTCCCTTTAGTTCTCACAGATGAAATGAGTAATGTTTCCTGCTGGAGTAAATCTCCTCAAACTACATTATTTGACCTAAAAGATTATTTTAGCACGTCATCCAGTTTACACCTTAGGTGGGCACTTTTTTTTTCCCACTTAGTGGAGCATTTAAGCAACTGTGTAACAAATTGTAATCAGTTTTTTAAACGYAAGCGATGTCATAGGCTTTGTTGGAAATAGCTACAAGTTTGTAAATACAGCTGTTGAACCGTTTGGATTTTTTTCTTCGGGTTTGTTTTTTTCCCCCCTCTTTTTTCCATGAAAAAACAGCCTTACAAGAGGGCTTGTTCACATAGTCTGACTGGGGCCAGGCCTCGCCACAGACCTTCTAAGCAGCTGTGAAGGACAACAGAGGGGCAAGAGACAGCAAAATAGCCATGACCCTGCTATTTATTTTGAGCATGCCAGGCTGACAAATACTGCTTCTGTGAAATAAAAGATGTGGAGTATTTGGATCATCTATTGCTGCTGCTTAATCTGGTTAAGAGGAACCTGAAAGTCCAGTACTTGTAGCTCTTTTCTCTCTTCTCAGTCCTGCTGGACTCCCCTTAGATAGGAGGGCAAGATTCCACCTTCCCGCCTTTAAGCCAGGACGAGATAATGTTCAATTTTACCTATGATGTTGAAGCACTTTTAGTGGCACTTACAGCGATCAGACATGAGAGATGGGCTAGTTTGCATTTTTATTCTGTCAGAGGACATGTTTACACAGACCAGGGCAGGCAGATCTGACCTCCCTCTGCTCTGTCTRATTCAAGCAGCTCTGGCCCAGGAGCTCTGCAGCTGCAGGCAGCTGTGGCATCCCACTTCCCAGCAAGCACAGCCAGCAGTGGGAGGGAGCTGATCGATAGCCACCCACCCTGCAGCAATAGATGCAATCCCCATCACTCCTGGAGCTGGGACATCAAATCCCACTGCATGGAGCTGAGTTTTAACATCAGSGAATATATAACCTGAGCTTGTCAAATTCTGCTAGTCAGCAGTGAAGAAATTTTATTTTCCTTGGAAAACAGTCATGTTCCTCTTGCTCAGTATATCCACTGGTTTTGGCCATACTGTTAACATTAAAACTTTTGGATCARGGACCTCCTTTTATTTACGCCTTCACACAGCATGTAGAATACTGAGAACTTTGGGATCTACTGCATCAGTGGGAGCCAAAGAATACCTTATTTGATTAATGTGCCTACTATGGGCTATTTCTCATGAGCTATTCCATGTGATTATTTGCAAATCCCTGTTTACTGCTTGATGTACTTGACCTAAATTCTGCAACACTCCAGTGCAAGAGACAGGAGAATGTGTTGGCTTCAGATATATTAAGGAAATGTGTTCTTTTTCATTAAATATAAACAACACAGGCAGTAAAGTACCTCTGTCTTATTTAAGTTTGTTTTAGGGTACTAGTCTTTAAAAATTTTATATTTCTAGATGGTGCAGATTTTTTTGAAATTAAAAATGCATAAGATAATTATAGAACTTGTCTGGGGGATGCCAGAGGCACCAACAATTAGGCAGGAAATTGGGGTTTCAGCATGCAGAAATCCATGGGATACGCAAGCTTGAATTTCAGATAATTTCAATAGATGGGCATTAAAATAACTAATGGTGGAACAAACAGCCATGTGTTCTGACAGGACAGAGTACAAAGCCAGGTGGCAGAAAAAAAGACTGGTATGGAGTCTTACACATGGAGAAGCTGCAGTTCAGGTTGATCCTTCCGTTCCATCACCTGGTAGGCAGGTAGAGATGGAGAACAGGAGGAAGATCCCAACTCTCTGACAGAGTGGCATTATTTTTGTGGCCATGGGATATTTCTGTTTACTTTGCTGACTGACTCAGTCTGCAGCTGACATGGATTGSGTGGATCGACCTACTGTGTCAAAAGTTTTTGGTTTTTGTGAGACTCCTAGCAACCTTCCCTCAGCTTATGAACAGCAGGCATCCTTTGGAATAAATTGGACCAAAATATTCTGGGAAGAAGGATTCCTCAGTTTACAAGCTGCAAGTTGCATTCACCACAAAACACTGCCTAGAGCTCAGTGAAGTGAAGAACCAAGAGGAGCCCAATTCCTCCAGGCTGAGGTAGTGAGTTCAGAAAGAAACTTCTAAAATATTTCCTCTTGGAAGGGAAGCGACCCTCAACTACCGGCAGCCACTTACTAACTTCCAAACTAGAGGAGACAAACATTTGTTGTCCGTCAAATTTTGGAGTGACATGAAGGCACATGAACCAAGAGGTGTGCATAAAAGACTGAAAATCCAACAGTCTGAGAAACTAAGAGATTTGATCATGCTCTATGTTACATCACCTGGCATTACATGTCCTGTCAAATTGTTTCTCATCACTGATGTCACATGGAAATCKATAACAAGTGATTCCAGTAGAAACTACTCATTGAGTAAGGCAGTTTTTGGAGATCTAAGCCACATCAGAAAGTACCCAGTAGTTACTGTATATTTATGAAAACCAAAGCATAAGTCCTGGTGAAATGTAGCCTGCCATATTCACATCTAACATTTGCTAAAATACTTTTTAATAAGTTGCATAGCTTTACCTACTGTATGAATAAACAAGTTTCTCTAATTCTCCTCAAATTTGCCAATTGGATTAGAAAAGACTGAGTACTCATCAAATTGAAAAATTATTTAATGAGATGAAGCTTTAGATCYCACACATTAGAAACTCATTCATAGTTTTAGAAAATGGTCTAACTCTTGCAAATTCAGACATCGACAAAACTCAACACTGGAATGTAGCTAAAAGGCGACCCCTGCCACTCACAGCCTGCAAAGTGAAGATATTTATGTTTTTAAGATCACTTCCTAATGCTCTTTCTTCAAGTCCATAAGAATTCTTATCATAAACATGTTCATTTTTGTGCAAATTCACACTGATCTGTTGGATACGTAGATGGACAATMCACTCCAGCAGCTGTAAAACTAAGAGCATTCCCTTCAGAATTGTTTTAATATTGACTCCAGATTGTCATTCTTCTGGATGTGCCAAAGAATCTYTGTATGCAGAAGAAATGACCCAGGAACCAAAAGGATTCAATGTGAACCCTACTGGAATTCCTTATCAATAAAGCACTCTGTATATGCTAGGGCTGAGAGTGATTTGCATGCTGTTAATTGGATTTTTCCTCAAATGTCAGTCATACCCTTAGTGTAGTTAATGAAGAGCAGATATMTTTTCTTCTTTGAATCTTTTCTTCTGGGCACAGACTACAGAMTACACACAGAAATCTGTAATACCCATCCCACACCCCTTCATGCACCTTTCAGCAAGACATAAAACACTGAAGTGAATTAATACTGTTCTCTTTTTCTTTTTTTTTACCCATCCCACACCCCTTCATGCACCTTTCAGCAAGACATAAAACACTGAAGTGAATTAATACTGTTCTCTTTTTCTTTTTTTTT